>NC_092793.1:54275776-54613633 GCF_918797505.1 Bemisia tabaci
CAGTAAAAGTAATTTTGGAAAGTCAACGCTCAGATTCGCAAAATGATAATTGGTAACCAAAATGTGTTTAGGAAAAAAGCTCTCGCATGTGTCAGCCTAGGGATTTGCGATTTAAGAACTAATTCTTATAAAAAACTTCGCGAACAACAAGATTGTGCCAGGTGCCACTGGTTTCCTCTTGAAACAAACTGAGAAAAGCTTTCAAATTTGACGCTATCCTGAGAGTCCACCTCTTTCTTTATCCAGTAGTCATACTCTCCATCCAAAGGATAGGGATGAAATGGGACGAAAGAGAGAAAATTCATTAACAGGGTTGCCACTGTATTTGGGGACTCAAAAACTGCAAACACGGCGATCAACAAAACATGGCCGATGAGATTCTCAGAATTTTCTTTTTACTAGCTAACAATACCCCCTTTAACGTTGATAAATATAAGTTAGCGGATGAAATAAATAACATTCCCAAAATTTTCTTTTCCGGGAAGTTTATTGTTATTTTATTATTATGTCCAAAATGTCCAGGAATCGAGTTCTTTTCATCCGAACTTTTTGCCACCGGTAATGACTTTTCCTGAACCTGTTAAAACTCGCCTCCTTATGACACAGCTGTTGCGTTACCGTTACCATTAGAAATGCAGCTTTTGAGCCGCGTCTTTTCCTTTCAATCCTGCCCTTGTGCTTTGTGTATCGTACTTGCTGAGCGCCTCTCTAATACTGCCGTGCTAAGGAAGAACGCCGTATGAACATGCGAGAGTTGCCAAATTTCCTTCGATAAAACGTTTATTTTGGAGGAAAATTATGAATATTTTTCCTTGAAATTTTCAGAAGTTTTAGATCAAATGGACGAATTTCTACCAAACAGACCTATGTGCAAGTGAGAAATATGGGGTGTGCTCGTTAGTTCTCTTTGCGTAAGAGTGAATGAAAATAATAAAGCGCCAGTGACGTCGGCGGCAGCGGAGCCGTACCAGGGAAAAACACCGTCCCCGCCGTCTCCGTTTAACTCATGAGCCCTGTCCACAGGCTCTCTTGCCATGCCCGGCTCATGAGTTCCGCATTCAGTTGGCACATAGGTCGTTGATAGAATGCAATATCCGTTTTCCAATTCTTCAAAGGAATCACGCACACTTTTACATTGCTTTTAGCAGCTTCCACAGCACACCCATATTTCTCACCTCCACATAGTCTATTGGTAGAAATACGTCCAAATTACAAACAAAATTATCTGAGAAACGGGTAGACAAAAATTCAGCAATTTACCTCAAAATTAGTGATTTGCCAGGGGAAATTTGGCAACGCCTGAGGGCCCATACGGCGTTTTTCCTTAGCACGGCAGAATAATGTGTGTTGGAGCTTTCCCACTTGTTTCTCTGTTGTTTCGTTAAAGTGAGAATATTGACGGCCTCGATTGAAATGATTATTTTCTTTTTGTTTCAGGGCAAGGCCGGGTGAACCAGCTCGGAGGGATTTTCATAAACGGGCGACCGCTGCCGTACCACATGCGACTCAAGATCGTGGCGATGGCCGGCGAGGGGGTCCGCCCGTGCGTGATCTCGCGGCAACTGCGCGTCTCCCACGGCTGCGTCTCCAAGATCCTCAACAGGTACCAAGAAACGGGGAGCATCCGCCCGGGGGTCATCGGGGGCAGCAAACCCCGGGTCGCCACCCCCGACGTCGAGAAGAGGATCGAGGAATACAAAAAGCAGAACCCGGGACTTTACAGCTGGGAGATCCGGGAAAAACTCATAAATGTGCGTATGTGTTCCTGCAAATCCTTGATCAATTTATTATGCCAGGAAACTGCACATTGACAGTGAGACTGCAGAGACGTGTATCTTGCCTCACGACGCACAATAATATCATGTAGTCAATTAGAGAGGTCGGACATAAAATTTCCGATTAAAACTGCGAACTTTGATATTGCAACTATCTCGTCGCATTTTAAATTTTAAGATGTGCCTCCGGTAGAAAATTTTACGAGGAAATCAATGAAACCACTTCTAGAACCTCAAAGTTTTATACAAACGGAGTTTAAATCGTTTAAAGTTTCCAAATTTTGTCCGACCTCTCCTATTGACTCAATCCACTGTGCGACGTTGCTGATTTCCTGACGTATTTTACTTTTTGTTAGTAAGGACAATTTTTAAGAATTTCGAGTAAAATTCAGCCGCATGACGGTGAAAATAAATCCTTTAGGAGGATTGAAATGATTGACCATAGAAAAAAACACAAACTACGAAGGAAATTAAAAACGAAATTATTTTAATATTTTAGTTACACCGTGCTACTCGGGAAACAAATAGGGGACGGGGAGAGGGGGGTTTCTCGTGGGAGTTGAAAGAAGAGAAAGATCGAATAGAAAAGACAAATTCCTTACCAAGTTCGCACTATGGTACCGGTCACGGTGTTTTTATGCTCTTATTGTCTATAATCGTGAGTAGAACTCTTCTACTTAAGCGTTTAAGTCTCCAAACATACGCAAAAGCGGTAGCGCTAAAAGATTATAATGACGCATGCTTACACGGAAAAAAATAGGGTAGTTGACATAACCATGCAGCTGCTGGTTGTGTACTACCCTATTTTTTCCGTGTATTCATGGAGTTTTAACGTATCACAGTGCGATGAAATTACGAATTTCTTACCTTCCTTTTCTTCATATTCTTCTCGGACGGGAAATAAATAAAAAACAGTTTCTTGAAAACAACGTAAGGTGAGCACTCACGTTCCTGGGACGGTTTATTGGTAAACGGTAAATGCGCTTGAACCCAAACTCGGCCTTTATTCGAGATTAGTCATAACTTTAACAACTTGAATAGATTGATGCGGATGAAAAAAATTTATCGAGTCTACAACCAATTGAGACCAGAGGCCGTCTCATTATTTTATGAGAGATGATACCACTATTCGACCACGTGGGAGCTCGTATTGCCAACACTAAATATTGAAGGCGAACTCTTACGGTGTTAATAGTAACCTCTTCAGGTATGATAAAAGACTGCTCTTTGAGTAAGTTTCCATCGAGCCTGCTATTTCACAACGATACCACTATTCGAACACATGGGAGCTCATATTGCCTAAATTAAAATTGAAGGCAAACTGACACGGCGTTACTGTAATCTTTTCCTGTTTGGTAAAAAACTTTCTTTCTCTACGTGATTTCTAAGTAACCGTATCATCATGCTACCACTATTCGGATTTCCTCTTATACCTTCTTTTTATTTTTCCTCTTCTTCTTAGAATCTTCTAATTTTCTATCCCTGAGTGCGTTATTTTTCTTCCTCTTGTCTGCTTTTTTCATCTTCTACCTCCTAAGTCTCTTTCCTTTGCCTCTTCTTTTACTTTGTAAAAGCTTACTATTACTAGGCGCACATTATGAGTCATACATTTCGAGGATTATACATATATTTTATTTAATGTGTATGTATAAGCCGCTTTAATTTTATTTAATTTAGCATAATTATGAAGGACCCTCGTTTAAGGTTGTTTATTTTTTTGCTCCCAGCAGGATGGAGTTTGCGACAAAACAACAGCACCTTCGGTAAGCTCCATTAGCAGGCTTATCCGAAGTGGTAGCAGGAAAGAAGATGGTGACCTAAGAAAAAACCACTCTATAGATGGAATTCTTGGTAAGTCAATGCTGCATTTCTTTTACACAATCTTATATAAACCGTTAATAAACTAACCCGCACCGATATTCGAATCGAAGCACAGAAATTCTCAACGCCTTTGAACATGATGAATTATAAGTGCGCGGAGCAACTTAATTCTTCCCAGTCGGCAAAATAAGTAAACCTCCCCCCCCCCCTTTCATAACGGGGAAGATGTGAGATTCTCACAAACCACAAACAGAGACACAAATCATAAAACAACATCAGAAATTGGTGCCCTCTAATCTGGGTTACATTAATGCCTATAACTAACTGGACTTGGGCCCGAGAGAAAGAAGACGGGAGCCGGGCACGGAAAGTAGGAGTTTGGAAAAAGAAACGAAGAAGTAGAATAAAAAGACGCGGAAGGCGCGAAACAATAATTATCGAGATGAAGACATTACGAGCGCTGCGGGCCTGGAGAAAAGCACAAGCCGTACAAACAGCGAACACCAAAGCGGAGGGGGCAGCTTTCTTCGCGTTCAAACGCGTGGAAAACGCGAAATCACTCGTGCAGGCAAATGGGGAAGCGAAGCGCCACGGAGACGAGGGGTGAGGGGGTTCCTGAGAAGAAAAGGAGGAACGAGCTTTGGAGGCCAAAGCTGGGCAATTCCCGTGTTGCCACCTCGCAGTTCTTTCAGGAATTTTAATTTTGACCAAGAGAGCAAGATACCAACCACATGTACAAATAAGAGGTCCCGTGTGCAGCTTCGTGGGTAAAATTGTTGTGATATGTCATTCTCTTCTTTAGGATGTCTAGAATCAGAATTTCGATGGTGTCAAGTTCAAAAATTGAACCGACGCCCAGAATTCAAGATGGCGTCCAAGATGGCCGCCGCCATGGTGAAAGTTTTAAATTTTGCGGATAGCGTCGAGTCAGATGTCGATTCCTATGTAAAATGACACGAGGAATCCGAATATCACATTTAAAAACACCCCCGACCCAAAGGAGGGCTCCAAATCCAAGATGGCGGCCAAAAATACCACTCAGGGGTACTAATTTGCCTATACGGGTCCAAGTGCATAGTGAGGTATCAATTATTAGGTTTTCGGGGTCGTAGAGTCCGAAAATGAGGTCCATTTTTCGCTGCGGCCCTCCAGAGACCCTAAAATCAAATATGGCGCCCAAAATGGCCGCCGGTTTTACGGCTGAAACACCAATTTAGCGCAGCTACGATAAGCAATACGTTCAAAATTTAGTTTTGTGGGGCAAGGAGTTCGAATAGGAGATCAAATGTTTATTCCTACAAAAAATTAAGCCTCCGAATCGAAAATGGCTACCGTTTTGGTTGCCAGTTAGAGGCGCAGGCCGGTAAATGACTATTGATATTAAGGGGATTTGCCGAAGGAGCTAGGGGTTTCGATAAGGGCCGTTTTTCGGCCCATACCCTGAAATTCTTCAATTTTACGATTTTTTTGCTTCTTGGGAGTCTAAATGTTACGGAATGTGTCATGCTTTTGTCATTTTCGGCCTATTTAGGGGTCTAATGCTGGCCTAAACATGAGTCTGACGGCTAATTTTTGCGGAAAATTCGGGTTTCTTGGCATTCGACGCGCTGCGCCCGCTGTTTCATAACGATCAAATATCATCGGAGGAGCAAATTTTCCTTCAAGTATGTTCATGAAGGGTGTAAGATATAGTCACTCTGGCCAACTTTCGTCGGTGGCAACCCTTGTGCTCAGTGTTCGAAACTCACAGGCGCCAACGCGCCAAATGCGCCTAAAACATCGGTCATTGCTCCTAAAAAAGAAGGCTCTGCGCCAACGTGGCCCTTAAAAATTGCCCCTTTAAAATCTGAATTTTCTTATTAGGTGATCATTCGAAATTTTCAGCATTACAATTAGTGTATAGGCAAAAAGTCAATCTGGCCCCTAAAAAATCTTCAATGGCGCCTAAAATTCAGGCTTGATGCGCCCCATGGCTCCTAAAACTCAAAGGTGAGTTTGGAACACTGCTTGCGCTCATAGTGAAAACGAAATTTTTAGACTTTACTTGTTTTTCATCATTATTTAGATGGCGTCTGATTAGATCACAAATCTTAGAAATGCGTAATCTTAATAGGCGCAGTTCGAGGCTTTCATAGCGCAAATTTATCATAAAATGCAGAAAAATTACGCTTTCGTACCTTTAACACAACATACTTTCGAATTGTTGCATTTAACAAATCTGAAATTTGTTTGAAATTTTAACTCTGTTTAGACGCATTTCGAGGCTACCGTAACACAGATCTTCATGAATTTCCGCAGAAAAACTTTTTTTTTACCTTAACACGAAATACTTTCGAATTGTTACAATCAACAAATCTGGAAATTGTTTGAAATTTAAACTGTATTTAGACGCATTTTTTGACGAAAATTTTATAAAATACTAATCAAATGAACACTGTGGTTTCATTTAAGACTCTACATCAAAAGAGATAAATATCTTCGAAGGCCTCAAACTTATTCTTTTCTCGTCTTTCCTCATCATCTTCTGTCTCCTCTTTCCTTCACTCTTTCCCCCTTTTTTTTGCTTTCGGCGGGGGGGGGGGGGTGGGGGGGGCTTGAGCCCCGTACCTGAAAGTGACATAGAACCCTGTGGGCATATCCGGGTGGTATTACCAACGGCAGGTTGACGGTAGAGTCGTGGGCTGCCCAGCGCATATTGCATCTGTCATCTAGTACCTCGCTCATTACAGATATGAAGCTGAACTAGAAAAACTAAGCGTTTGCTAGATGAATACGCGTCATTTCTCCAAAATTCTACAATGGTAGCTCCAAATGAGTTGTCTGATGGGAGGAACCTGATGAAGAGGCAACAGATGAGGAAGCGGTAAGGAGGCTAGGCAGGAGTAAACCAGGAAAACCAGAGTTTCCAATTATTTTTGGGAAGTAGAATTCTGATCGATCGCAGGCAATAAAAGTGACGGAGGGCAGGGCTTGTCAGGGTGGGTAAAAAATCAGCATTGAGAACTCGTGATTCTGACACATGGCTTACTTTTTATTCGGATCCCAGATCACGGTCAATGTTTCAAAGTTGCATCTTCGTGCGTAAATATCACGTCAAAAATTCGTAAGATAATGGGTCGCCTACAAGCTCAAGATCATAAAAAAAACTTTACCTGCAAAAAATATGATCTATTTGCATCCCTGAATACAGTAATTTGAGTTCTACGTATTTATTTAATGCGCATAATGCGAAATAATGGCTCAAATCTTGGGCCAACTCGGAATAATTTTCTCGATTTTTACCGATGATATGTGGCAATGCCGCGCCGCGATGGGGGTCTCTTTAGATAAATACATGTATTGAACAAAATAATAATAGATAAATGCATGTGCATATTCACTAGTCATGTGATCGTTACGTATGAAAAATCAAGGGTTTTGAACTTTGCTGAATGAGCTCGACGAAGAACAGCCTCCAAATACTGAAATAATCACAAATAGTTTCCTGTGATTTTAGGCAACAAAATATGGCAACACCGGCTTTTTCTTTGGAGGAGGGGGGGGGGCTTTTAATTCCATAAAGTTTTTTGGAGGGCTACGTACAATTTCCGCCAAGGAATCTATTTCTGGTTTAAGATGAGTAGCCCTTTTTTATGCCATTTTAATAATAATGATGAGAAACAAGAAAATTCTAAAAAGTTCGTTTTAACTATGAGCGCAAGGTTGCCATCGACGAAAGTTGGCCAGAGTGACTATATCTTACACCCTTCATGAACATACTTGAAGGAAAATTTGCTCCTCCGATGATATTTGATCGTTATGAAACAGCGGGCGCAGCGCGTCGAATGCCAAGAAACCCGAATTTTCCGCAAAAATTAGCCGTCAGACTCATGTTTAGGCCAGCATTAGACCCCTAAATAGGCCGAAAATGACAAAAGCATGACACATTCCGTAACATTTAGACTCCCAAGAAGCAAAAAAATCGTAAAATTGAAGAATTTCAGGGTATGGGCCGAAAAACGGCCCTTATCGAAACCCCTAGCTCCTTCGGCAAATCCCCTTAATATCAATAGTCATTTACCGGCCTGCGCCTCTAACTGGCAACCAAAACGGTAGCCATTTTCGATTCGGAGGCTTAATTTTTTGTAGGAATAAACATTTGATCTCCTATTCGAACTCCTTGCCCCACAAAACTAAATTTTGAACGTATTGCTTATCGTAGCTGCGCTAAATTGGTGTTTCAGCCGTAAAACCGGCGGCCATTTTGGGCGCCATATTTGATTTTAGGGTCTCTGGAGGGCCGCAGCGAAAAATGGACCTCATTTTCGGACTCTACGACCCCGAAAACCTAATAATTGATACCTCACTATGCACTTGGACCCGTATAGGCAAATTAGTACCCCTGAGTGGTATTTTTGGCCGCCATCTTGGATTTGGAGCCCTCCTTTGGGTCGGGGGTGTTTTTAAATGTGATATTCGGATTCCTCGTGTCATTTTACATAGGAATCGACATCTGACTCGACGCTATCCGCAAAATTTAAAACTTTCACCATGGCGGCGGCCATCTTGGACGCCATCTTGAATTCTGGGCGTCGGTTCAATTTTTGAACTTGACACCATCGAAATTCTGATTCTAGACATCCTAAAGAAGAGAATGACATATCACAACAATTTTACCCACGAAACTGCACACGGATGCACATGTGGTACTGGACATATTAGAAATTTACCCAAAATGGAATCATAATGGGAGTTCCATTGAGCTAAAGCTGAAAAATAAAAGAGATTAAAGACTCTCTTTTGACTTAATGTAAAAATAACATTAAATCCATATTCGGTTTACTGACACTTCTTTTTGCGGTATCTATTTTAATCCTACAGAAATTCCATAAACAGTACGCGAGTTGTTGACTCGAGCAAGGTATACATTCAATTACAGATACGAATTTTTAAGACTACAACTACTATGACATTCAATTACTATGTCACTCTAAGAGAAGCTTTCACGGTGATATGAGAATCATTTGCTATCTTCAGCACATAATCACTTTTTATAATGTTTAAGTAAGCATACTAATTACAAATTTGTAAAAAACTTATATCTCAACCAATTCGTATAATCATTAAGTCTCGTAAAAAATCCATAGAAAATTTTTTTTAAAAAAAAAACAACTCATCTCAAGAGTAAAATGAGGGACTCAAGTTCCATTTACTCTGTGTTCTTTTCAAGGTACAATGCAAGGTTACTCTTAGGAACACGACCTCAAAAATTATTCCCTGGTACCTAAGAGCTAAGCCTGGGGTATGAAAGTAAACCTTATAGAATGTACTTTCAAGCTGCATAGGTGCCACTTCCCTGGAAATTAATTTTACTCAGCTACAAAGGAGAGTTGATATTTTGGAAACAGTTTTTAAGGCTGAAAACATCAATAATTCACTTATCATGCTGCAGGAGATTTGATAGTAATCATCATGCAAATCGAAGCGTTGACTCCCTTGGAGTAATTTTCACGCTGTAAGGAAGATAACAGTGCGAGGTTTCTAAAATATATATATGTTTTGATAACGTTACGATGAATTCATTCGTAATTTAGCGTTAGGGATTCTAATTCGATTTTCTCGAAAAGTCGATTCTTCCAGTACAAATCGACTTAATTGCGACGATTTTATTCGGTTCGATTAATCGCGTAGATCGACTTTTTCTCTCACCGTCGAAAATTCCGATTTTCGCTACCCGAATGTATCAAATCGGCACGTGAGCTGACTTTTGAACAAAAATTTTAGCGAACCTCCTGGAAATTTTCATTCGATTCCTTCAAAGAGTTCGAATTTTAAGCCGTCGTGATTTCTCGATTTTTAAGTCGATTTTCCGGAAAATCGATTTCTTTTGTCAAGATTTAAATCGATGGGATTCTTGAAATAATCCCGAAGACTATCGTGTGAGCAACTGAGTTCAGAGGTTATAGCTGTGTCTACAGCCATAACCTCTTTTACAGGCTTTAACCTCTTTTACAGGCTTTAACCTCTTTAACAGGCTTTTAATCGGCTTTTAATTTAATAGGCTTTTAGCCCAAAAAAAAAAGAAAGAAAAAAAAAAGGAGAAGAAGTTTAGAGGTTAGGAAACTTGGCAAGGAGGGCGCGGAGCGGGCGGAGGGCGATCATTACGGCAAATAAATAGGGCGATCGCCGTATTGCAACGAGCACCAACGCCGAGCCGCGGCGGGCAACGGCAACGGCGTCGTCCGAAAAGACCACACACCTAGTCAGAGTTACATTAAGCGCCTCTGCCCTCACTAATACCTACAATTTGACTAATGTGGTACATTGCACCGCCGAGTGTCCCGTAAGTACCCGAGCCGCTCTTTCCTTTGCCACCCAAACGCGCTTCTTGCTAAAAATTCTTCCTCCCAACTTTCAAACTCCAAACTCTAACCAAAATGATGCTTCCAGTAACGCAAAGCACGTATATTTATTGAGTTGAATTTTTTAAAAATTTGATGCTACGTACAAAAATTCACTGAAAAAAGTTCGGCTCCAGGGGCCATAATTACGGGCTGTATAGCACTACCGTGCGTTGCGGGTGAGGGAACCGTAAGTCCTGCAATCAGGATCCAAAGCAACGGCCTCTAAACCTGTTGCAAAAAGAGCTCAGAAGCTGAGGCCGGTGCTCCTTAACGGCCCCTGAATGCGGGACTTACGGTTTTCTCACCCGCAACGCACGGTAGTGCTACATACCCAGCCTGTGTTTACGGCATCTGGAGCCGGAGATTTCTGTGGAGTGCGAAACGCGATAAGAAAACTCAATTTGTGGACTTAAAGTGCAATGACACATTGGTGACACTGTGAATAAGATAGGGTCGTTTTCTTCTTCTTTTTAAACAAATAAAAAGGGACGATCCCTTCTGGTATAAACGTTACGCCCCATTAGCGAAATTGCCCAGACCGCGGAATGAGCTAATTTTTTCTGCCCGGCGTCCGCGAACTAGCCATCCCCATTGCCCAGTTTGGGAACTGACCGATGTTTTTGCCCAATATCCGTGCATTTGATAGCAATTCTATCAAACTGAATCTTATTTGCTCAGTAGATCGCTGAAAATATCGCTCAAAATTTACAAAAAGTATGCTGGGCGCAAATGAATTTACTTTAGAAAATGTTCAACGGAAACTTTGGAAATCGTGACTTACGGTCATTTTAGGTCACTTGGCTACACTGTTCTAACAATGGGAGTCATCATTCGTTCAGACTTTGACGCTTCACTCGAAATGAGTAACTCGATTAAATGGAAAGAGAGGAAGTAGATAAAATGATTAAAGAAGCCAGGAAACAAGTCATTTGGGATCCTGCCAGATCAATTAGGAAAAAGGCATCCTCCCGTTCCTTCAAAGTTAATCAGCTTGAACTCTTGACAAAGTTGGCACCATTTGAATTCTTCAATGAGTAGAGAATAGCTACACTTATGACGTTTTTGCCTTGAATTTTATTCTCATTAAAGATCATCAGATATTTTGATTATCATCGTCATCCTCGAGGGACAATGTAATCGAAATAGGTTTTCGATTAAAGTATCGATGCAACATCAGGGTAGTAAGATGAAGTCAAAAGGAAATTCAAAGCTAACAGTTGCACCACCGCACAAACGCTATTCACATACGGGCTTAAAAATAATCCCCCGGAAGAAGCATTTAGTCGCAGCTTCTAATCATAAAAAAGAACTGGAGAGCTCCGAAGGGCGACACTGAAGAAAAGGAGCAAAAATATGGCGTTTTCTGGTCAACTCGACTGTGCGCCGCACTTGCTTGCCCTCTCCCCTCTCTCCCTCATCCACCAATGCTCACCATTCATCATGATTAGCGAGAAGCTGATGATTGTTGTTGCGCCGATGTTGGATGCTGGTGGTCTGATCTGAACCGAGGGTGGTCGCGATCCGGCGTTAGTGGCGGGCCCGACTAGCGACTCCCAGGCCACCCTTATCATTTGCACTCCTAGCACCATTCTCACAGGGAAATGATAAAATCATTAAAGCGGAAGATTTCAATCGTGAGAGAAAGAAAACTGAAAGGCAAAAGCGGATCCGGTAATTTGGCAACACCGGACTACCTTCATTTAAATCTATGTTAAATAATCGATTCTTGTCGGAGCACATGTCCCTCCCAAGAATCGATACATTTCCATGGGTTTAAATGGAGAAAAAAAGATGTTGCCAATTTGCTGGATCTGCCAGTGCTGAAAGGAAATCGAATTAACAAATCCGATGAGACTTTAAAGGCTGGGCGATTAAACTTGCGCTGAAAAAGGCAACTTTGTTGAACGCACTTTTTTTGTCATTTTCGCTGGATACTAAGTGTAAAATGCATAATGCATCCAAGCTTTCTTTGAGAAGATTAATACTACTTTTGACCTTTTTTTTAAAGATTCTGGGGTTTTAATGGGCAAGTTTTTTTGCATGAGATTCATGACCAAGAATGAAATTGTAATCGTTTCTGAGACAGTATGCTGGATTCAGTTTTCAGTCAAACGAGGTTGTGTGAATTCAAAAATATTCTGCCAGATAAGCTCAAAAGACGGTTAGATAAAAGAGGAATTCCAAAAAATGAACCAAAATCAATCGATGAACCATAGTCCAAAGTTACAACTTTCAATGAGTGCATAGTTTTTTATTAAAAAATGTGTTGATGCAGCTTTGAATGTCATCTAGGCAGTTTTAGGACAAGAAAAGCCAAGTTTCGTCCAGTTGTTTTATTTTTCTTTCTTCTATTCATATAGATCCAAAACAAGTAGGTTTGGATTTGTTTATGCCGCTAAATCTATCTTTAGTGGTTGTTCAGCCACGTAATGTCTATTAATTTTTAACCACTTTCAAAATTTTGTAATTTACTTTTCACAAAAAAATTACACGTATACAAAATTCAGCATAACGGTTAATTATGATAATCAGGGAATTTACGAGTTTTAACGCAGTACTATAATTCCCTCGAAAAATGCTCACAAACACGACCATGACCATCTGAAGCGAAATTTCAGACCATCCGTTTCACTTGACTCAAGAAGTGACAAGAAATATTAACGGTATCCCTCATCCCCACGAGAAAATCAACACTAACTCCTCCATTTATTATGGGGGTAGATACGATGGGCCTGATATCTTCATTAGGCGCACGCTCTATACTCCGTTTGTATAAATGAAACGTGGACGAGTATCATTAGGACGTATCTTTGCCAAACGGAACTATAAGCATTATGACGTGAGCCGTGTTATGCTTGTGTTTTCATGGGTCTCAGGGCTCATGTCATAATGCACTCAGTTTCGTTAGTAGAAATACGTCCATTATATCATTTAAGAACCGGAGCGGCGGACTCAAAACCCACCCCCGACCCCCGTTCACGGGGGCGATGAATAAAGAGCGAATTAGCCCCCTGGTAGCCTGATATGCAACAGTATTTGTTTTTTGGGTCACGGCCTTTCAAAGAAACTGAGGAAGCCCCATTCTACTCCTCTCTTTCAACTGCACTCTGGATTACAGGCGTGGAGGCACCTTTCGTCACGGGATAATGATAGGTTCGGCGGGATCTCAGGTGTGAGAAAAGTGTCGTTAAGAAAAAACCTTCGGGGTAATCATCGGTTTGTCCGGCAGCCCGGCGATATACTGCACCTTAAACTACAGGTCCTCGATTTGCTCGGCTTGTTTTTATCGTTGCCTTTTTAGTCACGTCTTCCGAGAAAGTCTCGTCCAAATGCGAACTGCCCATCTATATGAGACTGATCGTCTCAGTGCTCCGGTAGTCAGTCGCGTCAGTAAAAGATCGGAGGATTCTCATTTTTGAGAGGCTCTCGATTTCAAGAGCTTTGATTTATCAAGGCTCATAAAATTATTTGGGGTAATTGCTCTTTACATCCTTCGCTTAGTATGTTTTAGTAGAAAAAATAAGCATTAATAATAAGAAAAGTAAAGACAACAATAAAAAAACTATGGAGACTTTTTTACAACATCTATATTGAACGAAACATTTTAGGGTTTTTTCCACGTGCATGACTTTATTTCTAGGATTTTTACCATGACGCATTAATTATAATCGCACAAACACTATAATCGCCGTCCCTCGAGCATGAGGGCGTACCTCAATATCCTTTTGAACCCTATTTTACCTTTAAATCAATGCTTCCTTGATAAATATGTTTTTAAAAATATTTCTTTATTAAAAACTCGTTCGATAATTTGAAAAACTTGTGAAATTTTCTCGAGAATTTCTACTCATAAATAGATAAAACTTGACAATTGTTCAAAAATGATAATTCCTGAACGGCCCGCTTGGAGGAATTCTGGGGGTCTCTAGCAACTGAACGTTAAGTTCTCACGCCTGAAGTTTGAGCAACGAAACCCTTCAGTTCACCTACCCGAGGGATTTTTCTCCGTGTATTTCACCATTAAATCGATGCTTTCTTGATAAATATTTTTCTAAAATATTTCTTTATTAAATACTCGTTCGATAATTTGAAAAACTTGTGAAATTTTCTCGAGAATTTCTACTCATAAATAGATAAAACTTGACAATTGCTCAAAAATTATAATTCCTGAACGGTCCTCTTGGAGGAATTCTGGGAGTCTCTACAGCAACTGACACCCTTGTCCCATTCGCCCGGTTACGATTTATTGAGTTAACGATTCATCACGCAGTGGTTGCTAACCTTTCAAAGTAAGTCCTGGCGCGAGCCGAGTTCTATAAGTGATGAAACACATCGCGGGAGTCCTACTTTACAACAGCCACCTGTTGAGTAGCCTTTCCAGGCCTTTGATGAGCGCATCATCCAACGCTACGGGGCGAACAATCATCCAGCTCTAGAATAATTAGAACGGTGGAGGGCTTTTGTCTCCACCTTTCGCCACGAGGGACCAGGGATTGACCACCAATCGACTCGTTTGATCTTCCCATGAAATCTGGATTAGTTTTGTTGCCGGTGCCGGTGGGTTGTCAGCAGTGCAAACACATTGCCACGCAACCATTTGCTTCGCAGGATGTTGTCACCCCGTGGTACTTCCTGCTCCGCTCCTGCGGGCTGATTATTGAGATTGATAGACAAAGCAATAGACAAAGATGACAAACCGAAACTACAGCGATCGTATCGGTGGAAGTAGGTAGTTGCAATGACTAAGAATGTAAGTAAAAGCCTAACTAACGGAAACTAACGGAAACTTACGAAAACCCATAGCCCATGGCTAGTATGACGCCCGTAGCTAGTAAGCATCATTTTTCACCTTTGCAACCACTCGTTTCAACCAATAGGATCGCTCCTTGTTCCCTATGTCTTCTTTGTCTATAGGTATGTCTATCAATTTCAATAATCAGCCCGCTGGTGTGATCGCACCTGTTTAGTTCTTTAAAGATATTATGTCACGGTAGGACACAGTGCTTAAAGAAATGCAAAATAAATACGCACTGAATGGACCGCGTTCAGCAGAGAGGAACCAAGCGACCAAGCCACATCAGTTATTGCCAAAAATTGGGCAATTTAATTTTTGACGTGGAGATGGTTGTGCAGAATTTTGTGCAAATTTCAGTGAATTTTCTGCTGATTACGAAGCAAATCTCTTTAAACCTTCAAAAGAATCCGCACAAACGTTCTCTTGTAAAAAATTAAATAGTCCAGTTAAATTTTGCAATTGCAGATGTGGCTTGGATCCTTTCTGCTTAACACGGTCCAAATCTGAGCACACTTAAAAGTCTAATAATATTAATAACCTCGCCGTATTCAAAGGTCCACAATAGTTTGAGGAACTGAATACACAAACAACAGGCGAGAAATAAATACAAGCATTGATATTGAATAGGACTGAATAGCGTGCGATGATTCATAAAAAAAAGGCGAAACTTTACGCTCGCTTTCGACTCATGGTTTTTTTTTTTTTTTTTTTTTTTTTTTTTTTTTTTTGGTAGGGCGCTCCCTCGCTACCCGTTTTTACCCTCCCGTTCAGTGTTTCCCTCCCTCCTTAAAAAGCCCCCATATTGGACTCTGGATTCTTGTCAGATTAAGTTGGCAATACGCACCGGAATCAGAGTTGTCTGATAGTTGACTTTAATCATCCGTTTCTCTAACATGTTGATTAAATGGAAAAACTCGTTACAAAATCTCGCAACGCGCTGGGCGGCGTGTTCTTTTACTTCTCTCGTCAATTTTGTGAGGAGCACCGTGAGAGCTACTTACGTCAGATCAGAGAAGGCCTTTAAAACCAGGGGGAGATCAGAACAGAACTGCGTTGTTAGATGGTGGGAAGTTTACGGAATTATCTCTCGGTAGCACCGACTAATGTTTATAGGAGAACTGGCAGGCTTGATTCGGAAGAGAGGATCAAAATACTCTGTATTCAACGTGAGCATGAGATTAGACTCTCGTGTACCTGATTCTGAGACAAGTCTTCAAGTGCTTTACACTTACTTGTCGGGTGCGAGGTAATACGTGAAATTACTTAAAACCCTAAGAAAAAAAAATTAGAAATATTGAAAATACCTCTGAAAATTACTACTTCGAGTTTTTCAATTTTTAATCAGAAAAACTTGCACCTATACTTTTATCAACAATGCATTTCGTAAATACATTTAATTATTATTAAATTTTGTCCTCGTGGTACTGTATCCCAAAGCTGATAAAACTGGTCAAGAATTTTCTTTTTCTAAGATCTGCAAGAATTAACCAATAAATTGTCTAAGCAATTTTACTTAAAAAAGAGGGTCTTACTTTCTTACCCCTGCGTTCAAGTCTCTCGGTATACCATGTCATACCGAGACAGTCCTACATTGGTCAACACTCGGGTCGCTCTGTCAAACATCTGGCAATTGATTTGAGGTAGATTCATAGCGCTGATTCCAAGAGTAATCTTCGTTTTCTCGGATCAGTTCCATTTTCCTTGGAAAAATTGGAACATTCCCTACAATAACCGAGCTTTTCCAGAGATAATTCAATTTTTCGGAAAGTCTGTGCACGATGAAAAAAAAAAACTCAGATCATTTTCGGATTCAGCAGCCAATATCAAACGCAACATGTATTTGTATGTCTATTAATTTGTTTAAAATTGTTTATCCTATTTTCGAGATTTTTCCGATCAAATGCCCCTTTCCGCCCACCGCCATAGAAAGCTCGTTTGATTGTTTTGTTTGGGAAAGGAGGGATTTTTCTTTTTCTCCGGTATCCAATGGGATTGTTCCCACCCATGTTTTGCTGCCGAAGCCGAAAATGCCCCTCGTTTCATTCCAGTATCTAACAAATTTTCGAATCATCGGATTTCCAACCAAAAAATGCGTTTTTTAAGCCCCCTTTAAGTTTTGTGTTTATTCATTCAAACTTTCTAAGTTTATCAACATCTGCCTCCTAACTTCAGAACTTTCGTGAATTTTCGGATTTCCGAAGTGTCTAGCTAACTGATTTTGAAAAAATAGAAAACCATTTAAACAACATACAAAAGTTATCATATAACGTATATCTGATCCATGTCTGTTAAAGAGGATTGTGTGACCTTATGTCGTTAATCATACGATCGCTAAGGAGATGCTTTTCCTCCATCAAGAAGCAAAATTCAGGGTTGAGTCTCAGACCTTAAGGCCTGAGATGCTTGGGTCGGAATATGTTTTTGTCTCCATCGCGTCCGAAATCGTCAGCAAAAATCGTTGTTCCCGGCTGTCGATCCACAGTCACGGTCTACCTTTAATATTTGGTCTTGGCTACTTCTAATCGTAAACAACAAAGGCGTGAAACTGGGTAGCAATGAACGGGGCCAACACTTCAATAGAACAGAAAAAACTTGGTTTATTGTTTCAGAGTAACTGTTTTAAAACATAATGGGAGAGTTCTAGCGATTTCAGCCTTTCAAAAGTCCCGCCTCTCCCTTATTCCTCTCTCCCTTAGTTTCCTCTCAAAAAACGGAGAGAACATGAAGAAAATACTTTCTCCTTTTCTTGAGCTCGACCTGACAGACTTTGTTTTTGTTTTCGCTTTTGTTGGAACTGTTTCGGTGTTTCGCGCATTTATTAGGTACCTTACTATCGCCGCACAGCGGCGAATATGGGCGAATGACAGTCAGTATTTTAGAAATGCCACTGATTCTACTGATCCACTACCTTTAATGACTTCTGCTCCACCCGTAACTTTTGGCCTCTGCGAGTCCGCAACGGACGGTAGTGTTATATAGCCCGTAACTACGACTTCCACTTCTTCAGGTATTTTTTCAGTGTACGGGCTACATAGACATGCCATCCGCGTTCCGGGCTTACAGGCCGAAAGTTCCAGGTATAGCATCCGGAGTAGCGGAAGCTACGGCTCCAGTACCCGGAACTCTCGGCTTCTGATCCCGTAACTTTTTTTTCATTGTCGGAAGAAAACGCCACCGGTGACTTGCAGAATATCTACCGTCGTAAATTTGAAAACTGGTGCCTTGCAAGGCACCACCTTGAAAATTCTATGGAATTTTCAATGTTGTCTCACAATATGTCCCATTAAAATGACACAGCTCTTCATGAAATGAATGATTTTTTGTGTGCAGGTGCAAGCAGCGATGATGAATTTGACGACACGCAGTCAGAACCAGGGATCCCTTTGAAGAGGAAGCAGCGGAGAAGTCGAACAACGTTTACGGGAGAACAGTTGGAGGAGTTAGAAAGAGCTTTCCTTAGAACGCAATACCCGGACGTTTATACAAGAGAAGAACTTGCTCAAAAGTGAGTAAGAATTTCTCTCTGGGCTGACATTTTTTAAAAAAATCTCCGCTTCTGCTAACCATAATTACGAGATAAATATAGACGAACCTCCCTTTTTCAGATGCAGGGACCGTCAGTTTTGGGTGTGAAAAAGCGTTGCATTATACTGCCGTACTAAGGAAAAACGCCGTATGAGCAATCGAGAGTTGCAAAATTTCCCCGGATGAAATGTGTATTTTTGAGGAATGCTATGCATATTTACCCTTGAAATTCTCAGATGATTTAGATGAAATTGCGTACAAAATTGTCCAAAAATTTTGAGGAAAAATATTCACATACTCTGTAAAAAATCCCCCCCCCCCCACGCGCAATGTCAATTCTTAAAAACTTCCGTGATTTTTTTTCTGCGTGAACCAAATTTTAAGAAAATTACATGGGATGAATTTGATTTGTTCTCCTTAAAAAAAAAAAAAAAAAAAAAAAAAAAAAAAAAAAAAAAAAAAAACAGGAGCGGAGACTTTTAAACACCGCCAACGAGATGCGTGGCTTCGTAGTTTCACCGTCGTCATATACTGTGTAAATTCTTAAACCCTTTTGTAATAAATTTGCTTTTTATGTTCGGCAGGACTGGTCTCACGGAAGCCCGCGTTCAAGTTTGGTTTAGCAATCGAAGGGCTCGGCTGAGGAAGCAAGCTAACAGTCAGCAACGGAGTGGCTACAATGCGATGTCGTTACCCGCATTACCGTACCACAACCTTCCTGGCCAATATTCTAGTATAGTTGATCCCACCGGAAATTTCAACGCACAAGGTAAGCTTAATCTTGTTCCTTTTGTTGCGAAATCTATCTTTTGTATATTCTTGTAAAATTAGTGTGTTTGTAACTATTCACTTCGACAGTAACCGAATGTTGCTTAGGCCTCGGAAGGTCCATGGAAAAAGTTATAACGTGCCTCTTGGCAATCCCTCCACCAAAGAGCTCCCTATAGTTGCGATTCTTGAAAGTTGGCAACACTGTTTATCCAATTTGAATGTACGTAAAACAATAAATTCTTGAGGATGCAGCTCATCTCACCTAAAATAGATAGTTTTAAAGGATTTTAGTGGAAGTAAAACAGTGTTGCCAACCTTCAAAATTGCCACTAGCGCTCCCTATCCTCACTATATATAGGTGTTGCAGCCGTCGCGTCGCTCCGGCCACTGGACCCGGAGCAGTCGAAACTACGGCTCCAGCACCCGGAACTTTCGGCTTGTGAGCCCAGAACGGACAGTATGTCCACATTATATCCCGTGATTACGGTTTTTACAGCCGGGGCTTTATTTTCAGTGCGTGGAAGTATTTCTTGCTTGACGTGGATTTTCCGAACGACACGACGTTGCTCATCAATCATCGTTAGTCAAAACTTTAATTGATATCGCCGAAAAAGAACTTTTAAATGACAGGATATTGAAATCGTAGAGCTTCGTGGATCAGAAATTCTAAATGTGTGACTCTTCCTCGGTCGATCCTGCTCAGTTGGATGCGAGAGACAGCGCGCGGAGGAAGGGGGCGGGGCGCGATGGACGCCGGGACGCGGACGAGCGGTGATTGGCCGGCGTCGGCTACGCCCCGCGGCAGCTGTCATCACGGAATGATTTCGCAATACATCTGCGGGTGCTCCGTATATCGGTATCGGGGACGCCACGCTGCGCTGCCCTTTGCGCGATGGAAATGCGCGCCGCCGCACAGTGGATCGAGTCAATTGGAGAGGTCGGACATGAAATTTTTTACTAAAACTGCAAATTTTGATGTTTGCTTCGGCACAATTTAAATTTCAAGGGGTGCTTTCGGCAGGAAATTTAGCGGGGAAACCGATGGAGCCACTTTGAGAATCTCAACATTTTATATCAACGGAGTTATAAGCGTTTGAAGTTTCCAAATGTTGTCCGACCTCGCTTATTGACTCGATCCACTGTGCGCCGTCGCCCTGTTGGTCGCTCGGCTTGCTGGTCCGTGCGCTTGCTTGTGGTGTGTGGGCCATTAAAGCACCGCTGGCTCATTAGCATAACGGCGTCGTCGTCGTCGCCGGTTTGTGGTGCCGGAGAATGGTGAGCCCTTATCAGTTACTCAGCGTTGGATGTTGACAGCCGCTCTGGCTCTGCGTGCCTTGTTTGCTGTCGCATGAGGTGTGGGCTGAACACCTTTGCCACAAGGGCATCATCGCTCCGTCGCTTTTTTTAGCTGATTGTCTACGTTATCTCGTTCACTGAAAAAAAAAGTTACGGGCCATATAGACATACCGTCCGTTCCGGGCCCAGAGACGGAAGTTCTGGGTGCTGGAGCTTCGAATGCTCCGGGTGCTACGCCCGGAACTTTCGGCCTATGAGCCGGAACGCGGACAGTATCTCTATGTAGCTCGTAAGGACGGCTTCCGCACGGCCGGAGTTTTTTTTTCCGTGTTTCTACATGTTAAAGGATATAGGAACTTACGGCAAAAAATGTTAAGATCGGAGGATGAGAGGGAGGTTAAAAAATCCGAATTTCATCGTTACGTATTTTACAAAGGCTCCTAAAAAGAGAAACATTGAAACAAACACTTCAACACAAGAAATGTTTGAACAAATATTGGTTTCAATGTTTCTATTTTCGGAAGCCCCACGTAAAATACAGAACGCTGAATCTCGGATTTTCGTATCACCCCCCCCCCCTCACCTACTCCCATCTCGACCTTCTTTAGCGTAAGTTCCAGTACTTTAACGTGGAGAAACGAGATGTAACGCTCGCCTCGACCCCATCCCTGAAACTTACGTATTTCCGATGACATGACTCCTCCATTAAAAGTCACTATGTGCTAGTGAGCATTTCTCGATAAAATGTTTTAATAAAATCCCTTAGATTAATCCTAGTTTCAAGGAATGCAGGTCAAAACTATTTACATTAATTGATCAGACACGTCACTTGTATTAAAAAAAATCAATTTAAATTTTATTTCATGGAAAAAGAATACGGAAAATCCCTGCAATGGGATCTTGCAGCCTTTCTTGTAATCGTATACAGCGTTTATACATTACTCGTAATTACATTATACCTACACATCACGCGCACTGACGAGACAAATTTGGAACGATATTTTTCCAGTTAAAAAGAACGGGTCTTTATTCACGTAAACGCTGCGCATAAGTTTTCAGTACAAAACTGGGTATTTAAAAATGAGCGTTGCCGATCATTAAATGCATTTCACAGCTCCATGGCGGATATAGAAGAAAGAAGTTCATGCTTCAATCTCAACGAAGCATCATGACGCGTATTGGACATAAAATAGCGCGAGAAAAGCGCGTGCAAATTCGCGAGTGCACCATTCGGTCAGAGCCGAGCCTTAAAAATTAAATAATTAAGTGCTAAAAACGGCTGTCATATTTACGTTAACCGTCGGGCAGCTGAAAGCGCGGATCGGGGTGAAATCAATTCGAATTCGTTGATTAGGTAATCAATAACTTGTAAGTTACCCGCGGTAATTGCAGGTTATTAAAGCGAGGCGGCATTCCCCGACAAACCGACCGGATTTCATGTAAGCGACCATGTACTCCTCATGTAAAGTACATATTGCGGAGAAATGTGTGCATGTAGGCGCATAGTCCACGGGTCCGGGCGCAGCTTCTCAGAGCACAAATTAACTAACGTGTAGGTAGAGGCGAGTGAGGCGTGTAATTTTCGTGAGCCAGGTCCCCTCCCCCCAAGTCCCCCTCACCCTCGATATCCGTGATCCTTCCAGTACTCCCCCGCTTTGAGTTTACGTTGGCTATAGATTTCCTAATCCCTCCACTTTCAGTCTAGCTGCTGACCCTTGCGATTTTTGCTCCTGAAAACATTTCTTTTAGGTGGGATATGCCGAATCGGTCCCATGATTCTAAGCAGCTGTGTTCTGAAATAGTCTTTCTACTTGAAGATGGGCTAAATATAATAGCGATCGTCGTAAGTAGAATTGTTTGGATCATGATTTAGGTAAATGAGTGACTGCTTTTGAAAAATTTAAATCATACAATTCACTATCGACCCCGTGGCGCATCTCATGTCTTGGTCCAGTCAATTAAAGACGCATGCAGTCTAGCTGGTTGCTTCCCGAATCTAACCAACAGGCTAAAGGTGGAAAAAGTCCTGGCGCGCTTTAACGGAATGGATGGTCCTTTAGAAGAGAAAATGTTCAATTAAGAGGGAAAATTCAATTAAAACCCTTTTTTCAATATTTTAGGACCTTTAAAGAAACCGAAACGCGTTTTCCCTCCAATATAGTCCAAACTTGAATTTGCATCAAAACGCGGTCGAAGAAACAGATTATATTCCTGTGGGCTGATTGTTGAAATTGATAGACAAAGAAGATTAGAAAACATATAGGGAGTATGGAACGAACCTACTGGTTGAAATGGATGGTTCTATAGATAGACTAAGGGAGAAAATAACTGACTAACCATAGTAGTTCTCGTGGGTTTCCGTTAGGTAGTCTATTATCTACCTCTCCTCTCCATTGCAACCACCCACTTCCACCAGTAGGATCCCTCCAAATCCCTTTTGTCTTCTTTGTCTATAGCTTTGTCTATGAATTTCAACGATCAGCTCGCTGTTTCATTCAACAAATCGAAATTGGACTTTATTGTCGGTTTATTTATCAATTATCAAGAAACGGTCAATATTTCAAGCTATTTGATCAGCTCCCTTGGTGTGGAGTTCATTTGAGAGGAATAAGATGAATATTTGGCAATATTGGAAGAGGAGTGAGAGGTGAGTTGAGTTGTTGAGTTGGCGAGTGGCGAGGTTGGAGATGCTACCCGTCAACATAGCCGATAGCGCTCCTTCGATAACGGCCGCGGCCGACTCTCGCTCGATCCTTATCTATCCACGAATGCAGTTTATTCTACAAACGGAGTCGGCTATTAATTAGTCATTCGTTGCCCGTAATATGTATTATTAATGCTATAAAAATGAATAAAATTCATATATTCAACATCAATCGACTCGAGCATAAATGCATCGCCTTGCTTTGCCTTGGCTTTCGACACCCACCAGGGGAGTAGAAAGGGACCGCCTCCTTCGCACCCACCGGAGCCGCTCTGCACCCATCATTTGAGCCTCGACAAGACAGCACGGCGGCGCGGCGTCTTCGTCGGCGCGCGGCTCTATTCTCACAATCCGGACCAAGTTGAACCAAAACGCACCAAGACAAGTCAAATTTGAAACTTCACATTGTCCTCTTCTTCTTCTAGGTCCTCTTCTTCTCCTTCTTCTTCTTCTTCTTCTTCTTCTATGTCTTATTCATTTTCTTCCATGTCCTCTTCTTCTTCTATGTTTTCTTCTTCTTTGCTTTGTCTTATTCTTCCTCTTTTCTTTGTCTTATTCTTCTTGTCTTTCTTTTGTTTTCTTCCTCATCTATGTCTTCTTCTTCGAATTATTCCTATTCTTTGTCTTTTTTTTCTTCTTTTTCTTCCTCTTTTCTTTGTCTTATTCTTCTTCTTTTCTACGTCTTTTTCTTCGTTTTCTTCCTCTTCTATGGCTTCTTCTTCTTCTTCTTAATCTTTTTCTATTTCTCCTTCTTCACCTTCTTCTTCTAAGTCTTCTCTTACGAGCGACTAGGACATAGCTCTTTTTGTCAGGCCGTCTATCGGGCCTATTAAATCATACATATTATAAAAACAAAAAAATCGGTAAATATAAAGGACTCGCCAAATCAATTAAAACAGCAATTAAATACTCAATCATCCGTAAGAGAAGAAAGCCAGCGTACTGCCTATCTCTCAGGCGGTCAATCTTTTCCTAAGGATTCTCCGGTCATACAAATCGCTTATCTCTCTTAAACTCGTTCCACTCAATTTCTATAGTTTTTGGGTGTATAGCAGAAGATTGTATTGCGATTTCTTAACCATGTTTTACCTATCAGTAACTGAAGATAAAAAAGGCTGGAAATATTCTGTGTCGAGGGCTTAGAACGTCGATTTCCCTTATACTTGACATGCTGTACACATATGAATTAACGTGGGCTCTTAGCAGCAAGTCAAACGAGTCATTGGTTGGAAAACGCGATTCTCTAGAGAATCAGGAAGGAGATTGGCCAAGTTCAGGCGTCAGAAAACAAGCGTCGTATTTACGCCTCTTGGACGTATGCAAATTGGGACGTTTTGCCGCCCAAACAAAAGTCCTAGCTGCAGCTCGGTCGGACAATTCAAAGCACACAGCAACCGAGCGCGTCGGTGCTTTAAAGAATCATGTCGATTTCCAAATGAACTTTCGACTTCTTGTATTCTTGTTAGAATCGCGGCTCATCTACCAATGGATAAGAGCTTTTCGAGAGTAGCGAGCTCGAGAGAAATAACGCATCAGCCTCGGCGGTACGCACTCACAATCGCGCCGAGAACTCTAATTAGTAGTGCATTGTTGTCATTAATTATTCTTCTCCTCGTGTTTGTTCTTCTTCTGCCTCCTTTATGATTGATCAGCGCCCAGCTCGGCTTTCGCAATGTTCGAGTGTCTCTTGTGTTTCCATCTTTTGTATCCCTGACTCTCATTAGCTCCCGTGTGGCGGCGCGGCGCGGCGTCTTGTCCACATGGAAACGAAATTAAAGACACTATTTTGTCCGCGCTTCCCTGCTTTGAATATTCCTCTTTTGAGTTTTTTCCCCGCGTCCTTTGACTTTTTGGTGGACTCAACTTCGAAAACCCTCTGTTCCGAACACTGAGCACTTAAATAACCTTATTTTATTCGAGACAATCTTAAGATAACCCGAGTGAATTTTAAAATAAATGGGAAGTCATCATCCATCAAAGATGTAAGCTCCGAAATTATTTTTCATTAGAATGGACCACTGAACAAGGTGCGAGTTTTAGCATCATGATGTATGTTATCTCATCTAAATTTCGCCTAAACTGCGATTTGTGGAACAAAAATTAGCTGGCTCTATTTGATCTAAACAGTTAGGGCTCAGCACTAAGTTGTTTTTCCCGTCTTTACGCATACTTCTCGTATACGTGAAGTTTTGAAAAGAGTAATAAAAATGGTTAAGTTTGCACTATGTTTAATGGTCCATTGCATCTCTGCCCCGAGTGAGTAGTGGGCATGTATCATGACTGTAATGACAAACGTGCTTCGGAGACACGTCTTCCTATTACACCCACTACACGGCACCCGAGATAAGCTCGTCTCCAAAGATGACTCGACGCAAATCGAAATTGGAAAATGAATTTGAAGTTTTTTCTATTCGTTCAGGTCCATTCCGGCAGCGCCCTCGAGGAAAGATTTGCAGTAATTCGCAACACTGAAGTAGTATCCTTCCAATTACAGTAGATCTTCATTTTAATTTTTTTTCTTTCTTAAACTGAAGGTCCGAGATACCGACAGCAAGCTCTTCATAAATGCCATGCAAGAATTATGAATTTCGTTTTTAAACGGTTTGACGGTGGTCATGATGTTAGTTCAACTTTATGATGAACCTGAACACAAAATGAATACGATAAGGAGTAATTAAGTCATTATTAGTTGTAAGATCGTTGCTTGAGCAACAACCATACATGGAAAAAAAGATGGTAGAATGCATGAAAATCTCCCTCATGTCCCTCTGCAACGCCTAAAAGTAACAGCGTTCCTTACCATTCGTATGACTTCATTCACATTTGAGCTATTCAGATGTAATTAAATACCCCTCACAAAAAACTGCGGCAAAAAGCTTAAACAGGGTAAGGTTAAATTAGCAATTTTTTATTGTAAAATCTACGAAATCCTGAATCATGTCGGACATTTTTTTAGGTATAAAATCGTTAAATTAGCAATTTCATTTTTTCCGTGCAGAAAGTTTTTATCTCTTTTCTTTAACATGTGTTTTAACTTGCGTGTTTGTGTGTGTAAGGGTGTCCTAATGTGTGTCTTATATTTTATGTGCAGGTCATGGTGCTAGCTGGGCGGCACAACAAGCTGCCACGTACGGGATGTACAACTCCAGCTACTCTTGCAGTGCAACCGGTGGAAGTGCAGTGAGCGATCAGTACTCGACTTACCCCCAGACCGGAAGCACCCAACTCCCATCCGCCTGTTCTCAAACCTCCTGGCCAAATCGGCAGTCCACCAAATCTGAAGTGTCTTCGCCGTGGAGTGATAATTACAGGTATGTACACAAATCCAGACGCTGCATTAACGTCTAGTTTCATATAAATGTCGTTGGCAATCAGCGATCGCCGGCAATTTGCAAGCGGCTCGTTATTTTTATGAAACGCAATAATACACATCGGCATAGTGAAGGTTTGAATGTAAATGGTATACAAGAGCGCGATCTCGCCTCAAAACGCCTTCATTTGGCCGTGATAACTTCACGCTTTGACACAAAGTTAGATAAGTTGCTTGTTCGACCCGAAACCCACCGAAAGCCGCAAATTTCACTTCACTCTCTTACGTGGGTGCCTTCTGCTACCGTGCGTTTACGGATGGAGAGTGTCCATTCCAATAGAAAGCAAAATTATCAGTTCTCTAATCTTGTTCTGAATTTTATGCTCTTCTATTTATCACTAGTTGCTCGTTAATTCCTGGCGATTGCTGATTGCCTGAGACATAAATATGAACTTATACCAAATTGCACCGAAGTTGTGACCTACGCGAGTTTAAAAAAGACAAAAATAGCCTAGGTGCTATCAGTCATGAACATAAAAATATGAACCAACGAACAAAATAAAGGGAGTGTACGGTTTTGCCTGTATACTGCATATGTTTCTATGGTTACGCACCGTCACTTGGCTTCACTTGTCTCCTTGTTCTTCTCATCTTCATACATACGCTCCTCTGATCTATCCATCTTGTCGTTATTCTCATGCCTCCCCCCTTTTCCCTACAGTTTTTGGTGACCCCGACGTGATTTGAACACGCAACCTTCTTCCCCCCCCCCCTTTCCCTACAGGGAGTACATACACAAAAACATACCTCAGGCTCTCGGAAACAAACGGCAAACTTCGCGGAAGGCTCGTCTCGAATTAAAAGACAAAATATCCGGTATCATGTCAGCGATTCCGCATGCATGTGCATTCGCTAATTATACAGCCCCCCACTCCCCGTGGGTGGGACGAGGAATGCACGGAGGCGAGAAAGAGAGGAGAAAGGAGGCGGGAAAGAAAGCAAACAACCGGAGAGTAGCTAGCAAACAAACAAAGCGATGGAGGCTCCAGGACCGGCAACATTTCATCGGAGTGACACGTTCAATTATGGCAGGGGCAATTACTCCGGTGGCGAGAGGGCGGCTACCGGAGCTACGCGAGCCGGCTTTTGGGTCAGCCACGGCGGCCGCGCGGCGCACGGCCACGGTGCAACGGGCGCCAGACTCATGCTCGTCGGAAATGCAATAAGCTCGACCGCCCAGACGGAGAAATTTACTTCTCCAATTATCCGAATCGCTGACAGAGATAGTAATGGTCCTTCGGAGCATCGGAAGAGGCAAATTTCTACCCCCTCCCATCCCTAGCCCCCCACCATGGGGGCCTCATTTTTATGAAGGCTTCAACAGCAAATGTTCCGTTCCTCGGTGCAGGAATGTGAGGCTCAAGGAGGGTCTATTCGACCAAATCTTAGGGTGAGGTAAAAGTTTTTCGTGCGCATTAATGGTAGAATATTATGGACGTAATGATATAAGATCTCGCTAACGGCCAAGTTTTTAGGTTTTGTCGTAACAGAGCCGTGAAAGACAGAATGCATCAACCCTCTATGGTATAGCGTTACAAATTTGTAACAACGTATGTTTTGGGTTTTTAAAAATTGCATCAAATTGTTATTAGTTTTTTTTTGTTTTGTTTTTTTTTTTTTTGAATAACTGATTCCCTAAAGTTCAAAATTTTGAAGTACAATTTGGTACTCTATGTTTTTTCATGCAAGCTACAAAATAGATTATTGTCCCCCGGAATGTGCAATCCAAAATTAATTCATGCCATAGAGGGTTAATAGTCCATCTCACTGATGCCTGTCATAGTTTTCAACCGAAAAATTCACAAGCTCAAATAAGTTACCTTGAGCGATAAATGAAAACTTTATTTCAATCTGAGAAAAAAGAGCAAAGGTTAAAAAAAATCGTGTTACGTGCTAACATGGGCTACGTTGTGAAGACGATTTTTTTTTTAAAAAAAAAATATAGTCAAGAGCATTCTACCTGCTCAAAGTGTTCGGTTGTTTCTAAAGCACAACCTCGTAAAACCATTTGCGTGACACGTGGCGTGTGGCGCTATCGACCAAGTAGGAGACTTTAACGCAAGGGTAGGAAAATAAACGAATTAAAAATTTAATTCATTCGGAACATGCATGTTTCGAGATGCTCATGAGAAACATTTTTAATACATCAAACGGTTTCTCAAGGGTTATTTGACTCTGCTTTTAACTATTCTCTACATATTTTGCGGGGGAAAACAGGCTTTTAAGTGATAAGTCGAATAAAACAATTAGACCTGTATAAATGCAGAGTTTCATTTGTGCAGGGTTTCCAATGTCACAAGAGATGTCGTCATAAAAAAAGCATTAATCTTACCCAGTAGTGCGCATGTATCGCGGTTTCTTCTACTGTACTTTCAACAATTAGTCAATGGTTAAAAAATGATAGGCGGCCCCACGTGTATTATTTTTTATATCAATGCAGAAACCGCATATATACGCTGTAGCAACATAGGGTGAAAGGTATCATGCTCTATTTTATCCGAAGAAGTTCGGATTCCTATTGTTATTGGACATGGACATAAAGCCTGCTGTCGAATTACATCTTATTATAATTTTCGAATCTCAAAGACTACACCATGGAAAAAACATTCCATAAAACTGATTCACGAGCCATTGTAATTTAAACACGAGCTTCTTTGATCCTTCGCAAAAAGATAGGTAATGGAACTGGAAAGCAGGAGGGTTTTTCTATTGATTCAATTTGAAACGCAGCACCATGACTGAAGTGGGAGACTCGTAATATACGCTGGCCTCTCGTTGAAACAGTGGCTCCAACTGTCCGCCCTAACTCGCGTGCGACGTTAATTACCAGTGGCGTGGCGTGCTTTGCGATGTATCGAATGATCTGCCATTTAAACCTATGGAAAAGGATCGATAAATAGGGTGTTCGCAGCGGACACCTTAATAATCGATTCTTTACCATAGGTTTAAATGGCATAACAATCGATGAATCGCAATTCACGCCACGCCACTGTTAATTACTTGAAAAATTCTCGCGAACCAGTTGGGAGGCGGCTGCAGGCGACGTTCTCCTAATTGAAAACGGCTCCATTCTCGAATTCATCATCCTTCAATTTCCATCCCAGAACACTTGACACCCACAAACGGCTGATTTGTTTAACATTCATCACATTCATTTCATTTCATTCGCATTCCTCATAGCAGAGAGAGGGGGAAAGATTAATTCTTCAAATCTCAGCTAGGTCTGGTCGTAAGATTCTACTCTGCGTTAGCAACTTTAAAGTTCAACTGAGGATAGTCAGCTAGTCTATGAAAATAAGACTTCTTGCGTGTAAATTTGTCCAATTCTGAAACTTTGTGTGAATCCCTCTGTTTTGATCTACAATTTATATGTTTTCCTTTTTCTTTTGTTCACAGCAGTCTCTTCGCCTCTGAAACAAGTCAAGTATATTCAGCCTCGGCGGGAAATAATTTGACTCCAAATTCACCATCTGAAGCAAAATCTGGATATCCATATTACGGCCAACTGAGTGGCATCGAAGCTGGAATGGTGTGCGGTAGAGTTCACTAGCGATTGGTGTAAATTTTAAACCATAGTGAAACAATTTACTATTTTGTTTTTAAGCGTTTGAGCCGTATATTAAAATCTATCAAAACTTGTATAGAAATCAACTTGTAAACCTTATCATTTATCAATAAAACTCCATTACAAGAAGAAAAGGAGAACAAAATATTCGATGTGCAACATCATCTGCTGTTTCCAATCTAAAATAGTTTGATTCAATCGACAAGTCGAATTATTTATCATATGGCTCGATAGTTTGAAAATCATTGTATAGTCATAAATCGATGCTTATGTTTTTAGCAAATACACTTTTGTGATATATATCTGTTTAGGTCTGTATTTTTGAGGCGTGTCAAATTTTATTCTTGCTATCGTGATAGTTTCTTCCAATTTTACTGTTTACTTTTTAATGTATATTTATGTAAAATCAATGTAAATATCGTTTAAAATTGTGGATATTACCTATCTTTATGTTAAAAATTAGACTATGAGATAAATAAAATTTTATTTTTCTTTAAAATTTACGTTTTCTTTTCAATTGCAATCACGTTGATTCCAAGTGATCTAGAGTCAAGATGCACTAGGCACCACTACGCTGCACTTACACACGGTCTGTGTGTTTAAGGAGCAATGATTATTCTAATGCACAAATCAAATGTGCTTAGTAATGTAGCAGCTTTAATACTAATTAGGAGGACACCTAGGTAAAGACTCATTGAAAATGTATGTCGAAAACTACCATAACGGAGGTCGCTCATTGACTCGCTGTGTAAGGGAGAGAAGGCAGGAGGCGTTAAAATACCTCTCCATTACACCTCGAGCCAATGAGCGACGTCCCTTTGTGATAGTCTTCTATAGTTAGTTTGATGGTGCTTTAAAAATTTGACATCACAAACTACTCTGTATTAATCCTGATACACGTTGTGGATGAGTCTTCACATTAACTTGTAAATTACAATAATCATGGCTTCTCGAAGACACATAAAAAGACTAGCATTTGAAGAGGAATCTAAACTTACGCGCGTAGGTTCCTCGTAGGTTTCATCCTATTTTTAAAAGCCTTGACTAGATTACACGTTCAAGAACAATTTCCAACGTTTCATTGATGTATTTCGATAGATATATCACTATTTATAAATTTACTATCCCCTCCCCATCCCCCTGCTTTGCATCGCACCCACCAAATAATGACCTTGAATTGGCCTCAATTTTGAGTTTTTAAATATTAATCGTTAAACCCCACGACAATAACCAGATATAATGATCCGCACTAAGGTCACGTATTTGAAAAATTGTATTTGATTATCCACTTTTTTACTAAATAGGGGTAGATGCGAGGGCTCCCACATGCGGCTCTTAAGCAAACAAGATAAGAGTAACATACCTCCAATATACTCGTAGAGGAATCGTTCAAGATTTTACCCAGGAAATGATTTCCAAGATAAAAGGTCAAGGATAAACTTCCAATCGAAAAATTACAATTTTGTTTCAAATAAAAGTGAAGTCAACAGAAGGATCATCAATATTTCTTTTCTCTATACTTCAATTTTTCTCAAATATCTATACCGAACCCTTTGCTAATTGGCCAATAGACCCAAGAGCTGTATTTTATTTTGATTTAATAAGAATTGAAGGATCTGTTCGTGAGGTTAGCATCTCGACCTCAAAAGGCACAGTTTTTGCTCATCATTGCTCAGCATTTGTGTACACTAAAAAGCACTATGATCTTTTCCTTGGGTAGGTACGTACCTCAACTTCAAAGAAAACATTGCACACGAAATTTTAGAGAGGTCACCGACCCTAGTACTCTCAAGTTGCACGATTGAGCACAAATCGATCTTGAACGACGCAGAATTTGCGTGCCTTTGTTCAGCCCTTGGTTTTCGTTGCTCAAACCACAATTTTCCCTCAAGATAGTGGCGGTATTTTGATGCACCACAATAGACCTATCAACGTTGCAACGTTGAAATTCAGTTACATTCCTCCGTTTAGAAAATAACGTCATACCGTCTCGTCCATCCCTCTCTGTGTGCTTTATCGGCGCGGCTCAGAGGAGACACTTGCTGATTCCGAAGCGGAAACGAAGTATAAGCCAACAGAATAAGCGCATAAAAAGAGCTGTTCTGAGATTTTTTTTCTTTTTTGAAGTTGTTTATTCAATGTTATCTATTTAGACAGTAATAAAAACAATGTCATTACATTAAGACAATAAATGGTCTACAAAGATATGACGGAGAAATATCTTATTTCCTTGATCTAAGTTGGGAGAGGGAGAAATATTAGCCAACAGAGTAAGCGCACAAAAAGAGCTGTTCCGAGATGTGAATATAAATATAATGAAATGGTTATTTCTTGTTTAGCTACGAGGAGCGCTATCAAGGCAACAGGTGTCGGGGGCCGACACCGGTGACCTAACCTCTCCGTCAGCTATCATATTTTTACGGTCCCGCCCATCAAATCTGTAATTTCAGTTTGTTTTCGTTGTCGGCCCGCTTCTCCTTGGCTCGACGTTTCGTTTTATTTATTCGTGGACTCCCTCCCCCGGTCCCGCTGCGCGCCGGGCCGGGCATCCGATCCTGTCATCCTCGGCTACTTGCGCTCCGCGTCCGAGTTTGACAACAATTCTCGTCATTTGCTTTCATGCAATGGCGGCGACGCACAGTGGAACGAGCTTTTAGAAGAGCTCGGACATGAAGGTTTTGATTCAAATTTCAAATTTTGATGTTTACACTGAAACAAAACTCCGGCCGAGGGAGCCGCAATTACGGGCTATATAGACATACCGTCCGTTCCGGGCTCAAAGGCCGAAAATTCCGGCTGCTGGAGCCGTAGATTCGGTCTTTGAGCCCGGAGCGATCGAAGCTACGCCTCCAGCAGCCGGAATTTTCGGCCTTTGAGCCCGGAACGGGCGGTATGTCTATATAGCCCGTAATTGCGGCTCCGACGGCCGGAGTTTTTTTTTTTTTCAGTGTATTTCGTCACAAATTCAATTTCAAGAAGTGAAGCTGAAAGGAAATTTCACGGAAAAACCAATGACACTACTCTTGAACTTCTTTGTTTCGTATTCTCGAAAATATAAGCTCTCCCAGTTTCCGGATTTTGTCTAACTTCTCTTATTGATCCGATCCTGTGTGCGACGCTACGCGGTCTCCCACTGAAGGGCTCTTTCAAGTGACAGTATTCACAAAGCGGTTAAGGCAGAATGTGAAGTTTAATTCATAATGGAGCCCTCCACGCTCCCGCTCCGGAATCAGTGGGTCAGTTGCGCATGTCATGCAATCGTCTTTTGCTTGAGCTCCTCAGAATAGCAAAAATGTCGGGGCATTCCAAACGTCAAGAATTCATGTTCAATACTTATAGAAATACAAGTGTTCAAAAAACACGGTCCTAGACGACACCTTCACTGAAAAAAAAAATACTCCGGCCCTGGAAGCCTTACTCACGGGCTACATAGACGTTACCGTCCGAGTTCCGGGCTCGGAGGCCGGAAGTTCCGGGCTCGGAGGCCGGAAGTTCCGGGCGTAGCACCCGGAGCAATCGAAGCCACGGCTTCGACACCCGGAACTTTTGGCCTCCGAGCCCGGAACGGACGGTTTGTCTATATATACAGCCCGTAACTTTTTTTTCAATGTTCTACTCACTGTTTTGGTGTGAACCTTGGCCCCCTCCATTATGTATGTAGGGTAAGAAAATGCAAATTATTTTCGTGTCTCATGAAAGAGATGAAAGCAAGACAGGAAATGCATATTACGGTGGAAGAAATATTAAAACATATTTTTTTTTTTTTTTTAATTTTATGACAAAAAACAAGAGGGCAATCGGAGGAATAGATGTTTCGAGGTGTCCTCTTGACTATTAGTAATTCATTTTGTTGTTCAAAGGCAATGATTCATCCTATTGGACGAAAAAATGTGATGTTTCAAAAGATCTTGGGGCGTGCAGAAAATTCCATAACTTGTGTAGACGTTCCGTAACATGTCCGTAACATGAGCAGAACAAAAGCAGTTGAGAGCCGTCGAGATAATTAAGAGACTTTAACGCATGGATAGCAAAAGAAACGCAGGAATTTGAAGCAATCATCGAATCAAGATTTACAGGTTGAATTGAACATGAACATTCTATTTATGAAAAATTTGCAATCCCCAAATCTGTAAGCGAGAAATTACAGTGGAATAATTCAAGAAAGCATACCCGGTGAAAGGAAAATCAGTCACTAAGCAGATTTTTTTTCCTCGTGAAAAATGTGTTTTTGCGCAATATCTCGCTACAAGAAAATACACAGGTCTGCAAGACAAATTTTTTTTGGGTGTATTGGATCTTGTGTCAAACGTTTACGGCTGCACTTACATATATGCGTTGCTCCTAAAGCGTACTCCAGCGCTCTGCGACACCCGAACGCCACACGTGCCTATCCTCCCAAAGGTTCGGGCAGTGGATTGTAATACCTCTTCGTCGACGCACCGGCGCCAGCTCTTCATGGGAGTCATGCAACGTCCGCGTCGCCTTTTTTCACGGGGTACTCAATCCAAAATTTGTTTGGACAACCTTCTCCTCTGACATTCTTTGCACACGGCTCATACATTCATTTCGGGATCTTTTTTAAAATTATTTGAACGCAAAGTATGATATCTTGATCTCTATCTATTATTATTAGCTTTTTTTTCGGTTTGGTTTTTTTTTAGATGTAAGTGTTTTGTCGCACTTTTAGGGGACTTGTACCACAACGCGTGTTGTGGGTGAAAATCCCCACAAGATGTTGTTTGAAAGTGGCTACATTTCGCTGGTCACCACAACACCAGTGGTTTCGAACGAAGATTTATCCCCGTATGGAGTCAAAGGTCTCAGGGTCGGCGCGAATAGCGCTGTAACTCAAAACTAAAGCGGCAGGAACACGTAAAAATGGTTAGGATGAGCGAAGATCAGGGGTTAGGGCACGGTAAAGGTAGGCGCTACAGATCCAGATCGTTTTTCTGCGAACAAGTAACAGCCAACAGCTCAACAATCGCAACAGTCACCCGAGCGAAAGCAATCAGTTTTGCCAAATCGTGCAATGAAAACTGCCCTCTAGCTCTCTCGGCGGTCAAAAAAGGACTAATCAGTAACGCAATATATTATATTAGGAGGCTTTGGAGCTTATAGAATAGATTAATCAACGAAGAAAAGAATAATAGTACATTTATTGACTCAGTAAGTCTCTGTAGAATTATGTGTAGGTATTGCAATTAATTATAACTTAATGATCATAACCCAAGGTGAAGTTAATAATTCTAAGGACAAAAAACTTACCCCAATCAACATTTTTTACACCTGTTGCTAATTCGAAAACACATTGAGTGTGGAAGAGTACCTAAAAAACAATGATGGACTTAACCGTCTCGTTACCCGACATTGACATCAACAAGAAAATAAGGTAGAATCAAGTATCCATGATAAAGCCTAGCAATTTGTGTATGTTTGCGCCACCTAAAAATGGACTCACTGTAGCAGAAATGTGGTTAATGCTAATATATTTTTCATGTTCCGGCTGAAATCAGGTGATAAGATAGTTAAACCTAAGCTTGTCAGACAACATGAAATTTCCTTTTGCATGTCTGGACGCATCTTATTCACTTCACTGGAAGATAAGTCGCTTTGGATCTAGAGTCCAGACTCTTGAAGACATCGACAAGAGAGAATACTCCTGATTCAATCGGACTTTTTGCTTGAATCAATAGGAAATCCGCCTAAATTAAGAGGAAAAATCGGATCGAGTCGAGAGCATTTTTTCTTGTCAATGTTATTAAGAGTCTGGACTCTAGATCGAAGCGACTTTTTTTCCCAGTGTTTGAGCAAGAGACAAGAGTCTGGAACGTGCGTCATTTTCAAGAGCCTCTGCTAGAATTAAAGAACAATTCCATGCACAGTTTGACAGCGGCGAAAGCAATAACACGAAATGATATTTGAAAATTTTCTCTTTCATGTAGAGCCGACGGGTCGCCGGGGTCGCGGCGCGTAATTGGCACAAACACATCCGCACATGGATCCGCACACACGACAGACCAACACATTGTCGCGGCGCGGCGCGCACACACCCGCCTGTTTTAATTAAGCTTTTTCATAAAAGACACACACACAAAGTGTAATCATTTTTTATTGCCGCCTGCACTTGTTCGGCGGATGTTTATTAATCGCTTCGGATTGGTTGCCACTCGGCCGGACCCGGGCGGCCGATGTCTTTTGTCTTGTCTTTTGTCGGGACGATGCCACTTCAATCGCACGCAGTATTAACGCCATTTGCATACGCTAAATGCCGATGCTACTCTCCTTTGATTGCTTTGACTCCCCGATTGCTTTGCAGTTACCGGGCTCCAACTTTTCGGCCGCGCACAGTCAACGCCGCCCGCCCGAAATAGTATTTCCCCGCTCAAACTGTACTATAACCAGGGCTGGATTAGGGGGGTGGCTACATGGGCCGCGGCATATGGCTGCAAAACATAGGAGGCGGCAAATTTTGCAATTTTTTTAAATGTAGGTATAAAAAAAAATTTGGATTTAGAAAAAAAAATTACAAACGACAGAAAGCGACAGAATCCCTAATTTTCTGAGAGTATATTAATTTCTACTTTTGTCGTCTTTCAGTGATACAAGAGACAGCACCTTTAATAAGTAGAGTTAAGAGAGAAACCAAACACGCAATTTGGCCTGGAACGTCGTGACTTACCTAGAGAGAAATGATGACGAGGACTTGAGATAAAAAGGAGAAGCCCTCGGCGTGGCGATCGGCATGTAACACATATTAGCGCCTACAAGACTGCGTGAATACTTCACGCATAGCGTTAAACACAGTGCGGTCTGCGAGGCGCGGCGGCGGAAGTTAAAATCATTAATCCACATTTATGTTTGTTCTTTCATAATTTCTTCGTTCATTTCTTATGAATGGAAGGCCTTGTCCACACAGAGATAGGTTTACGAAACTTAACTTTCGCGCAAAGTTCCGTGAACTTTTGCTAGTAGTGTTGACAGGGCTTTCCCAAAAAATGTGTTCAACACCAGTAAACGCGTCTTATGCACCCCTCCCCCACTAGCACGTTCATTTGATGGTTTTCATTGATGTTTCAAAACAAATGAGAAGGGGGCGGCAAGTCGGTAAATCCGGCCCTGACTATAACGGCCCTTACAACTTGAGAGATGGAATTCTGGTCGTAGTTGGGCATTTAGAGTTTGAGCATCTTAAGAATTCTACTCCTTTAAAAAAAAAAATCCATGCATCTTGACCAAAAGAGGCAAAGGGTTCCAGTCTCCTGCGTTATGTCCTACGTTATGAGAGAACCCCTCGCTCCGTAGTAAAATTTTGGGAGCTCCCAGGGGCGCCATTTCAGGTTATAGCAGTTACTGCGGGGCCTGGCAAAAAAAGACGAGTTTTTTCACCATGGTAACGACAAACACAGTCTTCCAAACTCCTTTTAGCGATTTTCCCGTTTTATTGCCCTTTCCTGTCATGAGCCGATCGATTTGCCCGGCCCTGCGTTTTGGAAAAAACCGTCAGGGCAAATGCCCCCCCCCCCTCAAATGGCGTCCCTAAGAACTCCCTGCGAGTAGTCGGCTCAAATTCCAATTGATAATCTGCCATACTGGAAGAAACAATAAATTTCCGAGTGTTGAATATAATTTTACCGTTCTCAGTGCCGTATAGTACACGGAAAAAATTAAATTGCTGATGTAACAATTCCATTGCTAAAAAAGTGACTGCAATGTTTCAATGTAGTTTTTACATCCAAAAAATGCTACTTTAACCACCCCCGTGGTTAAATCAGCTTACAATAGTGGTTTAAGTAGCATTTTCTTGGTGAAACCTACGTTGAAATATTGCAGTCACTTTTTAGCGATGGAATTGTTAAATCAGCAATTTAATTTTTTCCGTGTATCCTGACAGATCATCTGATTCCGCTTCGATGACGATCGAGAAATGAAGAGGTCGAAAAATTGAGACGCGGAATGACGGGTGCAATGGTGCATCTCGGAGCGTCGCGTCGCGTCGTCGTCACCTCGCGTTGCAGTTCGGAGGGATGATGGAGGTCGGAGCCAATCCTGTCGATATTTCACGGGCGAGCCGCGGTCGGTTGGTCGTTCGGTTGGCTCGTAAACTAGAGTGCTACGTGGTGCGGAGCTGATACGGCCCGGCCGGCACTTCACGATATGCATGCTGGCTAAGTAGCCACGTCCGAATCACTATGCACGTGCACAAGTTGCAGTCGAAGTGAGCATTTAGTCCCCTGTTGCCATAAAGGATCACTATCACAGAAAAAAAAAACTTCGTGCGTGAATAGAGATGGAAATATTCTAATTTCTATGTATAGATGGTGAATGATTCAAAATAAAAAAGAGAGATGAAAAATTTTATGAAATTTATTTGCGTGAAATTTCGCACGTAAAATTTCATGACATTTTTTGAAACTTTGGGGGTATGCATAAAGGAAGCCAAAAAAGCTAAAAAGTTATTCTCGATTTTGACATTTTTAACCCTATAAGTCTTTAACATTCATGCATTACAAATGTTTTCGTTTGACTTGGAGGTTAGGTTGGGACTAAATTCCTCTCTATACTCCCCTTTGTGCCCCCTTCGAGTATGGCACCTCATGAGGGTGGCATGTGCTGCCGCATCAGAAGTAAGACCATCTGAAGCATTTTCCGGACTTCCAGAGGTTTAATCAATAATTCAGAAAAATATTAAGAAATTTCACATTTTGTGAAATTTATTCGAGCCTTTTGAAACTGCCGAAGTTCAGGTCACACATTTGAAGTTCTCAGTATACTTCAATAAAGTTACAACCGAAATAACGGAGGACTTCAGATGTGTTACCCGAACTTCGGCAACTGGGCCCCAAGTTTTCGGATGCACGACCTGAACACTTCAGAGATCCACATGGCCTGGATTTCAGGTCTTCTGAACGAAGTTTTTCTTCGTGGGGACAAGGCGACCAATTTCACGAAGAACACGATTGAGACAACGAAAATAACCGATATTAACTCCAAACCAAGATAATAATAACCCTTTTCTTCAACATTGGTAACAAAAAATTTGAATTTTTGCCCTCATGAGAGAAACGAGAGTCAACTTGAATCAAATCGCGCTCTACATCATGGACATTGGCAGGCCTCTCAATCAAGCATACATCCGTCTCCACCCTGTGTTGCTCAAAATGTAAACAACTTGTAATAGCTGAGCCGAAGCGCCGAAATGGAGTTTGTCATATGTTCATGCCGCAGAACCTTTCACGGTGAAGTTTGGTGTGCAATTTAACAAAAGTAGACCATTATTTTTCTGTTGGCGGGAAGTTTGAATTAGGCATCAAAAACGTTAATATCTTGATTAGGAGTTACTTTCAATAATACTCGATTTACTAATCGCGTCCAACGTGGAATTTTGATAAGGAAACATGTATTATAATGCTTTAATTCGCATCTTGTCTAGTGGTTCGATGCCTCAACAGGAGTGAAAGGTGGAAATCTCTGAAATCATTCTGTAAGTCTGCAATCAAATATTTGACGGCTGTGGCATGTGGTAGTGCAATTCATCTTTCATATCTTTTTGAGCCGCGTTGAGTATACGTTATCTGAAAAAGTGACTTGTGTCGTAATAATTCCTCATATCAGAGCAGTAGCTAATTTGCCCGTTAAATAGAGAAAAGTTAACCCAATCAACGAAGGAAAATTTTCAGTTTTTCAGACGAGACTCGCAAGTCTCGTGTCCAGCGCCAGTCAAGGGTCAACCTTTTGCACTCGCCAAGCGAATGAAAACGATAACATAAGAAGGATTTAATCTATAACATTCAGACGTTCGAAAACTGACCACTCTGTAAAATTTGCGAACCAGCCTGAAACCATCCTAAAATTTATCGGCAGATGTTTGAAGAGGCAACAGCGCAGAATCGCAAATCGCTAGGCAGAGCAGTTCCAAGGAAACCAATATTGTCTCGCAAGAAGCCCTAATGGCCACGCTGATGGCTCGCGGAAATTAATTTCGATAAATTAACATATAAATTACCCAAGACTTCCAGGAATCAATTCAATGGCAGTTGCAAGCACTGCACTCGGAGCTTTTTTATAGCTCCGTCGCTCCTTGGGATAGACTTTACGCAACGCACGCGCCTCGCTCCCATTGACAAATGACTGATGGCCGTTGACGTTGGATGGTGGATGTCACCGTCGTCGCTGAGCATCGACTCATCGGGGTTCATTTGATTCCCACCTCCCGGATCGGCGATGAGTCACACACACGATGACAACAGAGTGACCCCGTTGTTTTAACATCCATCGGACTACGCACAATAGTTAAAATACCAAGAACCATTTTAAACATTTTAGAGGGAATTGATGCTTTCTCGATGGCTTCTTACGTCAAGACGGCAAATTCTAATAAACTGCGTTGAATATTGTGTCAGAGTAGTCCAACTAAGGTGTTACGCCAATGGGTGTCATGCAACGCCCTGATTCCCTAATATGGAGAATCAAAGAATGAGACAAAGCATCTGAAGTACCTCGAAAATTGAAGCGCTGCATGCGAGAAAAGTACCCTTTGGTTCCGATGTTTTAGAATCTTTGTTACACATTTTAAAGAGAAAACTGATGGGTTATTCTCTCGGGATTTTTTTTTTTTTTTTTTTTTTTTTTTTTTTTTTTTTTTTTTTGTAAATTGAAAAATCATAAGGGATACTGCAGGAAGTTTCAAAGAATTACGGGGTAAAAGGGACCGAGTTTTAACAAAAACGTAAACAAAACAAGAAATAAAAACATAAGTTAGTATTGGTTTTGAATTTAACTGGACATACTTTCCTCCCGTCAAAAATCCCCAAAATATGCTTGTGTCCGAAGAAAGTATTAAAGAAAAAGATGTAGCAATCGTCGCAAAAAAAGAAGGGCAATTTTGTTAAGTAAGTCACTCAATTTTAATTGTGCATAGTATAAAAAGGTTAGACAATTTTTTTTTTTTTTTAATTTCATCGCTTCGGTCATGGTCACTATGTTCCATTGTTTTGTTCTGTTTCTCCTCTTGGAACGCCCCTGTGACTTAGGAGTATGTGATATACGGTCCAGTCACATCCCCACTGATAAAATGCGTTGCTTTTTCGATTAGTTTCAACTCCAAATATTTTGAAAATATTCAACGCAAACTCGACGACAAAAGGGCGGCATTCGGGCGTTTAAAAGGAGACACGGGAAATACTCAGAATTCACGCCTCCGGTCCGGTGAAAAAAAGACTGCTGATACACCTTGGAACCCCAGTTTTTTTCTCCTCCTTTGAAACTTTTTTGCCGACCACCGCGGCGCGCGGCGTGGGTGCTCTCCGAACGAGATCCCATCCCGAACGCACCAGACAACCTGTCGCTGCGCTGGGTCAATCCAGGTCAGCCGAAACGTGCTCTCGAATTCGACCCGATGCGATGCGGCCCCGTAATTTATTAATTTATACGATTTTCATCAGCCGAAAATATTAAAATAAAAGGGAGAAATGGCGGAAAAAATGAGGAGTCCGAAAAACAGGATGGAAGACAAAGCGTGCCAAGATGGAGCCGTCCGTGGATGATGGATTTATGAGCTCAGGGCTTCAAGAACACGGGTCGAGGGGGGTGGCGGGAATGATTGGGAAGAGGGGGCACCCCATCAGAGTGACGGACGGACAGCATCCAAGTCCTTGTTTCCAAACTATACTCCTAAAATATCCACTTTTTTACTTCGACGGAGGAGGGAACTTACGAGGCAGTGCAATTGCGAGCCTTGGAGGAAAAGGCGCATAAGTGCAGTCTTTGCTCGGGATATACGTGTTTGAACTTTTTGATTTGAATTACATGCACTGGTAAAAAAAAAACCTCTTGGTTCAAGAGTGCAGTTTCTTGTCGCCGGATTTAAGAGTCTGGACTCTTGTTTCAAGCGGATTTTGAATTGAATCAATGCAAAATCCGCTTGAAACAAGATACTTCAAAACTCTTAAATCCGGCGACAAGAAACTGCACTCTTAAGTCAATGCACCGCGGCATTGGTCCAATCGGTTTTTTTTTACCAGTGATTGATCTTAATGGCGGAAAGATGGTTCAAACTGATTTTTTGATGCTTAAAAAATTGGAATTTTAGAGCGAATATTTTACAGAATGTACATTCAGACTAGTTTTACTTGAAATCATCAGTATCTCATTTTTTTCAAAAACTGCACTTATGCGCCTTGTCCTCCAAGCCTGTAAAAAACACTGTATTCATTTCAATAGATTGACTGATCATCAAAGTATACATATATAGCTTATAATAAAGCTCGCTGAGTTTTTCCCGAATAGTATGTTCTCCTTTTTCGCTCACAAGTAACCAAATTCATGTGAAACAGGCCTATCTTACAAAATTAGTTTTCCTGTGCAAAAAGAGATGTGCACTACCTTCTTTCCGGGATCGGCGGATAAATTAATTCAAATCAGGCACACAGGATCGAAATATATCAGGATACAGGATATCTTCAATCAATTAAAGTCTCTAAAAAGCACGAAAACAGTCGCTTTAGTGTCATAATTCAACGTTGGGTTAAAATTTGAAGGCTTACTTTTACGAAGAGTTGTAAAAATTTTAGATCAAGAAGCTCCAAATTTTCGACAATTTAAAGAGGAAGACAAGAAAAAAACAGTTCTAAAGTTCAAAAATCAGATCTCGAAAATCAGCTGGCAGGCGGTGGATATTTCCGACGAAATTAGGCAACAGAGGGCACCCGACTTCTGATCAGAGGCAAGCACGGAGGCGAAAGCCGCCGCGTGGAGCGGCCGAAGAAAGTATTAATTGAATTTTGAATGATAAATAACGATATGGCTTATATATAGTCGCACATTTGTTAGGTGTCGAAAATCCTGCAAGAGTTAGGGGCCGCCCCGTAAATCAGTCAAATTTGACGTTGACGCGACGGCCGCTCCTGCTCGCCAGACGTTGCGTTCCTCCGTCAAGGATCATAATAGAAAAAGAGGAAACCCGAAAAATAAAGAAATAAATCGGGTTCATTATCAGAGTCCTTTGGTTTTGTCCTCCAGTGAATTTCTGATTAAATACGTGAGCCATGAGGGGCCCGAAATTCCTGCCGATCCAGGCCGCGCCACTGGCCTCAAGATAAAGTCAATTTTCACGCAAATCTTTCTAATTTCCTCCGTCAGCTAATTTGACACTTCACACCTCCGATGCTTGTGTGCTCAATGGGTGCTCATCGATCATCACCTCCTACATGTTGATGTTGCTTGAATGCAATTCGCTCTTGGAATGGCACGGCCGAACACTACAACGAAACGATTTATTCGACGATTCAATGCCGTTATAACAGCTTACATTCCCTGCATAAGGAAATAAATACAATACAACTAATAAAAAATATAGGGACATAACTTTCAAAACGTGTAATTAAGTAAATAACAACTTTAAGATAAGAAACATCCAATACATTCAAAATTGGACGTATGCATGCTAAATGGAACGATGTGGAAATTAAATATATCAAAAGGAAAAATGTGCATGGGGCTTACGTTTTTTATCATTTCTTTTAATTAAATTCATATGCAAATAATTTCTTTTAGCATAAAAATACGTTCAATTGAAGGAGTAAGAATATTTTGAAGTATTAGAAGGGAAAACGCCGTTTTACAAAGCGAAGAGTTTAAATTAGAGACTCCGGAATAAGTCATCGTTTTTTGCGACGTGAAAGTTTTTCTGCTTAAAGTTCAGGACCCTTTTCCAGAGCCCTGTTGGAGGTACACCGAGTTAAACCTTTGTTGCATGAGCTACTCGTTGATTTTGGAGGGAAGATCCACATTGTACAGTATTTTTTCGACATTAGAGTCGGTTAGAATCGATTTTTATGGGTTTTTTTATAAAATTAAGAGATCAGACTTCAAATGTTCCTCAAAACTCATTTCTTGCTTCGCTTCAATTTTTTTTCTCCAGCACAGAAATAAAGGTGAAAACCATTTGTTGCTTTCATGCAATGCTATGCAATAAAGGGTTAAGATATTAACCCAAAAAAATCAGTATTATAGCCTCAGAGACTCTTCACTCAGGCATGGAGACCCGAGACCCTCCCCTTCATTCGCTCGCGAACATGGGCATACCTAATGGTAACTGGATGGATCAAAGTTTTTACAACTCTCAAGAATTAAAAGATAAGCAGCGGATGAAAAAGTGCACAACGATGAAGGATCCAATTTCTTGAAAAACCGCCTCTGAATCTTGACTCAAAGATCTGTTACTCGTCAATCAACGGTGAGCTCATCTTCACTTTCACTGACTGGAATCGCCCAAAATTCTTAAGAGTCCAAGATGTGGTGTGGACGAGCTCAAAAGAAGGGAAATTGTCTCGTGCCATACTGACCCGATAGCCTTTGCAAAAAGAGCAGCCGTCTTTTGTTGAGTGGCTAAGTCTCTCCTCTCGCCCCGCTGGAGTGTCAAAACTGAAGATGATCTCACTTTTCGCATCAACGGCTTATCCCCGTATCGATGTCAACAAATGCCCGTCCTCTCTGCCAGAGAGTCAGAGTGTCGGTTTAACTACGTTGTCACACCAACAAACACGGGTGGCCGTTCTTTGGGTCAACTGTAGCACGAGGACTCTATTATTTTTAAGCAAACACGCCAAATTAAAAATGACACCCCACGGGCCAAGAGGCCAAGATTCCGGGAAATTGTGCAAGTCCTGGGTGGACTAGGTCGCTCATATTCAGCGCTCGGAGAATGCAAAAATATAATCAGTTCAGACGCTGTATTGTCATTTTTCCTTAGAAACAAAATGTTCAGCACTGAGCTAAACTTGACTACAAAACACCCTTACCAAATACTAAACAAAATTCATTTGAAAAAAAAAGAAAAAAAAAGAAAAAAAAAAAATTGAGCCTGAATAATAGTCAAACCCTCTTCTCTCTCCGATCAAAACTGCGGAGAGGGGCCATTCGTGTATCACGTAAAAAATGTTGACCCCTTCATCTGTAAGCAACCTGTCAGCCTCTCTCCCTTTTGAATTACGTAGGCCTAGCTTGCCTCTTCCCCAATTTTTTGCCAAAAAGTAACTCAGAATACCAAAGCAATTGCCGAAGAAATTATTTTTATTGGAAAATATTTTTTTCAAATGGAAGGATTACGAGCGCCTGGTACCCTTCTCTGGACCCCTCGTGAAACCCTGTGAGTCGAACACATATCCTATGCAAATGAACGTAGTTACGTTACTGCAGGCAACTATTATTGATCCCAAGTCGCTCACTTTGCCTACCTCAGTATTGAAGGCGAAATGGTCAGAATGAGCGCGCGAGGAGGATGCACTGTTGATAGTGATACACAAATACAGTGTCTAACCAGATTGAACGTGGTTACCTCGGTGGTAATCTTACCTTGCGTCCAAAATTTCCGTGTCTACTTATACCTATAGTACCTAATTCCTCCAGATGATACCCAAAAATCACCACAGCTGTCGCTTGTTTGTTACCTTTGATAAGAAATTCATCCCTGATATGACAACTTCTAGGCATAAGAGTGATGTTTCACTGGCGAATTTCTTTTTCTGGTACCGATTTTGGAAGTCATCCAGTAAAGTCACTTTAGCTGTGCTAAGTAGACATTCTGGTTAGGTAAACCATAACTATATGGAACCGACGAATAACGTTATCCACCAGAAACAACCGTAGATCTTTTTTCTGGCATCGCCCTTATATTTAAAGTACATTTACGACCCCAGGAAAAATAATGGAAATACAAAAGGAGCTCTGATCAACTAAGGCACTGAAGCATTCATCCTCTTCTTCGAATTTGATGGACGAAGGAAAATAAATTTTCACTACGCATGCGCGGGAAGGCTGTGAGAAAACAACTTTGGTCGCAAATCCAATTGGCAGCTCACCGATCATCAGACGTGATGAGTGGACGCGCTTGAGTAGGTCCACGCAAAAGACACCAAGAAAAAATGAGGAGTTATCGTTTGGTTAATATCTAATACGTGAGCCGCAGGGATGCAATCCACAGTTGCCAAATTATGCACGCAAACATCCGGATTTGAACATTTAAAATACATATGCTTCATGCCTAATTTCACAACCCTCATTTTTGCGCGTTTGCCGGTCAGCCGCGTTGAATAAATGTCATTTTCCCTCAGTGAAATATACTAAAATAACGTATGTATTTTTCTAAGATTTGGCATTTGTTGAAAATTTTTGAAAAAATTTACGCGGTAAAGGCAATGATGGAGAATAAGGTTATTCATACTTGTTCCTTAAACGTGGTGCGGCTCCAAAAGTTAGGAAACGAAACTAATTATTTCAACTTCCGTATCTTGAAAGCTCTTTTCAGTCTAATTTGACCTCGTGATAAAAAACGTTATCGCTTCGCGATAAAAAACGTTTGATAAAACTCGTTCTGGGGCAACAGTGATTTATCTAAACTATCATAATTGAGCAGGGCCGGATTTCCCTACTTGCCGCCCATGGACCGCCTGTATTTTGCCACCCCCTTCTCATTCATTTCGAAACATCAATAAAAACCATCAAATGAACGTGCCAGCAGGGAGGGGTGCATAAGACGCGTTTACTCGTGTTGAACACGTTTTTTGGGAAAGCCATGTCAACACCACTAGCAAAAGTTCACGGAACTTTGCGCGAAAGTTAAGTCTCGTAAACCTATATCTGTGTGGACAAGGCCTTCTATTCATAAGAAATGAACGAAAAATTATGAAAGAATAGACATGAATGTGGATTAATTATTTTAACTTCCACCGCCGCGCCGCACAGACCGCACCGTGCTTGGCGCAATGCGTGAAGTATTCTGACAGTCTTGTAGGCGCTATGCGTTTCACGCTGATCGCACTGTGTTTGCCGCAATGCGTGAAGTATTCATGCATCCTTGTAGGCGCTATCCGTTTCACGCTGACCGCAATGACCGCACTGTGTTTGATGCAATGCGTGAAGTATTCGTGCAGTCTTGTAGGCGCTAATATGTGTTACATGCCGATCGCCGCGCCGAGGGCTTCTCCTTTTCATCTCAAGTCCTCAGCATCATTTCTCTCTACGTCGCGCCGTTCCAGGCCAAATTGCGTGTTTGGTTTCCTTCTTAACGTGAGTAATTAAAGGTGCTCTCTTGTATCACTGAAAGACGACAAAATTAGAAATTACTATACGCTCAGGAAATGAGAGATTTTGTCGCCTTTTCTCGTTTGTCATTTTTTTTTTCTAAATCCGATTTTGTTTATGCCTACATTTAAAAAAATTGCAAATTTTTGCCGCCCCCAGATTTGCCGCCATGGGCCGCGGCCCATGAGGCCACCCCCTTAATCCGGCCCTGTAATTGAGGGGCCTGGATGACAAGGCGCATAAGTGCAGTTTTTGCTCCTTCGAGAAATACGTCTTTGAAGTTCCGAAATTACATGGATCCTTACGGCGGAAAGAAAGTTCAAACTAACCTTCTGATGCTTAAAAATTGGAATTAGGGAGCTATTTTTTTCACAGAATATGCATTAAGACTAGTTTTACTTAAAATCGTTGATGTCTTAATTTTTCCAGAAACTACACTTATTCGTCTTGTCCTCCAAGCCCCTCCATTTATTTACCCCTTCTCTCAACTTGCAATAAACAAATGAGAAGGATATTTTTAAGTACAGCACTTTTTAAGTAATCGCCATTGATCATTCAGGCAACAGCTAGGAAACTACATCATTTTATCATTATAAGATGTGTGAGTACACACTGACGCTCGTGCACTTAAAATGAGTCGCTCATGAAGTCTCTATTCATTATAGATTTTGTTCCAAAAAAATTAAGTCATGAACAAAAATTGGCTATTCTGCCGTGCAACGCAAAAACGCCGTAAACGCCATTTTAAATTTTTTGGAAACGAAACATCATAGCAGAAAAACTTGCGTTCCTTGCGACAGTATTTTTACAGAATTCTTTTTTAAATACGATGAAGAACTTAGCCTGAAAATTTGAGGTGCATGGGTAAAACTGTTTTTATTTTATAAAATGTTAAGTTTCTAAAAACGTGGGAATAATATCATGTAAAATCTTGATGAATTTTCAGCGTTCATGTGTAGCACGGCAGTATTAGTGCCTACCGATACCTCAAGTTTGCCCAGATTTTCGAAGGACGAACTCCAGTTCCGGTAATAATTGTGAGCTTGCAGCCAAAGCATTGCAACATCGGGCGCGAGACAGCGGCGGTCGCAACGACCTCACAGTAGAGCAATAATTTGTGCTCGCCGTTGGAGCCCACTGCCTCCACTACCGAACCTGTATCTTACCGGGCGGCGGCAAGCAAAGAGAACCACTTCACAGTTTAGCGTGAGCCATGGTTACTTTTTGATCTTATGAGATTCAGGGCTCATGTAGAGAATCAGATGAGCTCATTTTGTCTGAAGCGGTCTCACTGATCCTGCTCACCCACAAACACCGCCGAATCATCAATATCATACCCTCCCGTGCTGCGCTCGCCTCAACCTGCACTCTCCTGTCAACGTCAATACTTCGGTTTCAGAAAATATCGTCGCTCCTCTGAAGTTAGGGCAAATCTTTGTTTCGGTATGAGCCCCGAAGAGCTTAGAATTAGGCGGAGAACAGAGCTCACGTGGAAATTGAAATGCGCCCTTGCGTCAGAGGAGCGACGATATATGCGTAGACAAAGTATAACAATTACCTATAATAGAAATAAAACCTCACGGCTGGATGGACCCCTCTATAGCAGGGTCTGGCGATTTCGAGATGCCGGCCGGAGCAAGTGGACGGGGCTGTCTATTCGGCTAAGATATCCTCCTCGCCGTTCTAGGGAGTGGGTTCATTCCTGTAATAAACTGAAAATGCAATGGAGATGTTGCATGTGTGAGGGATTTGCGATTTGACCATTGACTCTTAAGTAAAAGTTCGTGAGAAACACGATGGTGCCACAGGTTTTCTCTGAAATCATCTCCCGAGCTCAAGAAAAGCTCTCAAAGTGAGGCCAAAATGGAGGGGATATCCCAACCTACCCTGAGATTCCACCTCTACATCAAGACAAACTCTCCATGCAAAGATAGGGAGCAAATACATTAGCAGGGTTGCCGTGTTTTCAGTTTTGGAGTCCCCAAATAAAGTGGCAGCACTGTCAATGTATTTGCTCCCTATCTTTGCATGGAGAGTTTGTCTTGGTGTAGAGGTGGACTCTCAGGGTAGGGTGGGATATCTCCTCCATTTTGGCCTCACTTTGAGAGCTTTTCTTGAGCTTGAGAGATGATTTCAGAGAAAACCAGTGGCACCATCGTGTTTCTCGCGAACATTTACATAAGAATCAATGGTCAAATCGCAAATCCCTCACACATGCAACATCTCCATCGCGATAATCTGTCAAATATATTGCATCTCTTAGGCAGTGGTATGCTTTCACGAACAACAAGAATGAGGAATTGACGAAGCCTCAGTCCTGCAGACCAGTGGGACGGTTGATAGAGTGAATACAAATAGTGCCAACTCTGTTGAAAAAGCTGACTAAGGATTTAAACACGGCCAAACACGAGGACCTAGAAGAAGGAATTAACGAGAAATATATGAAGATAGTTTGGCAACACAAAAATCCCAGGAAACCATCGAGCAGATCTGAAAGAAAATCGAGCATCCGTAAGGCCTCGTTGGAAAACCCGCTGAATACTCCAGCGAAACAAATAAACCGAAAAGTATACAATAGAGTATCGATGATTATGTAGAGATTATGTAATGTCATTTTGATATTATATACCAAGAAGTTTTAGGAAAACACAACATAACTGCCCTGCTGAATACCTACGGCCCTTTTTAAAAAAGGTATATGATACTTCGTTAGAAAAGCCTTATCGACAATGGAACTCCCAAACCACGTATCTCGGTTTGCGACGTTGCAGACTTCCTGTCACTTCGTATTTTTTGAGTTGAAAACTATTCAACGTCAATTCTGTAAAAAAAATTTGATTTTTCCTCTCTGCGCGGGGAAAATCCTTTGAAAACTGCAAGGGAGGATGGTGATCTGTTCCTCCTGAGCGCGGAGAATTCTAATTTCTAAATGTAAGCGGAGAATTCTAAACATCGAAACAAGATACGTGGTTTAGGAGTTTCGCCATCTTTATGTTGGTGTTTACCCTAGAGGTACAGACTACCCTCGGGACTACCCTCGACTGCAAGAAAATACTAAAAATACTTACCGCTTGCAGGCGTGGATTACAGAATAATAGAGCGTTTTAGTGTTTATTAGATGTTACCTTGGGATTGATACAGATTAGATCTTTCAAACACAATTTGACACCCGTGTGTGGCACGTGGACAATGACACCCCGGGTGGGCAGTAGCTAATAGTCATACGGCACCTTCATCCCTTAGCAACTCAATGCGAGAGCCTCGTCCTACCTCTGGAAGATCCTCCAACTCGGGGACATTTTCATTAACGCTCGGTTGACCACCCGTCAGCACTGGTCGGACCTGATCACACGAGATTAAGCTCGACATTTGAGGAGCTCAGCTGCCTTTGTTTTAGGTTGACAACTTCTTCTGCCTGACAGACTGGAGTGGGGCTAACCTCTGACCGAGGTAGATTTAAACAAATAAAGTGATACCATCCTGAGCAAGGTTACCAGTTCGCAAATATTTCTGGAAATGTTTGCATCAATTCCAATGGGAAAGAGGTGTAATTGGGTAGCCGAACTGGCTACGATGTTCCTCTGGAACTGTTCATCCCACATGTCTAGATTCTATTTTTAATTTAGGCAATATCATTGCGAACAACGGATTCTAATTTCGGCTTCTCGGAACAAATACTTTCTCTCTTAGTTTTACAATCAATGGTGAACTAACTGAGAATAACAGACAGGTGAGATTGACGGCAACACTGACAGAAAGGAGCAATACTATCTGACAGGAATAAAGGGTGAATGATTTTGTATCATAATCAGGAAAAACAACTTAATCGATCCGAATCGACAATACGCATACACAAAAAATACAAAACAAAAAATACATAAACATAAATACATCACAAATACTTATACTAAATAGGAAACAAAAAAATACATAAACATAAATACATCACAAATACTTATACTAAATAGGACTAGAACCGCAAAATAATATATGAAATAAAAAACTGGGTTCTCAGTCCTAACACCTGCATTTTCAACCAGAAATATTAAAAGAAAATGTTTAACAAAACACAAAATACTACGCCTCACCGCTGTTTTTTTACGCGACTGATATTGCAACCAAATCCAACGAACAAGTTGACGAGAAAACGTCTGAAAATGGAGGTGTGAGAACCGCCAAACGCCCCGGTTTTTATTTTATGTTTAATTTTGCAGCCTCAGTCCCATATTCAGTTGTTGATTTTGTATAATCATTTGAAGTGATAATTTTTTAATCAGAGACTTGCTAAGAATCGTTCTCACTCAGCTTTTATGATAAACCACTATCCTTTTGCAGCATCCTAGATGAAAATTATGGCACCAAAAACTACATTGGCTGACAAAGTATTTGAGTCACCCTTAAAGTTGTATTAGATTGAACATGAGCCACATAATTAAGGGACTCCATTGTTTGCTGACTATCTGCAGACTTTGGTTTTGAAACTACACCCCGGTAGGACTACTCCTCACAAATCCAATTCTTGGCTATGCATATAATTTTAAGTTTAGTCGAAGAAAAACTTTGAGCTTTTCAAATTTTTCCAAGTTATGAACGGGCAGTAGGTGGTAGTATTGAAAGGTTTAGATATCAAAAAGGAGGAGGGTTCTACCTGAAAATTATATTGTGAGTGTTGTTATTAGGACGGCGCTGTCATTTAAACGCACTGAAGCACACAACAATGTCTTTACGAGCCAGGCACCAACTAACATGTCGCTCTTAAAGCGCTTTTGTGCGCTCTGCGACACTCAACCGCAACTGATAGCGATCCTGCCGGAGCTCCTCTAGTAAATCGCATCACCTCATGTCCTGCCTTATTCCATCCATCCACGATTTGGGAGGGGGTGCTCTACGTCCTCTGCGAGGGGAGACCCAATCCAGAACCTTCTTAACCAACTTCGAGCCTGGCAACTTGGACTTTTTTCCTGCGACATATTTGTTCCCTCGATTTAAACCCCTTCCCTCCTCCCCCAAAGAATCCCCGTTTGCATTTTTTCACGCTCACACTTCTCTTCCTGATGCCCCTGTACGATCCCTCGAGGGCAGCGGGGCCGGGCGCAGTGCTCCAATTGATTCGTCGCGGTTGTGAAGGCGCGCGCTGAAAAGCGGACAATTAAGGGTAAGTGGTGGTATATGCGGCTGTGGAGAGCGGCGGCGCGGCGGACAGGCTGCGCATGCGCGGTGTCCTTGCAGCGCGGCGCGGCTGCGCGGTGCCCGGTGCGGCCGAAGAGGACTCGGGGGACAGCGGACACCGGAGCCGAGCGGCCGAAAGCGGGTGCCGAGCGCGCTCAAAGCTTCAAAGCTCGCCGAAGCTCCGCGTATGGGACATTGGAGCGTGATGTGGGCGGGTGGGCCGCCCGTAAGGAGAGGGGAGCTGTCGGCGAGGTGTATTACAGGGTAACCAACCTAATGCTGCGCCTCTCTAATCATACCTGGTCCCGATTCTCCCGTCCAGGCACGGTTGCCCGACTTCTCGAGTATTTTGCCGAGGGCTCTCCCAAAATTCAAGTCTTTCAGATTTCAAAATAATGGTTCCATAAGTCACGTATGTTCACGTTTCAATCTGCAAACGCATTTTACGTGTATTTACTTGCCTCAAGCTTTTCAATATTATTGATCAAGTATCACAGTTCAGGACATTATTCTAACAGTGCCAGAGAAAATGGACAGTTGTTTGAGATCCCGTGACCTTCAAATTCAGGTTTTTATCATATATTATGAAGCATGTTTGTAAATAGACCCTTCCATCTGAAATCCGTAAAAATGTCTTAAATATACTAATATTAGTTGGTCGTGTGGATCTAAAAATCTTTATTAGAATATGCTGATACCAGTGAACTAAACAAGAGCAAATTCTAAGGTAGTGCGGCCCCATGCCAAGTGTCCCCAGGAAATTGCCGAGTTCTGGTCTTTTCTGGATTCAAAATTTAAGAAGAAGCTCTTCATGCAAGCTGCATTTATTCCATGCTGAAATCGAGAAGGAACAGTGCAATATCAAAGAAATGGGGCAAACGACGCACCTTTCCGCAGGTACCACTTTACTCCGCACGGATCTAGTTCCAAGAGTCAAGCTTACTGGTTCTTCGCGAGTAGAAGTCATTTCGCTGAACATTCGGAAAAATAGTCGACTTGTTCTATTTGATCTTAAAACTCAAATGTCCCTTGCTTTTAGGTCTTAAATTGGGGAACAAATAAAACTCCTCTAGCACTGACTAAAAAGAACAAGAGGGGAAAAGAATAGACTTCTTTGCACATAATATGATCTCAAAATCTAGTCAAACTCATTCTTTCATCAGCCATTCAACAAGCTAAAGTACTTTCACGTGCATGAAATCGGTAATCTGGACCAACAGATTTAACTTGTATCACGCTGATACGCTACATTAATACTTTAACGTGTTAAAACACAGTCTTAGTCCTAGGATTTTGTTTCTGTCCTACTTTTCTACCTCTGCGTTAAAGTCTCCGAGAACACCGAGAAGACGCTGGTAAAATACGGGTCGCGTTAGAACACATTCTTCAACGGCGATCACCTGATAAAGTTTTGGGAGAGTGCGACTTATTTGCCGTGGAACTTCCGTTTCAACAGGTGTAGTAGAAGCATTCACGTCTCCATAAGTTCCCTTGCTTCGATCATGACCGTATTCTATCCGATAATTTTCCTTTATAGCTCGCTGGATTTAGTCCATGCTGGAACGGATTTTAAGACCAAAATAAACCAAGATACTCTATTAGAACCCTCCTGATTTTTATGATGCTGATAATCGTCGGTAGATCTGAGGAGCCGATAAATATTTTTGATATTTTTTTTAAATAATTCTTTTATGAATGCAATTCCACCTCGTTTGTAAAGTGCAATTCGTACTTAATGACTAAGGTATTGTGACAAAAGAGCGTTTTCTCTATGGATTCGCAGATCACAACTTTACTGATGGTATACGAGAGGAACAAAAAACAATTTCACGAGAAAAAGAAAAAATATTGTGTTTTTCCTTTATTGGCAACAACGGGAATAAGTGCTTTGAGGCCGGCCCTCGATGGCTATCTCTTAACCCGTCATCAGTACCTCCTCATTAATTAGCCGTTTTTCTACCCTTTCATACTCCAGCGGCCCTGTTTTTGTGTTCTTATTGCCGTTTTGTCAGGTTTACAGATTCACACGTTGACAACAGTATCGCTCTGTCACCCGCGCCTTGAATAATGTCACGCCGCATTATTTCCTCGCGCAAGACAGACCTGTTCATTCGGCAGTGTACCTTTTGCCTGTGGATTTCTGATAGATATACTAACCTTTGCTTGAGTTTTTTTTATCATAATTAGACGCAGTTGGCGAATTTTACACAGTCTTAGTCCTGGTATTTTGTTTCTGTCCTACTTTTCTACTTCTGCGTTAAAGTCTCCGAGAACACTGAGAAGACGCTGGATCCTCGGACCTATTCAACAATCATTTGTTACCCGAAATTATTTATATTTGTTAATTCAAAATTGCATTTATGATAAGACAGTAACACGTCTTATTAAAATATTCTTGTGGACACTACTTGATCCCGACAAATAAAGGATGGGTATTACTACTCGTATGGACCTTTAGCTGTAAATAAATTGATGAATTTTCCTCCAAGATAGAAGAAGATAAGCAGAATATTAAGTTAGAGTGTCTCTGCCGCTTCAAAAATCGCCGACTGTGAATTTGGAACTAAATAGTTTTTGTGGGTCAAAGGTCATGAAAATAGGGAATGCGTGGGTAATAATTATCTTGTTCAACCTCAAAGTACTATAATCCTTAAATATTAGATCAACGACTTCCGAAGTGTTAAATTTATATTGTTGGTTGTAAGGATTTCTACCTCCTATGCTTGTTGGTCCGATCTTCCGATCAAACTAACAGCTTCATTTGCAAAATTTTAAAGCGGCATCAAGCAGCGTAAAGCAAATACTGCAGATATTATATTTAGCAAAATGTTCTTTATATTATGATTAGATCATGATGGTTATTCAAATGTTTGGAGTTAATATCGCATTCATCTGCCATGACCAGTCAGGGACGAGGGCACAAAAAATCAAGAGTGGAATCAAAGGGTGGAAGAATCAAGGGTGGAAAGGGTGGAAAGGGGGGGCGTAGCTCATCAATTCGAAAGTTTTCATCGGAATCTTTCGATATTAATAATACCGCGCCGTTTGAGGAGTACAGAGTAATCCAACACAAAATCAATCCATCGATAGATAATACTGTTTTACGATTAGAGCGTTTGTACATCGGGTCGAACAAAGATGCAACAACGTGCCTACTTGATCGGCAGCTGATGCAGTCGTTTGAATCATTACTATCCTGCGTGAGATCGCGTTCAGAGCTCTGTACAGTGGGTAAAACGGAAAGAGTTTTTATTTTAATTTCATGTAAACTGTCGAAATCCGATTTATTTTTAAATTATAAATCGCTAATGCCCCAAAATACAAAGTGCCATAACGCAATGGGACGTTTTTGCGATTTTGCGATTCTACTGGGGTTTCGCAATGCTGCACGCTGAAGAATCGGGACGTAGTCGCTTTGCTTGTTTACTTAAGTAATTTGCAAAATCAGAGTTTTCTCAATCGTAGAATCAACGATCAAAGTGTAACAACCATAGATCCGTTTTCAATTTACATCACAAGACGATGTTGCACCCTAGCAAGTCGCATTGGTGGGACATTCTTTTCGATATATCGATTGATCTGCGATTTAAACCTACGGAAAAGGATCTATAAATGAGGTGTTTGCAACGTACACCGTAATCATTATTTACCATTGCTTCAAATGAGGAAAACTCGACAATCGATCATTCATGCATCGCCACTGGTAGGTCATACTTCCGCGCAGGAGCTTTTATGTGCTTGATTCATTTGGCTCGTATTAATCCTCTGAAATCGTTGACTTACAGAACATAAGGAGTGATTTTATCAGTTCGATATATAAATTACATTATTCCGCAAAATTATAATTGTAGTGATACTTATGTCGCAGGCAATTAGCAATCGCCGGCAATTTGCAAGCCAGTGGTAAATAAATGTAGAAAAGCATAAAATTCAAAAACAAAAAAATAAGATTAGAGTGCTGATTATGTTGCTTTTAATGTGAGTATACACTTTTCCTACCGTAAAAACATAGTAGAAATAGGCACTCTCAGAAGAGCGTGCAGTGAAATCCCGTAACATTGGGTTGAGATCGGACAGGCAACTAAACTAACTTCGTGACAAAGCGTAGAGTATCACAAAAAATGAAGGCGCTCCAAGGCGAGCTGATGCTTTTGAAGACAATAATTCTTAAAAATCATATCATGTCGATGCGCATTATTGCGAGTTATCGAAACAACATGTGAACTGCTTGCAAATTGACGGCGATTGCTAATTGCCTGCGTCACTTATAAACTGACTAATTTTAGTATTCTAGTATTTTTCAATTGAAGCTCTATCGAGCTTTTTATTAAGCGCTCAGCCGATAGGCAGCGCCTTTTGATTTCGACTTGCCTCTGAGTACTAGTATACTAGTGCTAATGCGTTTAAATGGCGCACCAGCTCATCGATGTGTAGGCTTTGGGGGGGGGGGGGGGAGTCCATTTTTAAAATAAATAAAGCTGTGAAAACTGTATTTTATGCTTTTAACGTAATGCGCAGGTAGTTTCGATCGTTTGTCTATAAGAAAATTTCTTAGCGGTAGAGTAATTCTTATCGAAATTGATCGTTGAACTCAAATGAAGCCTAAAGAAAACGCGCCTGATGAGCTCAACGGTGAGCTCATTTTCGGGAAACAAAAGTACGCGTTTACGGTTTCCTTGGTAACCCTTGTTTGCTATCAGCTGATGTTTTATTTCCATTTCCCAGCCAAGTCGACGGAGTTTATACTTCCTTTCTTCACTAAATACATTTACTAACACCTGAGCGCTTTTCTAATACGACAGTATTAGAACTTTCCCGCTTGTTTCCTTTTCTTTGGGTGTAGGATCTTTGATCTTTGGAAGCGGAATCGTGGTCCACCGCGCGGCCGCGACGCGTCGATGATGCAAGGCGCTTCTGGCGTCGGGCTGAGGCGTCGCACGTCCAAAGGCGACACCAGGTTGCGCCCGGCTAATACTATTGATTTATTTAATTACATTCATAAACAATGGATACTAAAAGAGGATCGCGTATTAACTATTGTCTGCTCTGCTGAGTCACGCTCGTGAAATATGGCAAGTACTAACTGCGCACCGTGGAGAAAGATATGAAAATATTGCATCGGGCTCGTTTTCCTTCCACGATTTTTCCCCTACTTCCCCTCTCGCCCTATCTCATTCCGATGGTTTTTTATCGACGTTGCTGCCAAGGTAACGAAATAAGTGATTTAGGAAAACAAAAATCAGCGGTTTTTCTACACAACTTGTTTATTACCGTCAGTGGCGCAGAGGCGGATCCAGCAATTTAGCAACGCCGGATTTCCATCATTTAAATCTATGCTAAATAATCGATTTATGTCGGAACACCGGACCCCTCCAAGAATCGATACATTTCCATAAGTTTAAATGGAGAAATGGCAATGTTGCCAATTTGCTAGATCCGCTAATGCAGTGGCGTGGCGTAATTTGCGATATATCGATTGATCTGCCATTTGAACCTATGGAAAAGGATCGATAAACATGGTGTTCGCAACTAACATCTTAGTAATCGATTCTTTACCATAGCTACAAATGAGGAGATATCGGTGATCGATTATTCGCGCTTCGCCGCACTGATGGACGTGCCGGTAATTTGTGTACCTACTGGTGTCGAAGTATGTCCGAATAACCAGTAAAACCACGTGTATCTGGTGTAAGTTTTTTTCTTAATATTCAATGCCTTAATTCTTAAATAATGTATAGTTTTATTTTCTCATATTTAAATTTTTGCGAATTAGGAATATCGTCTTTTTGTAAATAGTGATGTCGTGAGCTAAGGCATGAAATTTTTGTGATTTTATCATAAACTTGTGTTTTTCTCTGCATTTTCCCCCTGCTCTTCTTGTTCTTCTTAAATTGCGCCGTTGAAACACATACTTTTCAAAATTATTCCGACGCTCATAAATTCCATTTACTTATGAATTTGAGATTCAGATTTTTAGGCAGGAATTTGGATCCGCACCTATATATCAGTTATCTTTCAAAATGGCTCACCTTTTGGCTCACCAAACGCATTTTTACCTGAGCGATTGACTATCTCGATATCAGATATATAACCGAGAGACTTAAACGCCGGGGTAAGAAAGTAAGTCGTCATTGCTAATTGGTTGCAGGTGGGAAAATGACTCCGGTGATTACCAGCACTATTTTGAAGGCTATTGCCGCCATAGATAAGACAGTTCTTTAAGAATCGTACCATCGATTTGAGACCATCAAAATAAACAGTATCACAACAATGTCAACGCACAAGCCTTTTCTGCGAGCGGTGATAAATCTTAGGCCGCAGTTCGCGGCTAATCAATTACTTCTGAAGACCTATACGACCCAAGATAACCATTCAATTTGCCCAAGTACTCATCCATACACAGCTACGTAATGCAGAACCGCACTTGGAAGCTGAGTTTGCATGGGTTAGTGTGATTCTAGAGAGGTGCACCGCTGCACACATGTGTAGCACTCCGCATTGTCCGAGGAGGATTCTTACTCGTATTCGTTCCGGCATTGATCTGAGAGTTTGATTACCGATGATCGGTGCAAGAACCATGTGGCCGAACCGCAGAAATGATACGCTGTATAAGTTATGATGAAAACCGCATTTATCTACGCAGTCGTCAGATATTATTGTGGGTCGTTGGTAGACAGGAGGGAATCATATAAAATGGTGTATATAAAAGCACTTAAAAAATGTGTTATATTCCACTTCATCTGGCTGCATGATGGTAATATTCTAACAAATTATAGGCAAAGTAAAGAAAAAAATTTAAAAAACATGCCTGTTATCTAAGTTTTCAGCAGAGCTTAGAGGAAAAATTGAAAATTTCCAAAATCAACTCATGATCTTTGATCAAACTATCGGCTCATGCGGGTAAACAAATAAGGAATTTCGTCTTCCACTGAAATCGCTCTCTGACGTCGCAAAATGGGAGCTGAAAAGGGGTTCACTGATTCACTGTTGAGTGTTGTTACTGAAAATTGCGCGCAATTTTTAGTATCATCGATGCGGACATTTTCGATGACAATTCTCAACACTGCATCGGTGAACCCCTTTTCAGCTCCCATTTTGCGACGTGGGAAAACGGCCATTGTGTGAAAATAACATTCAGAAATATTAATAGGCACCAGGCCAGGGTCAGCGTGATTGTTTCGTCCGCAATTTTGGCCCCTTCAACCCTGGGTCAGGCTTCGCTCCCTAAAAATGTATACCTGGCAAGGCAACTCAGCCTGGCGCCCAAACGTCTGCTGAGTGATATGAGGATGCATGAAGATAGATTTCCTGCAGGTAGAAATTCAACACATTAAGATGATAAATCCACGTCTGCCTTAAGGGTTGAATTTCATTAATAAAGTATTTCATGGAAAAAAGCAAGTAATCAATCGTGAATTGTATTAGGGCATAGAAAATGGACCTAGTTTAACCAAAACGCACGGAGGCACATTTTGGGGAAAAAAGAAATTGGAGAGATCTTTGATTAAACTAATGGTAAATTGTCTCCTGTCAAAAATGCGAAGACGAGAAAAATATTTTCACTGTAAAATAGTCGTTAAACATTGTCTTCAACCATCATATGCAGTCAAGTCTTCACACGTGACAACTCAATCTTAACAAGTCTCATGAATGAATGACATTTCAAACCTCTTTTCCTCGCTTCAAACTTGGTTTGACTTGTTGCATTTCGTAATGTTTCTCACAAAAGGACGTAACTCCATTTCCATGTTGCCAAATTTCCCTGCGCTAATTGCACTTTCACCGGGAGACTTTAAGAATTTCTAATTCATTATATTTCACGGATTTTTTTTCTGATCTAAAAAAATCAAGCAAATTTTCAACAAAAATTGCATTGGTACATTCTTGTAAAAAATTGAATTGACCGTATCAAATTCGGAACCTTGGAATGGAATTACATGGACGTTCCTTTGTCTGGAAACTACGATTTCTGTTAAACTCGGACTATATGGACGTATTTATGCTAAAAGGAACTATGTGCATAGGGTTTGCGTGTAACATAGTCCTTTTTAGCATAAATACGTCTATATAATGTTGATATGATCGAAGATTAAGTCTCTTAACTGTCGTCGCGGAATTTGATCGAATCTCACCATTTTGATCCGACTCTTGAATAACAATCAGCAGACATAGGGAGTAAAAAGCGATCCTATTGGTTAAAAAGGGTGATTTCCATGGACTAAAAGAGAAAATCTAACTAGAGGGTCTCTCGTGGGTTGTCAGTCTATTACCTTTTGCCCTTGGCAACCACACGCTTGCACCAATAGGATCCCACCTTGTCTTCTTTGTCTATAGCTTTGTCTATCAAAACAATAATCGGCCCGCTGCGCTGACTATTTTATCGTCAATTTTAAGCGCACAAGTCCTCCGCGCAAGTCGGCGCAACTCTCCGTCAAAGGAATTTGATCGAATTTCCTTTGACAGATTGTTACGTCGCCTTGGGTCACCGACTTGCGGGCTTTAAGTGCTGTGCCTTCAGAAGATTGTGTCTGAATGTGTTCAAATTCAAATGGAGAGGCGGAGAAGCAATAAAAACTGATCTTGTTAGAAACGTCGAGGTGACGGACAATAAAAGAGCGAGTTAATTATACGATGTCATACGCGGCTTAAAGCTCATTCGTGTGACCGATCATAACGAATTTCGGGCTATGGCCACGGCCGCAGCCGTATACTCAGCTCTTAATACCCCGTAACAGAGTGAAAAGATGTCCATCAGTTGGGGTAGGTAAACTCCACTGTTGCCGCATACTCTCGCTCATATATCCTATCAGAAATGTGTAATTTAATGGTTGAGTTTCCCAATGCGTTGAGGTGGACCCAAGTGCGAGCTAAAGAGAAAATAAGAGCCTACATTGAGTAAGGAAAGTGAGTGACCGCTTGATCTTCCCGGGCTTGCTTTTTAGCCAATCAGACACCCGGCGACCACTTTTGAATTCCTCGTGGTAAACAACATTGAAAATCGAAACTAGATATTTTTTTCCAATTCAGCCGATTTTTCGAGAAAAAGATGATCATGGCTGACTTCACAGGGCTTTGACATTTCTATTGATACATAATCCATTCCATTTTCTCCAAATTTCCAATTTACAAATTCTCCATTCAGTCGTTTAGACACAGCATTAAGTGCATCAACTAAACTAAACTCCAAACTTAACTTATTTAACTTAACTTATTTAACGCCAAATTTTGAAAAAAGGAGGGAAAACAGAAATCCTTATGAACTATCTGAAATTGACTGTCAATGTTGCGCAAGGTAAAGAACTTAATGTTTCAAATATTTCGCTCAGGGATTAATTTGAGAAAAAAAATTTCGGAAAAGAATCTTGGCACATAAAATATGTGAGAAAAATCACTTTTTCAGGAAGTCTGAGTCATTCGTCGCGTGTTGAGATACGTGATCTCTGAGTTTAACACTCTGAGTGATGACACCTTGAAAACACGCCTCCAAAAGTTAATTCAAACCGATTGCTAAACACTATACATCCATAGGGCAACACGAGAAGAAGCTGTTCATTCATTTCGGTCTTTGCACTCGATGATGTGCAGTCAGAAGACCCAAAGAAATCTGAGCTCTAGTTACATGCCTTTTATTGCGGTAAAACACATGCACTCTGGAACTATCAGACTGCCCTGGGGCCATGTGTATGAAAGTCACAGGTGGATCGATATTATGAAATGTTAAATATTAGCTCTTTAATTTACGATCCCGTGGAGTCCCGCGACCCACCAGACATCGAGGCAGCTTCAACGGCCGTTTAGCCGAACTCCGTGTTGCCAAATGAAAAGAACGGTTCGAACACGAAAAACAATTTCAACAAATACGATTCATCGAGGGCGAAATATGTATAATTTAATTTTTACTATAATTATGAATTGCATGGTACAACATTGTGAAGCCAATTTTTAAATGATATACGTCTAAGTATTCCGTTTTTTGACCACAGTCAACTCGAACTTTTCCTCCCTTTTTTTTGCTTCAACATGACAACGTGACCAAAAGTAGCTGAGCTGCCAAATTATGGCTCAAAACCATCAACGATAATCTTAAAATAACATAAAATAACCAGCAGGCTCGATTATCCAAATCTCATTTGTATCTCTGTAGGTAATTGACATGTTTATGCATCGAACCTATATCAGCTCATAATAAATGATTTCATAGATAATAGAAATAAACTTAAAATCGGCATCGCTACGCAACAATGTCCCGACGCAACTGTCGAATGTATGTGCGTCACTTGCTCATAGGATTCTAATCCATTTTATGACCCACTCACACACAGCATACCTACATTGTCTCCAAACCGCGGTTCCAGGAAAACTAATCACAACTTTTCCACTCCTCGCGTCTCGTTATATATCCCCAGAGCATTTTTTCCTGGGATATCGTGTCTTGCATTGTCACACTAAACTATGACTTTGTATTACAATTTATAATACCCTGCAAAAAACTACGACACGAAATTGAACCGCGAAAGTGATCAGTCACATAAAATGTTACGTATAAAAGTAAATAAATAAATAAAGTATGAAATGAAATAGATAAAAATATTTCAAATGTTGGCAGTTTTTAATCTGATAAAATCCTTCGCAAAAAATATAATAGGAAATGAGTAAGTCAAGGGATAAATTTGTTTCCACGAGTTTGCACCGTGATAAAAACCATCGCTTTAGAATACATTTTTGCCTAAAAGTATACCGTTGTGGCAGCAAAATTACAACAAAATAATTTATACGATCTTATTTTGATACTGAAATCAGATTTGGAGGAAGTTATATTGTCTGAAAGTTAAGTTAATGTTTTCTGATTTATATAAGTTATCACTTTTTTTTGTATTCAAAATGTATGCAATCATAGTCTGTCATCAACATGTTAATGACATGTTGTGTCTTGTATTTTAATCTAATACAATGCACGTTTTACGAGGGACATTTTCTCTAAGAGCAATTTTTTACCGATGACATTTTTGTCAAACTTCGTCAAGAATTTTTCGTGGATTTAAGAGCAGTAAACAAACTTGGGAACAAAATTGGGAAACTTGGAGCCAGTCTTACAATGAGTTTAAGAAAAGTAAAAAATTGTACCAGTTTTCTCACCGACTGACGACGACGAGATATATACAGCAACTTCTCAGACAAATCTTGCAGCAAATCTCTTGTCTGAGGTCGTTCCACCAGAATACAAAGTGAATGTCTTTCAGATCCGACCATCGGCCGAAACCAAAAGACAACGATAAGGTGTAAGGGTAAGGGATAAAAAAAATGTCCGCAAACATTTTTCCATTTTCCGTTTCCAAGATTGGACGGCTGGGTATGTTATTACGATCAAACCGTATTAACCTGTCAATAGTAAATTTAAAACGTGTTACAAAAGTAACAAATTGATGCTCGAATCTCGCTTCGTGAAACAGCTGTAGATGAATAGAACGCGAAGTCGAGAATCCCCTCCCCCTCATGCTTTAAGATTTTATAGCCTGTTCTGAGATACTTTGCAGAATAAAATCTGATAAATTATGCTATAAGTTAGCAGGAAATCAGTTCGCTAGAGACCACTCCTATGTCGCGGAATATCAAGTCCACAGATGAGATGAGGCTTGACCCAAATCTAACTTCAGTAAAATTAGGGACCACAGACTAGTCTTGCGTTCAAATAAAATCTTTCTCCGATTGTCGGTGGTCAGGCGTTTAATTTTATTCTCGTTTTATGGTGTGAAAACATTGATCCTTTACATTGCGCTTACATTTGATCGCCGAGTCATTTTATTATGTGTCATTCATATCACGAAATGTTCGCACCGATTCAGTTTTCGATGTTAAGAGCCATTACTATGCATGAAGAAAAATTTTCGAACCTATTCCGCCCTCTAATCCTGATGAGAGACTGCATGAGCTTTATTTGAGGGGAATTTTACGAAGCGTGTCACGTAAGCGATTGAAAACTTCACACGCTTCACTACTGATTTTTTACTAAAAGCAGTACAGACTGATTACATCGAAACAGGACATATTGTTCCGCACTCGATACATAGACAGCGGTATAGTCTCATCAACACTATGAATTTAAATTTTGTTGTCTAGGTAGAGACTAAAGCAAATAATATTTGACAAACTTTTCTTAAGAGAATGAAACAAAATTGGAATTTTTATCAATCAATTTTGATTCTTTCAGCTGTAACGCGTCAACTAGGTTCTTAGTGCTGTATAACTGCTCTTCAATGCAAAAGAACCTACTTTACCTCATCAAAAAAACCAATGCAGAGAAGCTACCTGAGTTCAAGTTTAACAAAAAGAAAAAAAAAAGAAAAAAAATCAATCGTCCAATCACTAAAATTATATGTAAGAAATTCCTACCGAGGCTGCTGCAAAATGAAACAAAAATTCATTACACTCCTAATGAACTAAAAGGTTTACAACTGAGACATGATGAAGCACTGGAACCCGGAATAAATACAAGCACTCATTCAAAATCAGAATAATGAATGATGATTTCGACAATTAGTCACTAAACAGTTATTGGTAAACAATATTTTTAAATGCAAATTTGACATAGCTTATTCCCCCTAGGACATTTCCTCTACGTGCGCGCGTAGAGCGCAAGTACTTATGTATTCCAGTGTTGAAGCATAGTGTGAAGGTTGTAAGTAAATATTCAGGAGGATTGCCTGTTTAGATTCTCACCACCAATTTTTACTATTCATGGCAACACAATTTTTCTTTTCCCTTTTTGGATAGGACTTAAATGCGTATTTTTTCTGCTCTTAGACTGTAATATGCCCACTTCTCAGCAGTATTTTGAATTTTTACGTGGATTACTTAGGCTTTACCATGTTTTGTAGTTACGAAAATGAGAACTGTCTCGAGACGTGAAACCAGAAAAATTATTTCCACACAACTCGAACCAGGTTTTTCGAACTTCTGATCCTAGTTTTTACGGCATCTATTTATTTTAGAACATAAGGGAAAAAAGTTTCTTGGATCTGGAGTCCACACTCTAGACTAAGCCCAACTTGACGTTAAGCTAAAATTGGAGGGACCCTTTTATCGAAAATTTCGACCAAAAATGGCTCGGAACGCTGATTTTAGACGGTGCCCCAACGGGGCTCTCTTGATTTTCCTTGATGATTTTGGGAGCCGTCCATAATTTACGTAAGGCACCTCAAGAGGATCAAGAGGTGCCTTACGAGAGGAGGAGGACCTACTTTGGTGCAAAATGTTGCAATACGGTTGGCGGAATCTGAAAAATTCGGAGACGGAATGCATGAAGGATAAGAAGCGGGAAAGCGCAAGAACTCACCGAATTAACAGCGAAATAAATAAATCGTTTTTTGCAGGGCCGGATTCACCTACTTGCCGCCCGTGGGCCGCCTGTATTTTGTCGCCCCCTTCTTATTCGTTTTGAAACATCAATAAATACCATCAAATGAACGTGCCAGCGGGGGAGGGGTGCCTAAGACGCGTTCACTCGTGTTGGACACATTTTTTGCGAAAGCTCTGTCAACACTACTAGCTAAAGTTCACGGAACTTGGTGCGAGAGTTAAGTTTCGTAAACCTATCTCTGTGTGGACAAGGTCTTCCATTCATAGGAAATGAACGAAAAAACTACGAAAGAACAAACATAAATGTGGATCAATGATTTTAACTTCCGCCGCCGCGCCGCGCTGACCGCACCGTGTTTGGCGCAATGCGTGAAGTATTCCGACAGTCTTACAGGCGCTGTGAGTTTCACGCCGACCGCTGCTGAACGCACTGTGTTTGACGCAATGCAGGAGTATTCACGCAGTCTTGTAGGCGCTATCCGTTTTACGCTGACCGCAATGACCGCACTCTGTTTGATGCAATGCTTGGAGTATTCGTGCAGTCTTGTAGGCGCTAATATGTGTTACATGCCGATCGCCGCGCCGAGGGCTTCTCCTTTTCATCTCAAGTCCTCGTCATCATTTCTCTCTAAGTCGCGCCGTTCCGGGCCAAATTGCGTGTTTTAACTATTTGGTTTCTCTTTTAACTTGAATAATAAAAGGTGCTGTCTCTTTTATCTCTGAAAGACGACAAAATTAGAAATTATTATACTCTCAGGAAATGAGAGATTTTGCCGCCTTCTCTCGTTCATAATTTTTTTTTCTAACTCCGATTTTTTTATACCTACATGTAAAAAAATTGCAAAATTTGCCGCCCCCTATAAATTTGCCGCCATGGGCCGCGGCCCATGTGGCCACCCCCTTAATCCGGCCCTGTTTATTGCAACAAAGTTTATATTACGCATAAGCATCTTGAAGGACAAGGCGCTTAAATGCAGTTTTTGAAAAAAATGAGATATTAATGATTTCAAGTAAAACCAGTCTTAGGGCATAGTCCGTGAAAAACGTGTTCCCAAATTCCAATTTTTAAGCATCGAAAAGTCGGTTTGAACTTTCTTTCCGCCATGAGGATCCATGTAATTTCGAAACTTCAAGCACGTGTTTCTCAAAATAGAAATGAACTGCACCCATGCGTCTTCTCCTCCAAGCCCCTCATATGGACGTATCTCTGGAAAACGGAACTACGTGTATTAAGACATGAGCCCTGAGACTCATAAGAATATATGCATAACAGGGCTCACGTCACAATGCACATAAGAAATACGTCCATATGATGATGTGAGTTCCTGAGAGTGCAAGAGATCGGATGAGCGATTCTCCAGAAAGACTACACTCATGCATGGCAATGAGTAAGTTACTCACAAGACTTACTCAATCTCTGGTCTCAAGCTTTTGTTCCCGTGCGATCCAGCAACGTTGCTGAGATGAAGCGGATGAGGAGCATCCTGCTTGCGAGCTTATGAGCAAGTGATGGATTGCGACTATCGTTGTCACTGGCTAAGTGAGCATGCGCAGTGCTCATTAGAGCAACCGGGATTGATTTCTAGAGTAATGATCCATCAGCAGCGTCGGCGACTGGGTGGCTCAGTGGCGAGGCGTGCTATGCGATACATCGATTGATCTGTCATTCAAACTTATGGAAAAGTATCGATAAACAGGGTGTTCGCAATGACCATCTTAATAATCGATTTTTACCACGGCTTCAAATGGGAAAATATCGACAATCGATCATTCACGCCTCGCCTTTGCTGGGTGGCTGCCCTCACCGGATCTGGAGACGCTTCACGTCACAACAGTCTCTGCCTCGTCAACAGACTCAAGATTCTCCAGCTCATCATTGAAATTAATAGACAAAGCTATATCTTTTCTCTGATATACAATATCAACTGTTGAAGACATATTCAAAATTCTAGGAAGGAAAAGTTTAAAATTGAACAAGCTGAGGTAAATTAAAAAAATTACTGATGAAATTAGTTTCTCTTCAATTGGACGTATTTCTATCTAACGGACCTAAACGCCGTAGGGTGAGGAAGGTAGAGGGGGGGGGGCTTGGATTGGTGGCGGAATCGGGCGTGCGCCTTATTCCGTCCTATACTCGCAATGCTTTTCCATGGCGCTTAGGTCCGTTTGACAGAACGCGCTATCAGGGATTCTAAATTCCTCAAAAGGAACTCAAATTGGCGCTTAGTTCCGTTTGATAGAAATACGTCCGATTGTTCCTTTTTTTGCGAGTTTTTCTCTTCTTTTTTTTACCAAGGTGCAGTTCGGCGTCAAGTCTTCTGATTGATGTTGATACACAGTGCATACTTAATATCACTTCATACCCAATGAATGGAGTAGGCACTTTCCCCATTATCATTCTCTTTTTCTGCATATTCCTCTGTTTTCCTCTCTCCCCCTCTCCCTCCTCCTTCTATCCCCAAGTGCAGCTATATCCTTATTTTTTATTTACTTAATTGTTGAATGCTTCCCCTCTTGCCGTCTCTCTAATGAACGAGTCACTATTTCAAGTTGTGCTACGCAAACAATCAAAGGAGGAAGAACACCAAAAAACATGTTCTAATAGTGTACAGCGAACAAATAAGGGTGATTGAAATGATTAGAGAACTGCAGCCATCAAAGTGCAGTTACTCCAGTGCTTGATAGGTAGAAACGACGGATTGTTCTTGTCTAATACACTGCACATCGGTTGTTCTTACACGCGATGATACGCGGCTGTGAAAAAAAAGAAATGGCGAGGAGGGTAGGAGCAGCGACCGAGTTGGAAAGGGGAACGAGCGAATTTTTGTCATTTATAATATTTAACTACTGGCGGGTCCCCCCTCATCGGTTATGAAAATCAGGCGCGGACAAAGGGCGCGGATCTGAACCCGGGACGCCAGATCAAGAGATTCGTCGCGGTGCCAAAACGCGCGACCACTGATTCAAACCCACCATCTGCCCGGACCCAGTCGACGTCTCCCTGATCCGCCGCGCACCGTCGCCGCGCCGTTCGGATCAAAAACCTCGTAACTGCAATTCGATTCCCGAGGGAATTCGCGTTTTATCTCTTAGCACATCCCTCTCCGTTCCCTTTTTCCGCTGTACCAAGGCGCCCGATCTGCTTGCCCCGAAAACACCGATCACCACTCCAATAGTAATCAACAGTCAACGGTGAGAACGAGGAGGCTCCTTCAAAGGGAAAGTTGGTGAGAGAGCGCTGGCAGGAAATGCGTGGGTTTGGAGCGAGTACCGCAGATGAGAAAAGGGTTGAGTGTGAAATGACAACCGTTTTGGGACGATTATTTTGGATGAAATTTAGAGGGAAAGATGCGGCCTCTGAGTCAAGTAAAGATTTTGAGCTCTTGCTGCTGCAAGAACTGATACTAAGAAAACCATTCTCCTATTTCCAGCAGTAACAAATCTCAATGATCTCGATTGCAGTATTCCAAATTTTCCATACTTAATATATTGCAGCCGCGCACCGAGACTCCTTTTTTCCTCTTTTTTCCAACACTGAATATTTGTGGGTTTCCTCAGACAAAGAAATGTATCTCTAGTCCGTAGTTGCAAAATCTATTGGCATAATTCATTTTTCACACCAAAATGACGGCGCGGCGCAGCTTTAGCTTTTTTGCCGATTTTTGACGATAATCAATGGGAAAATCGGTGAGCTTCCCAATAATAGATTCCGGGTTAAAATAAAATAAATTGTAGAATCGAAATTGGCAACGATGAAATATAGTTACATTCCTTCGTCCGAAATAAATATTATGTCAATGAAAGAATATTTCCAGCGATTTCCTCTGGATATGTTCTTTAGATTTTTTAGTTTCATGCAATTTTAAACAAATCCGATATAATTACACTAAAAAAACACCGGTTGTAGAGCCGTACTTACAAGCTATATAGGCATACCGTCCGTGTTCCGGGCTCAGAGGTCGAAAGTCTGGGCGTAGCACCCGGATCAGTCGAAGCTACATACGTGTCCAGCACCCGGAACTTTAGGCCTCTGAACCCGGAATGGCCGGTATGTCTGTATAGCCCGTAGCTTTTTTTTCAGTGTACAAAATAAGATTTTTAAAATGTTGTCAAAATATTCGTATTGAGCGGGTCAGTTTTGCCGCGAGTGTCCGGCAAATCCTGATTGAGACGCTGAATCACAATGGGAAACGCGTGCAAAAGGCGATAAATTAGCAGCTCGTTATGAGCTGGCGGTGCTGAAGCGGGATTCGCCACGGGCGTATTAACGCCGCGCCGCTCGGATACAGCCGCGAAGCGCATGTGGCGAATTTCCCGAGCTCGATGAATTAATCAACGCTAAAATAGCCATCGAATCTATGTGGAACGGGTGCTCCCTGCATTGGCGATCGCGACTTGGTAAGGGGCCTTATTCGCCGTGCCCAAGGAGGAGATGCCCTAATTAGGCGCGGAGAAAACGATTTTTGTCGCTTCTTGAGCGGGTACGTGCGGTCGGGCCCTGGATTAATAGCTATTCCGCTACACTTCACGCCGTTTTCGCGCGCCGATTCCGCCTTGTTTGAGCTCGCTTCGTTCCCGTCATCTGCTTTTCTCTCCGCTTTTCATTGTCCTCCTTCGCCCTCAGGTGCATCCCCGATAACCCTTTGCTTTCCCTTCCGCCTCGTGGGAGTCCAGATAAATTGAATCCTTGAGGTATCGCATTTTGCGTGTTAATTAAATTAATGGAATTAAAACAAGCGGGAAAGTTCTAATACTGCTGTCGTATTAGAAAAGCGCTCAGGTGTTAGTAAATGTATTTAGTGAAGAAAGGAAGTATAAACTCCGTCGACTTGGCTGGGAAATGGAAATAAAACATCAGCTGATAGCAAACAAAGGTTACCAAGGAAACCGTAAACGCGTATTTTTGTTTCCCGAAAATGAGCTCACCGTTGAGCTCATCAGGCGCGTTTTCTTTAGGCTTCATTTGAGTTCAACGATCAATTTCGATAAGAATTACTCTACCGCTAAGAAATTTTCTTATAGACAAACGATCGAAACTACCTGCGTATTACGTTAAAAGCATAAAATACAGTTTTCACAGCTTTATTTATTTTAAAAATGGACCCCCCCCCCCCAAAAAAGCCTACACATCGATGAGCTGGTGCGCCATTTAAACGCATTAGCACTAGTATACTAGTACTCAGAGGCAAGTCGAAATCAAAAAGCGCTGCCTATCGGCTGAGCGCTTAAAAGAGAGTCATGCCTTTACACGCTATGTTGTTTATTACAAGTTTTTGTGGTGGATGTACATTTCGGACATCAAGTCCATCCCCAGCACCTAATCACAAATTTACACAGTAAAACACCGGTAGTAGATGAAATATCATAATACATTACAATTAAAACAGGAACAAATTGAAAAAACGCCTTCATTGAGAACAGATGCTTCCTAGCGTGGCCGCGGGTGCCGAATAGTTGCATCATTTAAAAACCCCATGTATAGTGTAGCAGATTATGGGATAATGCGGTTGCTTGAGGTAATTGATCTATGAAGAGTGCCGACTCATAAGAAACGCCTTCATTGAGAACAGATGCTTCCTAGCGTGGCCGCGGGTGCCGAATAGTTGCATCATTTAAAAACCCCATGTATAGTGTAGCAGATTATGGGATAATGCGGTTGCTTGAGGTAATTGATCTATGAAGAGTGCCGACTCATAAGAAACGCCTTCATTGAGAAAAGATGCTTCCTAGCGTGGCTGCGGAGGCCGAATAGTTGCATGTTTTAAAAACCCGATGTACAGTGTAACAGATCAGGGGATAATGCGGTTACTTGAGGTAATGGATCTATGAAGAGTGCCGACTCATAAGATACGCCTTCATTTGTTATCGGCAGTTTGGCCACAGAGCAACAATCAGGCTTTATCACAAAAAATAACCGTTGAAAAGTGTTCCGATGGGATTCGCTGCTTGTTTCAAATACCCGAGGGAAATATCGGAATGGTTCCATTGCGCGCTTCTCTCAAAGAAAATTCACGCAACTTGTTAACGCGTTATTTTTAAACGATCTACCTCTTCAAGTAGTACTCGAGCGAATTTACTTTTTGTGTGCAAGGCATGCATCTGCTCATATTAGGTCTCCATAGTACCTCGTAGATGAAGATGTTGATCGCAGTCCATAAGAAACCATAAGAAAACAAGTAATTTCAAAAAATTATTTCTAAAGTCAAATGAAATACGATACTTAAAACCAATTATATAGTTTTCTAGAGGACTAGAACTACAATTACTTATTCTTCCCTGGGAGTTTTATACGCTTTAGAAATAAATAATTATCTAGGCGCAGAATCACTACTCATAAAAGATATGGAGCACAACGCATAACCTTCCAAATTTTAAAATGACTGTCATCCTAATTTCCAATTTTTCCCACCTGAACAAGAACAATGTAAATTGAGGAGCAGACAGCGGCAAATAACAAAACAGCTTTTTTACAATATTTTTTGCTTCATCCGCCAAACTGTTTTTCAAATTTTTATCGATAGTATAAATCAAATGTTTTAAACTCCTCTTATCAATTTTCCAATTTTTTTTCTCTTCAAATGACACTATCTGCTTACGGTCACTCTACAAAGTTTCTTTGCTGAGTAATAATAGCAAATTTGGAATGAACGTATAGTTGACGTTAGAAATGCATGGTGTTTCCCCTGAAATTTTATATCTCCTTCTTTTCATGTGAAGGGATATATAGAACATATACAAAGTAACGATATAGAAAAAAGGGGAGAGAAATGAATGGGGGAGGAAAACGGACAAATGCTGAGAGAAGGAGAGAATCATTTACTAAATGTTTATGACTCTGTGCTAACCATAGTCAACCGATTAAGACTGAATCGAGGACGCCAAATCTCACCAAATCACAATGTAAACTTCCGCAGAAGACCTCACCCCTTACTCTAGTGTGTTAACTCTAGATGTGAACTTGTGAACTCTATGTGAACTCTAGATGTGTTTTTAAAATGAACCAAAAATAGTGGTTGTTTATTCCAAAATGTAGTCAAACTCACTCACTGATGAGCTGTCCAGTCTGACCCTCTTTAAGACTAAATTGATTCTCCCTTATTGTTGGATATTTTCGATCATTCAAGTTGATTAACCAAAGAGAATTCAAATCGCTCCTTTTTTAAAATGACTTTGATCCATAAAACTCTATCTTGCAATGCTATATTTTCCGATGGAAGTCTTTTGAAAGATCAGAAACAATCGCTCGCTGCACGAAAATCAGCTCCCGACAAGAGTGAAAATAAAAGATAAAAGAAAAGAGTAAACTAGCGGGAAATCTCTGATTCGTTTGTAATAGAGAGGCGCTCAGCTGTTTTCAATGTATGCGCGTTTTCAAGCTCCCCGAAAAAGTTAAGCACCGCTGAGATGAAAGAACTCACTCGCCAAAATTTCGACGATCAATTTTGAGAAAATTACACTACCGCTAAAAAAATAAATCATAGGAAAACGATTATTGTCGTCCGTGCTTTAACATCAGAGGCATTAAATAAAGGTATCACAGATTAATCTACTCTAAATATTTTAGGCTCTTCTCCGCCATCTTCTTGTTGAGTTGGTGCGCCATTTGAACGCATTGCCACTAGTATACCTATACTAGAATTCAAGAGGCAGGTTGAAATCATAAAGCGCTTCCCATCGGCTGAGCGCTTAAAAGAGAAATACAAGATAAAATAAAGAATAATAAGTCTCTCTAAAAAGAAAATTTGAAATTCGGATACAACGTGGCAGCGTGGCAATTTGGAGCAGATGGAAAATCGGTGAAGCCGAGTAAGCTTTGCATCTAGATATAAAAACGGGCGCAAGTATAAATAGAGGGTTGCACTGCTGAGCTGGGTGACAAAAAATGATTTGACACAGTTCCGCGACTTTAATGGCGGCTTCCGTATCCCTTTCTGCTTCTCATTTATCACCCCGTAACGACACTCACAGTTTCCATTGCAATTTCTTCCGTCCGAACGCTTGCCCCTCACCTTTGAAATTGTTCATCACTGCTCACTATTTACCCTCGTAGCTCATTTCTGCCCAACAGTCAGAAAACGCATAATTGCCAATTACAACAGATCGATGGCATTTACAATCAATTAACCTGATTCAATCATAAGTTTAGAATACTGAATTTACAAGCTTAAATGTAACAGAAGTTAACACAAGGGAAGAGGGGGTGTGGACTGAACGCTGGGACTTCTATAATCGTAAGGGAAGTGAATAGGATTCTAGGAATAAAATGGAGGGTTTTCTACTACAATGACTCAGGTTCCTGCAACCATCATTGATGCACTTGTAATTTTCTAAAAATGTAAACGCTCTCAGCTAAAACAACCGCAATTCAAAATTACTGATTCTAAAAAAATGAAAAAAAAGAGGATTTGTCATTGTTTCCATTCTTGGCGTACTTTGCAATCTATCGATTGATTTGCCATTTAAACTAATGGAAAAAAGATCAATAAACGATATTATTAATCAATCGATTCCAACCGCTACCACGATTATATAAATACGAGCCTAAAATCTCCTAAGTAAATTACGAATATATACACAGAAATGTACTTTTCAAAATCGTAAAAATTGTAGGCAGGAAGGTAGGTAGTAGGTAGATGGTTTAATGCTGATTGCCGGTTTTAAGGCATGTACGGAAAATTACGAGCACCTTAATCTGGTTGACTTAAAGACGTCAGATCAATAATCGACCCACTATTGAAAAAGAAGACATGAAAAAAATATTCAATGCCACGCGTCAAGGTTCGATCCCTCTACCAGCAGGTGGAGGACCCAAAGCGTGGAGCAAACGGATTTCAAGGATTATACCGAGGATCTACAAATCGAATGATCAATGGGCGAGCTTTGGAGCAATTTTGAGGAGATGAGTTTCCATTTGTGGCACATGTCCGCAGCACCAGCTGCACTGCTGCACTCTGTCACGCGAATTAGGAACCGAGCCGGGCTCTAAAAAAGAGAGACCTCCTTGAAGAAATGATTCGCCATGGATGACCCTCGAATCTCTGAAAAGACAGCATTTTTTCCTCACCTTTTACGAGCGAATCCCATCTGGCTGGACGCTGACCTTCTCCCTGTCAGTGATTTACATGCGTTTGCAATGGAACGCATAATATGAGGGCGAGTATAAGTGTGGCCAGACGCCTGCATGAATGGAAAAGGAAATTGTCAGCGAAGAAAATTGGAGAACGTGTACATTGTCTAAGACATAGTTTTGGCGCTTAAAGTCTTTCGAAGTGAATGATTTACCGATAATTTTTCTTATTTTTTTCCTAGACGTTTTTTTTCTGCCCCTTTCCCTTCAACTATGGTCCATCTTGATTTGTAGAATTATTTGAAAAATAAAGCATTTGTGTATACTTATTTTCCTGGTGAAAATAATGAAATGCATTAATATTTATAATTCCTCCCTTTACTTTTTTTCAGGGAAAATACCAAATATGTGCATTACAAGAATACCATCACATATAGACCGCCGCCTTACATACAGTCTGTTAATTGATGCCTACAATTTTGGAATAACTGAATTCTGGAACTGATTGCGCAATGATCTATAAATGGAAATGCAACACATAGAAAAAGAAGTAAGTACTTAAAGTATATGGATGACAATCGCCGACATCAGGTAAAGTTCTCCTCATGAGACTGATACGCCCTACTAGGGAGGGATTTATTTCTTTAGTCAACACAACATGTTCCCGTGTCAAGTGTCCCGCTCTCCCTCCTCTAATTTGGAAGTTGACTCCTTCACTTCAAAATATTGTTCTGTTTTTGTTTTTCTGCAGTGAATGCAATGCCTCTGTTTTTGCTTGTGTTTCAAACATGCTGCCTTTTAATTCCAGAGGCTGAATCGCTCCGCGATGAATTTCCCGCTTAGAGGAAGTAGCGTGAGAAATTTTTCGCACCCTTGAGTTTTGAAAATTAAAGATCCATTGTAATGCACAACATAATTAATACTCTCTCATAATCATTCGGATCTTACAGAGGTGGAGTTCCTGAAGCCCTCTTTTTATGACCAGTCTTCAAAGATTCATTTCAAAATTGAAAAATCCTGTCATTTAAGTCATCGAATAATTCATTTAAACTTGAACCCTCCCCCTCCCCGTCACACGTTGTTATAAGGGTTCGTTGGCTGGTATACTGTCGTGATACGGAAGAAAGTGTATGACCCTTCAGACGTTCCCAAATTGCCTTTGTTCGGATCCGAATTTACCAGAGAAGTCGTAAATATTTTTCTTCCAAATTTTCAGAGAATTTTGTTTGAAATTTAATCTAAAGTGTCTGAAAATTTAAATGAAAAATGGTCATAACTTTTCTCAAAAATAATTATTTTGGAGCGAGAATTTGGGAACATCCGATTGTTCATGCGGCGTTGTTCCGTAGCACGGCAGTATGGTCGGTATGGTCCACCACAATTGACGTTCCATATTTCGGGTTCATTTGGTCTGATTTTAGTCTGCGAGGGCTTATAAATGTTCACAAAATCGTTCTAATGAGAACCGGCGCTCGGAAAAAAATGTTGGAGCCCCTGAGAAATTCGACAGTGAGCGGAATTATCATTGCTCTTAAAGGAGCATGCCTGAATTTCATTTGTCTTGTCCAGAGGATATCTGTCGTGCTAAGGAAAAAACGCCGTATGAACATTCAAGAGTTGCCAAATTTCCTCCATTAAAATTTCTATTTTTAATGAGAATTATGAATATTTCCTCTTGAAATTTTCAGACCATTTAGATCTGATCGCGAATAAACTTCTCTAAAAAATTGGTGGAAAAATATTCTCAGATTACCCTGAAATTTTGTATTTCATCAAAAGCAATATGGCAACGTCCAAAGGTTCATACGGCGTTCTTCCTCAGCACGGCAGTGTGGCAAGCACACTTAGCATATACGATACATGGGGCGGTGCGCGCTCTGAAGCGGAGCTGCGCGCTTGGAGGCTGCGGGGGTGCGCTTGGCCGCGATGGCCGCGCGCGGACAGTGTGAACAGTTACTCGGTAGAGGATGAAGTCCCAATGGCCGATTATCACGTATAGCGACCGCGACATCGTGCTCCGCAATTGCCCCTCGCCCTCCGTTCCCGTTGGTCCCAGCTCACGACCGAGCTGCAGGCTGCGGGGGCGTCGCACACGTACACGTCGTGGAGACTTGAACGCAGCGACAAGAAAGTATACGTCTCCGGCACCGGGAAGTGTGTCCCCGTGAAATCCAACTCGCTGTCCAGAAACCGCATACTTCAAAAGAGATCCTCGGGTGGATTTGCTTAGCTGGTGCTTTCTTCCGACACATAGACGAGTCCGCTCACCGTCAGAGTGTTGGTGACAAGTACTCGTCCTGGAAACTTCAGGTGACACTATAGAGCCCAACTCACACTATCAAACTTTTCACCCAACTTTTGGATACAACTTGTCGAATAAAACGTTGGATAGTGTACACTGGCGAGAGGAAACGTCAATTTGATGAAAGACTGAATGGAAACTTGAATCTGACCTCACACTAAACTTTTCGTTTAACTTTCCATCCAATTGGCGGCGCCAACGGAAAGTTGAACGAAAAGTTGGAACGAAATCTTCCAACCGACATGAGCCGAAGCTGTATCTTCGCGAACCGCAGGCTGATGACGATATCACACTGTAACGGTGATTGAATCAAATTTTTTTGCGTCCAACTGTCCATCCAACTTTTCGTTCAATCGTGTCGGATGAAATGTTTGATAGTGTGAATTGGGCTTCATACTTCCAAATTTGATAGCGCGCGAAACACTCTGTTCCACCTTAGGGACCAAACGTCGATTGTTGAATTCGATAGTTCCAACTAAAACAAAAACATGAACAACCTCAAAAATTGAAGATTCATTCTTAACAAACGTGTTTTCATTTTCCCTCTGTGGCTAATTTCTAATACACCAGTCAGATTCTGATAGTATTTTATATCATCAAGTCAAGTAACATTAAAAACGTCATCTACGTCATCGTTAATTGCGTTTCTTAGATATGGTCGATTGGCCTAAACTAATATGATATCTCGATACTAAAACTACCCGACCACGTGTTTCGGTTTGCACCGTTGCAGACTTATGCCTTTCAATATTTTAGTTTTTATATGGAAAACTACTCAAACACAATTCTTGAAAACTTCCGTGTTAAATCTTCACTGTGCGAAGGAAACTCTGTGAAAATTTCCAGAAATGGTGTTGATTATTTTTCCCTTCAAAGGAATAAAAAGGCTAAATAAAATCGGAACTGTGGACAATTTGGAAAAAAGTTATCTGAGAGTACCTAACTTGGGTCCAAACTTGGAGAGCATAACTTGGCGATCGAGATTACGAATTCTGTCTTCTTAAAAGTTATCTCAACAGATTCGAAAGGAATTGCTTCGAAAAAAGGGAGAGCTTCCTACAACAAAGAAACCGAGAGCGTCTTATTACCAATTGCGACACCGCCAGCCAGTACCCCTCTCGCTTGCAGTAATTTGTTTACCGAAGAATCAAAACGCGATGCCCCTCTCCAACGTGACATCAGAATGATCGTGTGACGTAAGTTCAAAGAGCAAGTAAAGAAACTGGGGAGAGAGGGGGACGGTGAGGAGCAGGAGGGGGTGATAATGTAAATGAGAGAGTGGCAAGAGACATAGGAAAAGAAAGTATGCACAAGCACAACGACGGGTCCGCGATGGATTCTTATTACTCTTGCGGGTCAGGAGAAAAAAAATACAAGTAATTACGGCTTAATGTATGCTTTACATAACAATCGATGAGCATTGTAGGTCGCCCCGCTGGAGAGACGAGAGCGCGGGCTGGAGGGGGGAGGGTGCTGCGAGCTGGGAGGGTGACAGTGCAAGGGGTTTAATATTGCCACCCATTTTGGAACGGATGGCGACCAATCGGCGTGAAGCTAACTGGTTCCGAAGAATAGACATGTTTGATTAAACGACGCTGACAATGCAACTAGCGGCCGGCTTACCCCACATGAAACTACCGTCTAACCCTCGGCCATAGTTAAATCGAGCCACCCTATTTTCCAGCGCGGCTGGTAACTGGGGCTAGTTAGTTTCAAGCATCAATCCGGGCCATTCCAACCCGCGTCGCTCAATGCCAATCTCGAGGTTTCACTGGAATAAGTTTTGATCTAGTTTTTAGTGTAAATGTTCAGTTTTCCGGAAAGTTCGGTGACCAAACAAACCTATATCTAATGTTGGATATACTTCAAGCATGTGTCGCGGAATGTATTGTCGATTTTTTTCTGGATAAAATTTCAATCGTGGATCAGTTTCAGCGTTCAGCGGCTTCACTCGAGTTCCAAAATAATATTGTGGTGATTGCCCAAAAGTGAAACTTTTTACTCAACGTGGGTGTGTAGAATGGTACGGCCTTAACATTTCTGAAAATAAAAGTGCTTTCAATCATAAGTTTATTATATTTGTGATTCACTGTTGAATATCATCCACTTTCTTCAATCAGTCCAGTTTTTATAGGAATAATTCAGAGAAATTCGTCAACGAACTATTGACAACATTTTCCTCTTCGTTTTGACGAGAAAAGCTCCTGACCAGACTATTCACAGTAGAGCACAGGTGGTATTTTCAGTTAGTGCCGAATTTCAAAATTTTATCGTTTTTCCGAATAGAAAAGTTACCAAACTTATGCCGTAAATGAAAGAAAATTAGCGTGTTGTAAAATAAGATTAATCTTCAAGAAAAATCGTCCACGTTACTATTTTTTACCTATAATTTTTGTCTTAATTCGAGCCGATAGATACACATGAGTTAAGCTGAGAGATGTTTTTCAGAATTATGGTGTTTCTTCTAACAACTTTTTATACACAACTTTGAAAATGGTTTATAACGATTAAAATCTATGGAATTTGATTGCTTCATCGGTAAAATATGACATTTTACCCCAGCCCAGCAAGTTACCAACAAGTGACGCAGTTCAACAACTTCCAGTTTCAAGGTAAGTAAATGCCTCTCCAAGATATATTTATATTATCACTATACTTTGCGAAGCAAACAAAACGCTTACCTAAAAGGATACATTATTTTCCTAATTTAAAGCAAATAAAAAAGTTCTAGAAATCTTTTTCTGGATGATTCGAAGCTGAATTTTGTATACTTTTTTTAATAAGTTCAACCATACAGTCCAACAAAAACTGTAGAAAGATTTTGAGCGAAGTCAACCAAGAATGCACTATCTTGATTTAAATTTGAATACCCCTAAGAGGAAGTTTATCTTCGCATGGCGATGATAGAAACCATCCAACTCACTAATATATACCTACAACTTTTGATTTCATTTTACTAGAGCTCATTGGAGAAATAACTAATTATAATAATTCGTATCCAAGAAATTTGATGGTTTTTAAAAAATAAAAAAGACCAATATGATAAAAAAAGAATCACAAAAAAGCTGCTAAAATACTATTCCCTCCTACCGTTCGTTACAATCGTCCTGATTGAAACGTTCCTAACGTGTACAATTTATGTTTGCACGAGCTGAACATCCTAGTGTATTGCATCCGTTTTTTCACTCCTCGATATTTTATACACTCACACGACCATCAAGGCAGCACATTATCAATTCTGGTATTTGCACATCGACGGTGAAATTACCAGACAACGTATCTCGATTTGCAACATTGCAGACTTCCTGTCATATCTTACGATCCGAATAGAAAACTACTCAACGTCAATTCTTGTAACTTCCTTGTTATTTCTTCACTGTGCGAAGAAAACTTTGTGAAAATTTCAAGAAATGATGTTGATTCTTTTATTCTTAAAAATAAATAAAGAGTGAGCTGAGATTTTTAAGCACCGCAAACGAGATAAATAGTCTTGTAATTTCACCATCGATATTCTCTGCCACATGACATTACCTTCGTTTTTGGTAGGCACCAATAGCCCCACTCGGCTTTGTGACTATTCTGCCTTGCTAAGGAGGAACGCCGTGCAAACATTTGAAAGTTGCTGAATTTCCTTCGATAAAATGCTTATTTTTTAGGAAAGCTATGAATTTCTTCCCTTGAAATTTTTAGGAACTTTAGGTGAAACTGCGAACAAAATTACCTGAAAAATGAAAAGGAAAGTATTTGTAAGTTTACCAGGAAATTCGTGTTTTATCAAAGGCAAGTTTGCAACGCCTGGGAGCTCATGCGGCGTTTTTCCTCAGCATGGCAGTATTCTTGAGAGGTGAGGCCATCACCTACCCAAAATCTAGGTTTATACCATTTCACTTCATCTTTTTAGGCTTGCAGATTACATTGGTTTTCCCCCAAGTTTTCATTCCACTCTGAGTCCTTTTAAACCTTACCACCGTGGCAACTTCTAAAAGACCTGGTGGCAGGAGGAGAGAAGGTGCGTTACGTTGTCGATACGAATACGCGTGTTTATGCATATGAGGGGCACAAGCACGCTGCCGTGCTAAGGAAGAACGCCGTATGAACATCCGAGAGTTGCCAAATTACCCTTCATAAAACATGTATTTTTGACGCAATTTACTCGTATTTTTCCTTGAGATTTTCAGGTATTTCAGATTGAATTGCGTACAAAACTGTCTAAAAAGTATGGAGGGAAATATTTAAAATTTTCCCAATAAATTCTGTCGTTCACTGGGGGGAAAAAAACACATTGGATCTAGAGTCCAGACTCTTAAAAACATCGACAAGAAAAAAATACTCTGGATTCAATCAGATTTAAGCTTAAATCAAGAACCAAGCCTCTTAATTTGAGCGGATTTCCTATTGGTTTAAGCTTAAATCTGCTTGAATCAGGAGTCCTTTTTCTTGTGAATGTTTTCAAGAGTCTGGACTCTAGATCCAATGTGTTTTTTTTCTAGTGCTATCGAAGGAAATTCGACAACGTCTAAAGGCTCGTACGGCGCGTTCTTCCTGAGCACGGCAGCACGGGGCACGAGGCACGGGCTGAGAAAAAGCACAGGAACAATTAGTTGACTGAAATGAATCGGTGCGATGGACTGTGGATGTTGGACGGGAGATGGGCTGATTGATTTGCCTGATCATCGCTTTCCAAGGCGAATGCAAATCGAACATCCGAACCGTGATACTTAGCCACGCTTGGTTACCATCCGCCCCCGGCGGCGCGGCGCCCCGCCAACCTTATTGCCTTGTCCCCCTCCCCGCACCCCCCTTAAACCACAACATATGCCTTAGGGTTCAGGCAATTGACCGCCACTCAGGGATGGAACATACCCACCACGTTCTATATTTTAATCATTAAAATTTTCCGGTAAAGAGGGTGGTTTCATCAAAACTTGTTCAAATCCAACTGAGAAATTTCACTTTCTCATATCGAGCTATTTCGTACATTAATTCGGCTTAATTTATTTTCATCAGCTTTAATGTGACGGTGATTTCTATTTTTCTGGCATGTTATAGTTTAGCAAACTATACTCCGCGGCACGGTTCTATTAAATTTTCACTTAGATGATAAAGACTGTTATACCTATTGTACAGTGTGGCTGCGAAATATCAACGAAATCTGCAGCATTAATACAACTAAAATTGCAAACAAAATTTTCGCATTAATCTTTCAGCTAAGTTTAACTATCTTTTTCGAGAGAGTATGGATGTGTGATAGTCCAAAAATCGACCAAGCCTTCTCCGTTGTCTCCGCAGATAAAATTTTCAGGAGGGCAACAAACCGATATTTTCAAAAGATCTATTCTCACTATCGCAGTCATTTCATGTTACTGTTGGAATCAAGATTCATTAATAGCCCTTGGCTATTATTTGAAACACATGTATGAGTTCATAATTCCCATTACTTCCCAAGTTTTAATGGAACAACTTTGAGAAAGTTGGCTTCCCCTTTGAGCCCGAAGGCATCGACCAGGTAATGGCATGCCGCACTTTCCCAATAAAATGCTCTAGTCCAGGTCTGACATCTAAGGAGAACACATTGGTATATTTCTCTCAGAAAAAAAACACCAAAAATACAGATATACCTGACGTAAAATGACTAAAAAACACAAGAAAACGCGAAATCAAGGCTGAATAATAACAAAACAAAAAACCTGGGGCGTTTTGAGGTGGTCTTAACTCCCTCCTCGACCGAGAAACAAAATATATGTAAACACTTATAAAAATCAAAATACCTAGATCTACATTTCGTGATAACAAAATGAGGTTATCACCCAAGTTTTTGTCATCGTGAAATGGGAGTATCAGTTCTTTTTTTATTTTCATCATTTTTCATATATTTTTGTTTCCCGGCCATGGAGGGGGTTGATTCAACCCTGAAGTGCCCAAGCCTTTTTGCTTCGTTATTTTGTAGCCTTGGTTCCCCGTTTTCTTACGTTTATAAGTTGAATCATTCGGCTATTCTCGTCTATGTTTGTTATTCCCTATGTGAAACATGAGGGAGACAATTTTTTGAGACGTTCCCAAAGCTCTGAGATATTACACACTGAAAATTAAAATTACGGGCTACATAGACATACCGTCCGTTCCGGGCGCTAGAGCCGTAGCTTCTATAAATCGTATTCGATAGAGATTCGATGTGTAGTTTGGTTCAAAAAAATAGAGCATAACCTCAAACAAAAGTTTTGGGATATAATATGGAAAAGCTGAAAGTGAGAAAACTCTTAACAATATCACTTTTCATTGCTATTTGATACTAGAAAGAATAAAAATTCGATCACAAACGACCCGTTATATTAGGTTTCTATTGTGAGGCTATGTTTACATATTGAGCACGGAAAAAAAGTGTTAGGGGTTATCCCCCACAATTGTTCTACTACCCATTTGTTGGATGATATGGACATTTCCAATTAATTTTGGTAGCACCGCAACTCAAGTTGGGGTAGTACCGCAACATTTGGGTTAGAAATCTAAGTTTATCGGGATACTACCGCAATTATTTGCAGGGCCGGATTCACCTACTTGCCACCCATGGGCCGCCTGTATTTTGCCGCCCCCTTCTCATTCGTTTTGAAACTCGATAAAGACCATCAAGTGAACGTGCCAGCGGCGGAGGGGTGCATAAGACGCATTTACTCGTGTTGAGCACATTTTTTAGGAAAGCCCTGTCAACACTACTAGCAAAAGTTCCCGGAGCTTTGCGCGACAGTTAAGTTTCGTAAACCTATCTCTGTGTGGACAAGGCCTTCCATGTTTGGCGCAGAGCGTGAAGTATTTAGACAATCTTGTAGGCGCTATGCGTTTCACGCCGACCGCTGCTGAACGCACTGTGTTGGACGCAATGCGTGAAGTATTCACGCAGTCTTGTAGGCGCTATGCGTTTCACGCTGACCGCACTGTGTTTGGCGCAATGCGTGAAGTATTCATGCATTCTAGGAGGCGCTATCCGTTTCACACTGATCGCAATGACCGCACTGTATTTGATGCAATGCGAGAAGTTTTCGTGCAGTCTTGTAGGCGCTTATATGTGTTACATGCCGATCACCGCGCCGAGGGCTTCTCCTTTTCATCTCAAGTCCTCGCTATCATTTCTCTTTAAGTCGCGCCGTTCCAGGCCAAATTGCGTGTTTGGTTTCTCTCTTAACTCGACTAATTTTGAAAGGTACGTTGTCTCTTGTATAACTAAGAGGCGACAAAATTAGAAATTACTATACTCTGTAAATGAGAGATTTTGTTACCTTTTTTCGTTTGTAATTTTTTTTGTCTAAATCCATTTTTTTTTATACCTACAATTTAAAAAAATTGCAAATTTTTGCCGCCCCTTAGATTTGTCGCCATGGGCCGCGGCCCATGTGGCCACCCCCTTAATCCGGCCCTGATTATTTTGGATACTACCACAATTAATCAGGGTATTACCACAATTAATTGGGAATGTCCATATCATCCAACAATTGGGACTTAACCCCTACCTCTTTTTTTCCGTGAACCAATCGATATCGATAAAATCTCACCTGTTTGATGTATCGAATACAATCTATTGCTCAGAGTGCTACGCCCGGAACTTTCGGCCTATGAGCCCGGAACGCGGACAGTATGTCCATATAGCCCGTAAGTACGGCCTCCACGGCTGGAGCTTTTTTTCGGTGCAGGAGCTTTTTTCCGGAAAATTTTAAAAGCTCCGGAATTTAGAAGTAAGTCCGAGACATTGGAGCACTAAAGTGACTGATCTATCGCGAGCGGAGGACCGAACCGAGTGACTGTGATCCTCGGAGGGACCTGGTGGTGCAGAGTGGTCAAATGACTGAGGTGGTGGTCCTAGGTCCGGAGCGAGGTGCTCCGGCGCGAGACCCTTTCAGGAGCCGGCGGCGGGTGAGCGCCGAGCGGTCTCAAGTGTCCAGCTCCCATTTGATGGATCGCCTTCATTTTTCATCCGGCTTATTTATGCATTCGTCAGTCCGACCAGTCCTCAAGAGCACAACCCTTGTCTTATACTTCACTTTGACTAATCTTCCTCTTCTCCTTCTACAGTGTGCTCCGCCGCCTCCGCCCTCCCGTTTTTTTCCGCCGAATACTTTTACTTGGGATTTTTTTGTGATCATTCAAATCTCACCACTTCTTTTGAAAAATTTGAGGATACGTAAACAAATCCCCGCATTAGATTCCCCCATAGTGCAGATTGTACTGCGAAAAGGAATATTAAGAAATACCTTTTAGATCAAAGAGGAAATGTTATTCTATTTGAAAAAAATTTTCTCTACTTGATGGAAGGTTTCTTCACTTGAAAATATGCTCTCTAAATTAGAGATTAAATTTTAAGCAAAAAAAAAAGTTAATCTGACCTGGACATCTACATTTTCTTTCTCTCAAAAAATGTATCTTAAGCAATTTTTTTCAATGAATTGTAGTTGATTAAATTTTCATACCTCTTTCGCGAAAGAGACTTGGAAACTGAAGAGAACTACGTGGGAAAAAGTAAATGCTAAGCATGTCTTCGTTTTATCCTGCTTAAAATTTCAAATCAATGGTGTCTAGCTGATCATTCACATCTATATCAAGAGTTCTGAGGAACAGACCCGTATGTACAGTATATTGTGAGACTGGCACCATAAGTTAGGCGGGGACACATCCGAAAATGTAGGGCGCAGACGTTCCGGCGATGATGTAGCCAAAAAACAGAAGAATCACTATTTTAAAGAAAATCAAACTTAGTAATTGTAGGTACTCACTGGGAAACAAATGCGCTTGGATCTACAGCCCAGACTCTCAAACAATTTGACAAGAAAAAACCTCTTGATTCAATTGTATTTTTTCTTGAATCGAGAGCCAAGCCTCTTAATTAAGGCGGATTTCCTTTTGATTCAAGCAAAAATCCAATTGAATCAAGAAGTTTTTTCTAAACAGAGAAAAAATACTCTTGATTCAATTGGATTTTTTCTTAAATCGAGATCCGAGCCTCTTAATTTAGGCGAATTTCCTTTTGATTCAATCAAAAATCTAATTGAATCAAGAGTATGTTTTCTTATCAAATTTTGTAAGAGTCCGGACTCTGGATCCGAGCTCCTTTTTTCCAGTGGCTGGGTCAAATATTTTCTAAACTTCCGAGTTTGTGTAAAACTGGAGTCAGAATCAGACAGTTGAATTTAATTTTTTTTTTTTGCAGGGCAAGGTCGTGTGAATCAATTAGGCGGAGTTTTCATAAATGGCCGTCCACTCCCGAACCACATACGGCTGAAGATCGTGGAGATGGCCGCGGCAGGAGTCCGACCGTGCGTGATTTCGCGTCAGCTGCGCGTGTCCCACGGCTGCGTCTCCAAGATCCTCAACAGGTACCAAGAAACGGGGAGCATCCGCCCTGGAGTGATCGGGGGCAGCAAACCCAAAATTGCCACCCCGAGCATCGAGCGGTGCATCGAGGTCTACAAGAAGGAGAATCCCAATATCTTCAGCTGGCAGATTCGGGATAAACTCATTAAGGTAAATCAAATCTCCTCTCACTAAGGTAGTGTAAACATATCAGTCGCACTGGGCACAGAACCGTCTGTAAGGGTTGCAACTGTAGCAGTATTGCGAGGGTTAAGGCACGACACCACCTGACTGACAATGGAGATGTTGCATGTGTGAGGAATTTGCGATTTGACTATTGATTCTTATGTAAAAGTTCGCGAGAAACACGATGATGCTACTGGTTTTCTCTGAAATTAACTCCCAAGTTCAAAAAAAGCTCTCAAGTTGAGGCCAAAATGGAGGGGATATCCCACGCTATCCTGAGAGTCCAACTCTACATCAAAATAAACTCTCCATGCAAAGATAGGGATCAAATACACTAGCTGTGATGCCGTGTTTTCACTTTTATAGTCCTTAAATAAAGTGGCAGCCCTGTCAATGTATTTGCTCCCTATCTTTGCATGGAGATTTCGTCTTGATGTAGAGGTGGACTCCCAGAATAGCGTGGGATATCCCCTCCATTTTGGCCTCAACTTGAGAGCTTTTTTTGAGCTTGAAAGTTGATTTCAGAGAAAACCAGTGGCACCATCGTGTTTCTCGCGAATTTTTACTTGTCAAATTGCAAATTCCTCACACGTGCAACATCTCCATTGTTACGAAAATGAGTTGGCGACTTTGCCGTATCCTACAGTATGAAATATAAGTGACCCCCAGAACTGCTGTGATAGCGCAGAGAGCAGTAAGGGTCAAATTTTCGAAATCGAGTTTCCTTCAAAACTCGTCTAATCTCTTTTAGATGAAATCACTGAAATAGCTGAAACAGCAAAATTCATCTTATTTTCATAAAAACGAGACACATATGAGAAATCGGTAAGTGCGAAAAAAATGACGTAGTTTCAGGCAAGACAGCAGTAAGTGACAATATTACTCCCGAGAGCCAATGAAAACAGTGCTTTCAGGTAAAGCGCCGCCCTCTTCTGCCAATTTCTAACCTGAAAATGTGTTTGTTGTGTGTCCAAAACGCAACCACGAATGCATGCAGTAAAGCACTCACGGCTGTCTTGCCTAACAATAACCTAGCATGGAAATGAAAACTACTCTTTTTATGTAATTGAAATAAAATTAGTAGATTTTTTATCACCCAAAAGATTTCCAGGAGTCTCTCCGACGATTAGTGATGATTTGAGTAAGAACGGATGCTTCTCTCAATAAAATTTTCCGGTCGGATGCTTCTGAGCCCGTTTTCTCAAAACTTCATTTTTGCACTTACTGCTCTCCTCGCTATCACGGCAGAAAACTCCTCTCGCACCCTTTGCGAGAGCCGGTCATCAGGTATTCTGCCGTGCTAAGGAAGAACGCCGTATGAACATTCTAAAGTTGCCAAATTTCCTTCGATGAAATGTTTGTTTTTGAGGAAAGTTATGAATATGTTTCCTTTGCATTTTCAGAATCTTCAGGTAAAATTGCGAACAAAATTATCCGAAAAATTGAGAGGAAAATATCCATAAGTTTACAAGGAAATTCTCGTGTTATCAAAGGAAATTTGGCAACGCCTGAAGGTTCATACGGCGTTTTTCATTAGCACGACAGTATTGTCCCGGGCCGATGGTCATAGATGCCCGGTTGATTGAATGAATGAAGCGATCTCCCGATCGAGCCGTATGGGAGCGGGCTCAAATCGCGTCGTGGAAACTCGTGGAGCGCCCGCGGGATCCCAGTAGATGTAGAACGGGGGGCGGGGGGCGGGGGGGATAGGTTGATTCTAATCTTTTGGGGGCGGAGGAGGAGGCGCGCCACGGCGGCAACCTTACATGTATAATTATGTCACCGCCTTTTAACACTCAAGATTCGCCGCCTCGCAATCACCTATGACCAGTGCTGCCAACTCGTGAGCCAATGACTTCATTTTTCGTCAGGTCTCATAGGAAAGGGGTGATATAGGGATCTAGATTTGGCCGCCTTGTGCAGTGGTGGAATTTTTCCAGCTCACGTGCTCACAAGCTCAAAAATCCCTTACAATTGGACTAAATCTTGCAAAAAACTAATATTCGTTGCTCAGCTACGTAAAAACACGTATCTGCGTAGGAAGCTGATGGCATTTATAATTTGTTTCCAGAATGAGAAATTTGGGATTTTAAGCTCACATGGACTCAATGGACAACTTCTATGTTCATTACATGAGTGAAAAATATAAAAGCTGTAGATAATATCGCGCAACTGAGTGGGGATGTATTTATCCTGTTTGAGGTAAACAACTGCGGGAGCTGTGAAGGAAATTTTCTACGGATTCGTTTTTTGAAAATATTTCAAGTAAAGCTCAACAAACGTCATAAACGAATACAAGCTCTATACGAGCTGAGGAACTTCTAAATTCTCGACCTAAATAGAATGTCCTTGCTCCTGGTCAGAGAGTACACAGTTTTTGGAAGGAATTGAAAGTAATAACGCAATACTTAGTTTTAAAAATCAGAAAAATTAAGGGATCTTTCCTTAAGTTCCGATTTGTTTTTCTTTTCTTTTTTTTGTTAGAATGAACGGGAAAAGAGGTTGATGGTGCGACAAATTTTGATGTGATCCCGATCATTAGGCTTAATTAGAAGCGTTCTCACTTGTTTTGGTTTGAATCACTACTGGATTGATTGTTTGTGTTTTTTTTTTTTTTTTTTTTTTTTTTTTTTTTTTTTTTTTTTTTTTTTTTTTTTTTTTTTGACGAGTAGAACGTAACGGTACTCATCCTGAATGGTTTAAAGCTATGCATCACATTCTGCATAATGTTTCATGGCGTGCCAATATACGACTGCAGCAGTGATTACTTTCTTATGATGCGGTAAAGTCTCTTCTTTTCACGCGCCTCGACACTATTTCAATCTATCTCTTACGAAGTTTTAAGAAGCCGTGTGCGTCCATTTCATTCGACTGTCCATGTTACCTTCCTATGATGCGTTAAAGTCTCTTGAGTTTACGCGTCTTAGTACTACTTCTATCTATTTCCTAGGTAGTTTTGAGAACTATCTAAGCCCATTTGACTGTTCATGCCGGACCATTCTACCTACATCCTCTCCCAAATAAATTTGTTTTACCTGCAAAGTATTAACTTCATCATTATTCTCATTACGCCAGATGCTCAACAAGTCAATGTACACGTGCTTCAGGTTTCTTCCTTTTTTTTCTCTTTCTTTTTGGTGGAAAACTCTGTTTTTCAATGACATCTTAAGAGAAAGAGATGAGTTATGGCAAAAGCATGTCTATTTTCTTTTCCTCAGCCTTTTAAATATAGAGGAAAATGAAAATTTGATAATTCATAACTAAATTATGAATTATAATTACAAATTTAATCTATTTTAAGTTTTTTTATTCTTTTATTTCTTGTTTATTTGAAATTCGTCAGGAAGTCTTGATGGCAAATATTATACTTTCGCTCGCTCAGTTTATATTACGTGTTAGCAATGATTAATCGAATACCGTACTGATGGTTCCAGGATGGTGTCTGTACAGCTGAGACTGTTCCAAGCGAGTCAACAATCAGCCGTTTCATTCGAGGCGATGTGAAAAATTCAAACGCTGACTATTCAATTGATGGGATTTTAGGAGGTAAGAGTAAAAATCTCGTTTTCTTGGACGTTTGCGTTAAATACTGGTCCTTAGGACCAACGGACCGACTAGGAACTTCAAAAATTATCAGAACTTTTGGAGCCTTGAAGCGGCACAAACATGGATTGATGATTGATCTAGAAATTAAAATTTTGATCTTCCGAAAATGATGCATCTTTCCAGTAGCACAGTGCAATGAAAACATTGAAATGAAATTGCGATTTATCGCAATGAGATCGCATTAAGCTTTTTTAATAAAGTGAGAAATTGCAATATTTTTACATAATTTGATCAATTAATGCCGATTTTAAACAATCAAAAAAATGAGCTCCATATGTCAGAATGATAGATAATTGATAATATAATGAAAAAATTGCAACTCATATCAATTTTATTGCAATTTTCAATAGGAAGTGTTCCTCCGATCAGCAAATAGGCAGCATACACAACACTCCGATAAAATGGCAATCATTTTACCATGTAATTGCAATCTAAGCTACTTAGGAGTGCGGTTACACTGGAAAAAAAGTCGCTTGGATCTAGAATCCAGACTCTTAAAAACATTGACAAGAAAAAATACTCTTGATTCAATCTGATTTTAGCTTGAATCAAGAACCAAGCCTCTTAATTTAAGCGGATTTCGTTTTGATTCAAGCAAAAATCCGATTGGATCAAGAGTATTTTTTCTTGTCATTGTTTTCAAGAGTCTAGACTCTAGATTCAAGCGAATTTTTTTTCCAGTGTATAATTTGAAATATATCGATCGTACCCAAAATGCATTGTGCAACAACTGAAGATCCACCTTGAAAGTGAGCTCCTGTTTTTTTATTGGCGGCAAAATGAATCAGTTTCATACAGTGAGGTGCATTGGAGGTGGAGATGGAAATATCATGAAAACACTAGAAGGACACTAGGTTTCTCCAGGACCAGTAGCAAGAGCAAGTCGGGAGCTATCTCAAGTGTCTGACCGTCACAGAGATGGGTGACTGCGGTTCACGTCAGTGGCGGCAAGCAGTCTGGCTCTGAGCGAGCGCCCGGCGCGGCAACCAACGACCTCCTGCCGACTTGAGCTCCCTGCGGCTCGATTGTTGAATCGATATCGAATGGCCTGATCGCTATAAAACATCGCTAAGATAGGGATTTATCGATCAGGTTTATTCGATAACGATTCAACATAATCGACCCGCAGCACTAGATTTCCATTTCCCTCTCGCGCAACCCACAGTGGAAGCGAGTTGGCCTTAGTTCAGCGCTCTGATTTTTAAATTTTCAGTAAGTTGGGTAATCTGTGTGTCGATATGGCTAGCTTTTACCCGCAAATTAAAACAAGCATGCTGATAATTGAAATTGATGGGCAAAAGGATAGACGAAGAAGACAAAATTTATATGGAGGGCAGGGCCGGATTAAGGGGGTGGCCACATGGGCCGCGGCCCATGGCGGCAAAATGTAGGGAGCGGCAAATTTTGCAATCTTTTTGAATGTAAGTATCAAAAAAAGAGAGAGAGAGATCGGATTCAGAAAATAAATTACAAACCAGAAAAAGGGACAAAATATCTCATTTCCTGAGAGTGAAAGTGTAGTAATTTCTAATTTTGTCGTCTTTCGGTGATACAAGTGACAACACCTTTAATTAGTCGAGTTAAGAGAGAAACCAAACACGCAATTTGACCTGGAAGTCCTGGAACGGAGCGGTGCGGCGGCGGTCGCGTCGGCATGAAACCCATAGCGCCTACAAAACTGCATGAATACTTCACGTATCGCGTCGAGCACACTGCGGTCAGCAGCAGTCGGCCTGAAACGCATAGCGCCTACCAGACTGCATGAATACTTCACGCATTGCGTCAAACACACTGCGGTCAGTAGCAGTCGGCCTGAAACGCATAGCGCCTACAAGACTGCATGAATACTTCACGCATTGCGCCAACACAGTGCGGTCGGGCAGCGGCGGAAGTTAAAATTATTAACCGCATTTATGTTTGTTCTTTCATAATTTTTTCATTCGTTTTTTATAAATGAAAGGTCTTGTCCAAACAGGGATGGATTTAAGGAACTGAACTTTTGTTAGTGATGACGGGGCTTTCAAAAATAATTGCTCAACACGAGTAAACGCGTCTCGTACACCCCTCCTCCACCTTGGTGGCTCACTTGATGGTTTTTATGGATCGTATTCGACAGATCACACAGGTGAGATTACATTGATATCGATTGGTTCAATATGTAACCACAGCCTCAAAAGTCAATTTAGAAATCTGAGGTAACGGGTCTTAGGTGATCGAATTTTTATTTTCTCTAGCACCAAATGAAAATGAAAAGTGAAATTGTTAGGAATTTTATATCATTTTCAGCTTTTCCGAATTAAATCCTAAAATTTTTGTTTGAGGTTATGCTCAATTGTTTTGAACCAAACGATACATCGAACTACTGTCGAATACGATCTATTGATGTTTCAAAACGAATGAGAAGGGGGCGGAAAAATACAGGTGGCCCATGGGCGGCAAGTAGGTAAATCCGGCCCTGATGGAGGGATCATATTGTTGAAAGCGGGTGGTTGCAATGGACAAAAGAGGTAAGTAATAGACTAACCAACGGCAACCCACGAGAGGCCCTTTAATTGAATTACATTTTGCAATAAGGAACCACAATCTCTGGCTCTCCCATAAAAGCACGTGTCTGCCTAGGGAAACCTATGGCATGTATGTTGTTTCTAAAATGGGCCAGAAATAGTGGTTCCCAATTGCGAAATGTAATCTAATTAGTCTATCATTTTCCCCTCAGTCCATGGTACTCTACTAGACACGACCCCATTAATATAAACCAGGAAAAAAAAAAAAAAAAAAAAAAACATGGATAAATATGTACCTCGATGCGATAGCTCCAACCGGTTTTAAGACAAAATTTCTTTTTTTATCGGTTACTTTACTGTTCACCGCAATGAAATCGGTTCACAAGAGCTTAGGCTGCCACTGTTTGACGCTGTGATGGGTAGCCGAAGCGGTGGGCTTTGGTCGGGCGGCCGCGGCCTGCGAAGTGAAAACGCTCAATAGAGGTTTCAGACAGTTGGGTTCTGTTCTTTTGAGCCAGTCGGACAAGTACAAGGCACAACTATCACTGCTTGACAGGGTGACGGCAAAGCGGTGCGGTGGCGTGACACCCATGTTCTCCACCAGCTTTACGCCACTCCGACCTCTCCGCTGGCTACTGGCTTTCCTCCTTCCAGCCCCGTCCCTCCCATCCTTCCCTTAAGTCGGCGTAGTATGAGGTTTCACGTTGCTGTTTAATCGTTTAACTGGGCAGTCAGTCAATTAATGGAGTTCATCTGCGTACGTAGTAGATTCACAAAGGTTGGGCGCTCAGGAAAACTTCAGGAAGGGGAGAAGTGATCCTTTCCGGTCAGGAATATTACTCTCAAAATAACAATCGTTTGGTATCAGTAGAGTCGCTTTATACCGAGAGTAAAGACAATGCGAATCCATTTCTGATTGGTTCCCGTATTTGAGGCCTTCATAGTGTCACAAACGGTAGTAGAGAGTATATTTTCGCCAATTGCAAAGATTATAAACTGGAATAGATCGGGGAATTGGGGTAAGACAAGGAACAAATGGAATGAGACGGGTTACAGAGACGGAAATTCGGGAATAGGTTGATCAAAGATTACAAAAAACGTCTGATTTGTATAATCTTCATTCTCGTTTGTGACATCCATGAGCCGCATCGTCTCAACTCTCTCTGTAAAGGGACTCTAGGTATCAGCGGCAGTGGCGTGGCGTGCTTTGCGATGAATCGATTGATCTGCCATTTAAACCTATGGAAAAGAATCGAGAGACAGGGTGTTCGTAATGAACACCTCAATAATCGATTCTTTACTATAGCTTCAAATGGGGAAAAATCGATGATAGTTTGTTCACGTCACGCCACTGATCAGCGGGAAGGCGTGAATGATCGATTATCGAAATTTAATGGTAAAGAATCGATTTTTAAAGTGTTCGTGGCGATCACCCTGTCTATCGATCCTCAGGATTAAATGGCAGATCAATCGGTATATCGCAAAGCACGCCACGCAACTGTTCATCATGATCCCCAATGAAAACATCCCCTAATGAATGTCCTTACCTATGTTACGGCATTTCATTGGTGTTCAAGGCTCCTGATTTTCTGCTCTGCGTTTACGAATAATAATCGTCCATTGGACAGCTCTTTTTCTGGGAGAGGAGGGGAGATGCGTTAATAAACGAGTATTTGGACCAAGAGCATTTTCAGAATACTCTGAAAATAAGGTCATAAGAAGGACAAATTTCAACCACATTAGCGCCGAATAAAGCAAAACAATACAAAAAAGTTAATAAAATAGAAAATTCTGCGACCAGTAACAAATTTGAAGAAACAGCAAAGCATCTCCTACAGTCATTCCTTTGAGTTTTGATATTGCAAATTTCAAGCACGGTATGTGATATACGAAACTTGCTTTTATCGCGAACTGATTTTGAGCACGGTCTTAAACCTTGCATTTGATCACTTGCTGGTTGAAACGATGAATTTTTAAGGGACCTTAACCAGAAGTGGCAACCTGCCTGCTCCGGATTAAATGCCGAGCGTTTCGATTCGAATCGCCCTCTTTAATTCAATTATGATCGGCTCCCTAGAACAAACGCAATTGCTTTGCATACATGCCACTTGGTGCTGTGAAAGACTAATTCAACTGGATCTTCTTTTAGAAAAATCTTCATCGCAAGACCGAACGCTGAGAGGGATGCACGAAAACTTACTTGATTAATAGTTATTTTATACCTGAAATTCTTTCAGTTTCAAAGCGCAGAACTTTACTTCTAAAAAAAGTTTATTCTAAGCTGAGAGCAAAATACTCATATTCAGTAAGTACAGGTTTTCTTCCTGTTCTATTCCACCGATTTTTTTTTCTTTCTATATTTTTTTGGAAGGTCAGCAATCATCATCATGGGCGAATCTGAAAATTGACATATGTAAGTAACTTTTAAACCTTAGAAAAAATTGAAGTGTGCGGCCTTTAAAACTACTTCATCCTCTGTTCTCAAGATTGCCACTTCAGCTGAGTCTAGTGGCGAGAAGATAGAGAGAAAAAGTTGACCGGAAAGAGCAAAGTCTTAGACTTAAAAAATTAGAAACATAAAAACAATTTGACCAGAATCTCTTTCATGAAAATTTCGAATTTCCAATGCAGGGCAAATGCCCATCTTTCAACCTTTTCCTTCCACAATGGTGTCCTTGGAGACTATTTCGATGGGTGAATAAATTAACGGGGCTTCAAACTAGCCGAGTACCTACCTACTTACACGCTCTCGTCGTTTAAAGTTGGGACTAAATCTTGTGACATGTCTCAGCCATTGGCTCGTTTTAACTCATCTTCCTGGATCCCAGATGGGTCTCGATGGGTCGATTTCGAAATAGTTCTGTTTTGCGGCTAGAAGAGTTGTAAAAATAAATTATGCCTATTCCTTACGATCTGGCAAACGCGTCGGCAACTTCTCCAACCGTATGTGGTGCTTTTATTGCTCGTGTAATAAGCCGACCCAATCGGCGCAAAATCGAATGTTTCCTCCGTTTTGTTTATTTTGATTTTATGCATGCATGGCCCGTGGCCCGACATCGCGGAGTGCAGGTGGCAAATCAATAAAATTGAATTAATTTGGTCTTAACGTTGCCAATTTTTCGGCAAGTTTCATGACACGGATTGGGAATCATTTTGTCTCAAGAGATTCGGCATTTGTGATGTGCATTCACTAATTTTCTGCTTTCTTTTGAAAAAGGATAATTGAATTTAGATTTGAGAAAAAAAAGTTTTAGAAAAGCACAATCGCTTTATACGCTTCGATTGAACCATTCCATGATATTTTTCACCTAATAGTATGCATCGTCCTCAGACGCCGTCATAAAGGTAGCCTCGCCAGCGCTTCAATGGATTGTGACCAGTTGAAACTTTTAGTTGTTCAGTCGTAGTCATTGCCTCTTCAAGTTTACATTCATGCTTTCCAATATGCGGAAAAAGTATCCCCCCCCCCCCCCAAAAAAAAAATATTAATACCTATTTTCAAGGAGAGATGTGCAAGTCCAGCATTCTCCAAAGCCGATCATAACCACCGTAATGTTTGATCAGGGTGTCCTTTGTTTCCCCAAATACACGTATCACATCCTAGGCATCCGGCAGAGGTTGGGCCGTCTCAGCTTCAGCCACGAGTCACAGCTGCAAAAAAGCTGCCACCAAGAAGCAACTCCTCGTTGAAAGATTAATTTTAAGATGAATAATCTCGCTGCACAATGAATGAAGGCAGACAAATTGCAGAAGATCAGAATGAGCCATCACAATTTATCGATGTAATCCGGTTTGCCCGGAATTAATCGGTTTATTCACCGGAAAACCAACGTGAAGAATCGCTGGATGCCCTCGAAAACAAACAGCAATTGCTAGGCAAAGTAAAGAGTCATTTCGGCTAATCCGGAGGCAACCAGGAAGGCTTACCGCCAAGGATGCTCGGTTAAAAAAGGCAACAAAAGATGAAAAACCCGGCGAAAAAAAGGTATCTGGTCCAAACACGGTGACGAACAAAAAAACAGTGACATTTCGACTCGGGCGGTGGCCCTTTGTCAGCGGCCGATCCTGAGAGTTTCTTCCTGTCCTCTAGTTACCTGTGCGCATAAGCCACATTGGAGAGAGAGAGATAGAGGACGCTTCTCATTGTCAACGGCGAACTGTAGCGCAGGAGCGGGGGCGGGGACGAGCGGATGAAAGGGAGAAAGGGCCAAAAAAAAAGGTGGAAACTAATAAAAAGACATAATATCGTGTGAATATGATTGCGGTCGGCCGCCGGGCGTAGGATTCATAATTTCCCCGGGCCCGCGTGTGTGTCAGAAGTTGTAGCTGGTGATTTATTTGCAGAGATGTGTTTGTGAATCGTTGACACCCATGTTTTCGAGCGGCGGGTGGTCCCCCCAGCCCCCGCCTCGCCCTCCCCCTTAGCGCGCCTTGAGGGGCTCGCCCCGGGAGTCTTGAAAAGTCCTCCTGCCGACAGAGACACCCCAGCGTTGGGGCTTTGAATTCCGAACATCTTTACGTCTCATAATAGAGGCTATTAGATAATTGACTTTACAAAATGGTAAGAAGATTATCACAGGAAGCAAACCACACACCTCACACACCGACGCGCTGTTGCCGCGCTTATTACGCACTACTTTTTCATTGGTTAATCCCTCTCGGAGTACCTACACAGGGAGAGTACGGACATGACGGTAATTTTGAGGTTGTGCCGGATTATGTGGGGGGTGAGAGAGCGGCTTGAATGTGGAAGTTATCAGTCCGATGCCTGAATTTTGCGCGACTCCCGCAAAATTCAGCAACGAGGCTCAGCGACCATCAGATAATGTCGGATTTGTCTAACTATTCGAATATTCAGATTTGATACAAATCCAGATGAAAATAACTTGAATTCAGCCGTTGAGCGATGACTGTTGCCTCCCATATTTAGCTGCCAAGTTCAGCGTAAGGATTCTGGCATTAGGTGATGAAGCTCTTAGGGCCCACAATGGTAGCCAATCTATGAAATCAAATTATCCTGAGTAATTTATTATTAGATTCAATTAATTGTTACGATCCGTTGTTGGTAAAGCACGTATTTGACTTAGTTTTTGCATAAATGTACTCCTTTTTGCGAAAGAACGCTCATTTATGAACATTCTTGGTCATTTTGGTTTGATATTGAAATCTGAAGACTTGGAGAGACATTCCTCGTTTTCAAAGATTGACCGTCCTTTTGGGTCCTAAGAGCTCCACATTTCGACATGTCCCTTACTCTCCCTAAATAGGTTCTCTGCAATCCCTCCGTAAAACATGGATTGAGCTTGACCAGGGATGCAAACGAATGAAACTTCTTGGAATCCCATGAAATTGCATTTTTAAAAGTGAACATTATTTTTCCCCATTTTTCAAGGACTGCGTATGCAACCCGCTACAATTATCCGAGAAATCGGTGAGAAACTTGGATATTTGACTCATCATATTTTTTTTTCAACATTTCAAAATCAAGATTATACTGATTCTAAACGTTTCATGGCATTCTCACTCCATTGCAAAAGTTTTTAAACATTTCATGAAATTTCATCATGAAATTTCACGAAAGTTCGCATCTCTGAACCTAACAGAGACAATTTTGCCAACAGTACTAAAATTACGATGATTCCTCTCGAAATGCCATTTTTATTACGCGTGAACAAACATTGATTCCGAATTTCATGAAAATGCAGGAAGCAGGAATGGGAAATAGTGCAAGGGTGTGAGGGGTATTTTCTTACCATACCACGCGATTGTGACTCTGGAATAGGAAAAAAAAATTCCAGTGGGGTGAAAATGCACTGAGGAAGCCAATGGCTGCGCCCAGGGAAGTACAAACTGGAATAGAGGCAATAAAATTACCAACCACCGGATGTGCTGAAGCACAGATTCTGCGGCTCAGAAAATGTTCTTTTTCTTCTCCGTGCACAGGGATTTTTATGCAACAGAAATAATGGACCTCTCACTCGAAATACTAGTGAGCTAACCGAACCCGGCAGTTCCATTCAGACGGCAGGCACCTTCAATTTGTTCACGTTTTTACGGTCGGCATGGAAAATTGTTGATCGATAATTTTTTGCAACTTCCATGTTATTTTATAGCACCTCAATTTTTACCAAAAAAAAGAAAGACATAATCTAATCGTCTCGTTGAACTTGTCTCCCGAGTGACTGGAGTCCAAAAGTTACGAATACTATATTGTATAAACTGGCAACGGTGGTTCAACCACCGGCTAACCCGGCCTCTCGGCGGTTGAATGAAATTTTTCGTGTTCGTGTGACTGATTAGTTGCTGTTCTCCCTCCCCAGTTAAACATTCTTTCCCTTCTGCAGGTACTCAAGCCTTCCTTTGCCGAAAAAGCGCCACGCAGTCTGCAGCTTTTAATTTCATTCCTGCCTCATTCGGGGTTTCTCAAAAAGAATGGCACCACCGGGGAGCTCTCAGTCGAAGTAATAAAAAGGATTGGTAAAATTGTGGTACCGAACCATTCTTAAAACTTAATGCTGAATACTTGAATTTTAGAGAAAATGTTCATTACTTTCTTTAATTTCCTCATTTTCGAGGACAGTAAACGGAGCTTGCTTTCGCATAAACAGAGAAGAATAAAGCTTGCTGGGTAGATCAATCCAAAGTGGCTTTGATCTAAAGAATTTATTTAACTATACATCCTCAATTTAAGCTACTTCGGGGAAAAACGTATTGTGGCCTCTCTGCCTGGAGTTTGGTATGCATGCTGCTTAAAATTCGCCGATTTTTCTTCAATCCCTCCAAAGTTCCTCGTTGGGATAATTCTGCCAAAACGTACACTGAGAAAAAACTATGGCTTATAAACCTATTAGAGGTAAATATGGAACACCACTAATAGTACCTCTACATATAATAATAGCACATCATTAATATAAACTTCGAAGGATTCTGCCTTTTTCTATTTCACTCGAGGGGAAGTGTCCCCTCCCGGACTCTCTTCCCCACCCGGTGACTGACGCTGCGCTGTGCTGAACGGTTCAGCCTGAACCTTTCCCCTACGTCTGACCGTTCCCCACTCCTCTGTCAATCGAACTATATGCCACCGCTTACGTATTGTCGCTCGCCCACCCCAGGTACCTAGCGGCCAGCGGTCAGTTGATGATAAATCTCGCTCATGCTCCTACGCAGCTATACGCATTGATTAAGCCAGCTAATTACTTTCGAATAATTAGAATTTCTTCGATAATAGTTTTCTTTATTTATTCGACTATATTTTTTTCTCTGTTCTACTGTGATTTCCTTGGTTCTCTACTGTGTTTTTCCTAAATCTCTTCGGTGTTTTTATTTTATCGTGCTCATGCTCACACGCAGTTGAGCTTAGATTACCGCAAAGGAGTCGTTTTCTTTGTTGTTTTTCTGAATTTTTTCTCTGTTATACTGAGTTTTTCTTGAATCTCTTCTGCGTTTGTCTGTCTTTTCTTTTTCTTTCTGCTCTGATATTTCTTTTTCTATCCTTTGTTCTCTGAGGATATTTGAGGATATTTTTGATAAAATAATGAATCCAGCTTCAGTTGATGAGGTATTGCAGGACGTGTTGTCTGGCGACACAATTAATTTGTTTTTTGACATTGTGCGTCGTAAGACCAACTTCCGACCTGTGAATGTAAGTTGACGAACCCCGACAGGATCCACAACGACGCCGTGGCAACTCGCAACATTGTTTATTCAGAATAATTATTGTGAAAAAAGGGAAATTTATATTAATACTTACACGGAGAAAAAAACTTCGTGCATGGGACCCGACGTTGAGATCATATGAGTCTCTTAAAACTTGAGGTCCAGCTGCCGAAATTCAGGTCAGAAATCTGAAACACTTCGGTATGCACCGAGTACTTCAGATGTGTGACCTGAAACCTTCGATATATACCGAACTACTTCAATTGTCTGACCCGAACTTCGGCAGATGGACCTTAACTTTTCGGATGCGTGATCCGAAAACTTCAGAGATCCATATGATCTCAGCTTCGGGTTCTATGCACAAAATTTTTTTCTCCGTGTTTCCTTTTAGGGCACGCAACTAAAATTTCAGTAAATTTTTTCAGAACAGTAAAAAAAAAAAGTGGCTAACAATGGTTCCTCACCTTTTCGTGGTGTTGGCTGTTTTTACTAAGTGGGAACCGTCCATTTTAAGATATAGTCTATTTCTTGCCCTGCCATTATTATTCTACAAGTTAATTGTGGAGTGAGAATTTCATAATGTTTTCTATGAAATCTTCAAAATATAGTGATAAAAAATTTGCAACTACTACAAAATCGGCTCGCGAAGCGAGCCGAATGTCACTCGCGTAGCGAGTGACCGGGGGTCCAGGGGGCGTAGCCCCCGGCTAGGCGTGACGGGCGCGCGAAGCGCGCCCAGAACGGCTAGTATACCTTAGTTATGGTACGGGGTACCTTAATTAGGTACAGAGACCTTAGTATGGTTCACAGACCGAGAATCATTAGTTTATTTACGACTATTATAGGTGTTCCATATTTACCTCTAATAGGTTTATAAACCATAGTTTTTTCTCAGTGTAGGTTTACATTCTTATTCTAGCGTTTAAGTCTCTCTGTCTCTGTGTTTGGACAGATGTTGCAAGTAGTCTTAAAGTAACAACTTTTCCGTGGTATATTATTCTGAGTGTTGAATATTCTGAGGTTTTTAAAATTTCCTGAAACCTCCGTTGCATCAAAAAGAGGCATCCTGTGTCACACCTCCTAGTCGCCCCGCTTTCTCCATCCCTCTCTGTCCCCTCATTTGCTGAACCTGAGCCACGCCTCTGGCGGATACAGAGAGTGGCTGAGGAGGAGGCCATTTGACACAGACCCTCCCAGGCCAATAGAAGGGTATGCAGCCTCCCCCTTTCCCTCGAATAACTTTGGATAAACTTCTAAAAAATTATAATTAATGACTATCAGCTTTTAAATTAAAAAATTTGTCGGTGGAAATGGACAGATTTTACCCTCATTATCAGAAAGTTTTAATGGCCGTTCATTTTGAGAAAAGAGTAAGGAAAAAGTGGAAATGTATGAAAAGACCATCAGGAGCATTAGAGCATTTTCTTTATTTGAAAATAAAATATCTATATATCTACTCGTGGCCAGAAAATAACCTACGATAAGAATTCGACCCTTTATTTTTGCTCCTACCTCTAATCATCGCCTGATTTTACAACAACTGTGACTGCGCTAAGTAATAGGAGTATGTACTAGGTATTCAAAGTAGGCTACACTTATTTGACTTTTCTCTCTTGCTTTTTCGTCTTTTCCGTCTTTTTTTATCATGAAATCACGGTCCTTTCTCTCCTGGAATCGCCACTGTGAGCCTCCGTGCATTTACTAATCAAAGCGACTCATTTTGCCGCGCGACCTTTCTTAAAACTTAAAACTTAGCGCTAAGAATAACCTATTCATATAATAATGCTCCTCACAAGACTGTTCCGACAGACTGTAAAATAAAGGCTAAGCCTCAGCGGCACAAAAACTGTATTGACAAAATTACCACAGGAGTGATCGTAAAAAGAACAAATTTGTGTCCTATCCCGACTGTTCATTATACGAAGCTTAAGCCGCCTGCATTGCCGCATTGCCTGCTTATTGTATTCCTCTTCTTCCTCCCCGTCTTCAAGTCATAAATACGAGGATCGCGGGCGGCAAAGCCACCGAATGTGCCCATACCCCGCTGCCGAACTGTAGGGATTATCATTTTCATCTTCTGCGAGTTAGGTACTTGGGATGAAAATCTGGCGACAGAAGCGGCGCGACCCTGCGTAGTCGGCTACGAAAGTATGCTCGGTATTGTTGCCGTTGAGCGGAGAATAGTGTTGAAGTGTGTGAGAGCATAATGATGAATGTTGACCACCGGTGTTGAGAGCCGCTGGGCAACCAAAACACCATTCACCGATCCTGTGTCGGCCCTTTCTGCACAATTGCACCTATTTTGATCGACTGATGCGCATTCACGCGGCCCCGCAAACACTCAATAAAGATCCGTGTTGCGCTTTGTGCCTGTGCCGGCCCGGACCTTGCCGAGTAGCTGGGAGTGTCAAAAGGTCAGCATCGCCAATCCGCACCTCCCCTTCCCCGCTAGCCCGCTTTTCGGGCTCCCCGTGCGGGCCCAAAATTGCCTGGGCGTAATCTGAAATTGGGCCGATTCCACCCACAAATCGGGCCCCGTAAAGACACCTAACTTGACCTAACCCTTAAGCCAGACTTTGATGTGCACCTGTTGACAAACTGGAATGTGGAGGGATTGATAAAGATAGGATCATAATCTGGAGGATCTACCAGCGCCATAAACTTTGATTCAACCGATTAAATGTTGTTAATCTAATGGTAGGGATTGTGCGCTTGAAGTTTGCCCTCAATTTTGCAGTATAGGCAATTAACATACCTAAGAGTGCGAATAGTTATCTATTTCAAAATTAGCATTTTTATAGCTTCATGAGTTTCAATTAAACCGATACACAATGTTGTTAATCTAATGGTAGGAATCGTGCATCTGAAGTTTGCCTTCAATTTCGCCGCATAGGCAACAAACAATCAAACATACCTAAGAGTGCGAATAGTTATACTAAACTCGCATTTATGTAGCTTCATAAGTTTCGAGTGAATCGACCAATGATGTTGCTGGCCCGTGGGTATATGTCGTCTTTGATATCAAGCCTAACTTACCACCACCTATTCAAGATAATGCGTCTTTCTTCAAGTTCTATCCCAAATTTATGGCTAATCAATTTGATCACTCAAAATACAGAATCCCCGTCTCACAATTATTTGCTTGCGTTAATTACGCAACCATTAAGTTAATTTGACAGCTTCTTCAGTTTTTTTTTTTTTTTTTTTTTTTTTTTTTTTTTTTTTTTTTTTTCCTGTTGTGAATAGATTTATTCTAATGAAGAAGTTGACAACAAGCGAAATGAATATTATATCATAAACGCAGAAGTGATAATTGGACTATATTTTGCAATTAAGAGCTGCAATTTCTGGCTGAGTTTGGAAAGAAAGTTTCCATCAGTTTCCCTATGCACATGGGTGTTTTTACGGACGAGCTAGAAATTGTAGCTCCTAATTGTCCAATTATTCTAAGGTTGATCAAATGCGGCCCTTAAAAGTGTGAGAACGTATCACTGTTGATCGATGACAACGATTGAACTTGTAAATTTTGTCTTGAATTTGTTTCAATTTTTGGTGTACCAGGGAACGAGAAGTAATAAATATACTTAAACTGACATATGAGATGCACACTAAATTTTTAATATTTTTCATGATTCCTGTCCTGGGCTCTTTTTCGGCTTTTGAGGGACATACATACCATCGCAAGCCGCTTTATCTCGCACCAAATAAAAAATTCATAAATTGGGTACTGACCTCATACCTCAGCATTGTCTTTGAATCATACTATTTGAAGATGACTTCATCAATATTATTGAAGTAGAATTTCTCCAGTAGTTAGAAACCATAAGCCACGAGGTTTATATATATATATATATATATATATATATATATATATATATATATATATATATATATATATATATATATATATAAAATAAAGCGAACTTCATGAGTTGTATAACCGTTTTATTTATTTGTAAGCTCAATTTGCTCTGATAAATCAAATAAAACTGTAGTAATGGATAAGATTGTTTATAATAACAAAATGTTACAACTATTATCTGATACCAAAATTTATAGGAAAATAGGAAAATGTCTAACTTTTGCACTGCAAAACAAAAACAATGCGTTGGTAAAAAAGTGGTTTGAGGAAAAATTGATAGGCAAAGCCACGTTGCAAAATTTAACAATTGTGAACGCAATTCCATGCCGAATTTATGGGTTGGTCAAAACTCATAAAGAGGGGATGCCACTTCGTCCAATTGTAAGTGCCTTGAAAAGTCCGTTTTATAATATGTCTAAGTATTTTGGAAATATTCTAGAGAAAGTTGTAGGGAAAAGTGGGAACACTGTCAAGAATACTTATGAATTCGTAGATTTTCTCAAAACCCAATCAGTACCTGATGACTTTGTTTTAGCTTCATTAGACGTTGTGTCTATGTACACAAATATTTCGATAAAACTAGCCCTTGATGTTATTAAAGAAAAATGGATGACAATTGCTCCCCATACAACGTTGCCAGAGGATCAATTTTTAGCCGGCATTAAAGCATGTTTAGAGTCAACAGTATTCACTTTCGGCGAAGAATGCTTCAAGCAGATAAACGGCTTGGCAATGGGGTCACCAGTAAGCGCCAATGTTGCCAACCTGGTAATGGAATACTTTGAAGAAAAATTATTTCAAGTGTTCCCTTATAAATTGCTATTCTATAAACGTTTTGCAGACGATATTATCTTATGCTGCCACAAAGATGATCTTGACAATGTTTTCCATTTTTTCAATAATTTTTCGAGCAATATCAAATTTACACTCGAACGTGAAGTCAACAACTCTTTAAATTTCTTGGATGTCACTGTCATAAAAAACAGAGGGAAATTGATCACGTCATGGTTTAAAAAACCAATATTTTCTGGTAGATATCTCAATTTTTTGTCTGTGCAACCACTTCCACAAAAAATCAATGTGGTAAAAAATCTTGCAACGCGTGTATGTTTGTTGACACATCCTTTGCTCAGAAAAAACAAAATAAAAGAGGCAAAGCAATTGTTGGTTGAGAATTGTTACCCGTGGTCACTTATCGAGTCAGTTTTTGCAGAGGTAATAAATTCTTGCTACAACGGTTTCCCCCCTCGCAAAAATAGGGAAAAAGAAGAGACGGTGGTTGGACCATATTTGTCCTCATGTTCTGAAAAATTAAGTGCCGCAATAAAACCATTTGGACTATCGCTAGTAACAACAAATAAGTGTAATTTGAAAGGGTTTAAATCAGCTCTAAAAACCAAAATCCCAAACGAGAAAATGTCCGACGTGGTTTATGAAATCCCATGCAAAGGGTGCCCAGGGGTCTACATTGGGCAGACTTCACAGTATGTACATAAGCGCCTTGACGGACACAAGTTTAATAAGCATGAAAAAACGGCACTAAAGCAGCACGTAAAAGAAACAAACCATCAATTTGATTATGATAACACCAGAGTGCTAAAACAAGAGAAAAATGAGCAGGTCCGTTTAAATTTAGAAGGGTTAAGCATCCTTAAAAATAACAACGCTCTGAATTCACGGACAGAATTTTCCCATTTTGAGGATTATTTGGTAGGCACCGATACCTTTTAATTGTTACCCATTGTTTTGTCGACCATTTATTAATAGCTGTAACTCAGGCAACAATGTTTGTAATGTTCGTTAGATTGTACTATCTTTTCCTCTCTTCCCTGACCGTGTTGGTTCGGAGGACTAGGTGTTTATTTCTCGTTTTTCCTTGTTTTGTCGCCTCAGTCTCTGCCTGAAGATGGTGCAAATAATAAGCCCCGAAACGTCGTATTAAAAAAATTTTTTGTTTAAAATAAATAAAACGGTTATACAACTCATGAAGTTCGCTTTATTAAACATAAAATAACCATGAAATTAGAATTTATATATATATATATAATGTTAACGAGGCTACAATGGAACTTGAGAATTTCCTTGTTTATGCTTTCTGTCCATCGATATTGCAACGTTTGAAGAGTGGGTAGGCGCGAGTGAGGGATAAAAAAGCACATCCTTTGCCTTTAAGTATTTGCTTCTGCTCGGTTTGTGGATTTTTGGAAAATTGGGGGCCGGGAAGGTTTCTTCTAGAGTCGTCGCTTGTGCACAGGCTCGCCACATCCCATCTCGGGCCCTGGTACCAGTTTTAAGGTCCGGGCCCCAAGCACGGAGGGGGGGGGGTCCGAGGGGCATCCCCCGAGAAATTTTAGAATTTATACGGCTAGTCGGACGCATTTTGAAGCTTCCGTAAAGAATTTTTCCATCAATTTCTGCAAGTGAATGCATAGCTGAAGTGCGCTCCAGCTAGAATTGTATTTACAAATGGGTGGTTTCTCTACGAGGATTAAAAAATGAACGAGTGGTACGGAATATAACAAAAGAATATGAACTATGCAAAACGATAATCCGGGTATCGGAACTAAGCTAATTTGAAAACGCCTTCAAATGCGGCGTGATACCTCACGCATTCCGGAGAGTTCAAATAGTTGTATCATTGCGCCGTAAGAATGTGACGGAAGATTTAAACGGAGATAGCCTCCATGCGCGCTGGGCGTGTCGATTTCCTCTGACATTTTTGCAGTGGTGAATGCATAGCTGAAGTGCGCTCCAGCTAGAATTGTATCTACAAATGGGTGGTTTTTCTACGAGGATTAAAAATAAACAAGTGGCACGGAATATAACAAAAGAATATGAACTATGCAAAACGATTATTCCGATGACGGAACTTGGCTGTTTTGAAAACGCCTTCAAATGCGGCGTGATACCTCACACATTCCGGTGAGTACAAATAGTTGTATCATTGCGCCTTAGAAATGCGACAAAAGATTAAAATTGAAATAGCCTTCATGCACGCCGGCCTTTTCGACTTTCGTTAACATGTTTGCAGTCATGAATGCGCTTGAGTGCGCTTCGGCTAGAATTGTATTTAGCAAATGGGTGGTTTTTAAAGGAGGATTATAATTAAACAAGTGGATAGAAATGGAAACAAAATAATATGAACTATGCAAAACGATTATTCCGATAACGGAACTTGGCTGTTTTGAAAACGCCTTTAAATGCGGCGTGATGCCTCCCGCATTCCGGAGAGTTCAAATAGTTGTATCATTGCGCCGTGAGAATGTGACGGAAGATTTAAATGGAAATAGCCTCCATGCAAGCTGGGCGTGTCGATTTCCTCTGACATTTTTGCAGTGGTGAATGCATAGCTGAAGTGCGCTCCAGCTAGAATTGTATTTACAAATGGGTGGTCTCTCTACGAGGATTAAAAATGAACGAGTGGTACGGAATATAACAAAAGAATATGAACTATGCAAAACGATAATCCGGGTATCGGAACTAAGCTAATTTGAAAACGCCTTCAAATGCGGCGTGATACCTCACGCATTCCGGAGAGTTCAAATAGTTGTATCATTGCGCCGTGAGAATGTATGACGGAAGATTTAAATGAAAATAGCCTTCATTGTGCATTCAAAGCTCAAGCTTTTTAATGACAATGCGCAATGCCATTTAAAATCTTGTTTAAAAGAATGTACCCTACCTATTCTTTTTCGCCCTTAAAATTAAGTAATTGTTCTATTTTTGGTACGGTGATTGGCACTATTTCCCTTATCACCTGGGTTCGTGCCCGGATCTAACTAGATCTAACGAGGATACGCCTGAAATGACGTAATTTTAAGGCGGGAGGGGTCTGGAGGTAAGTCACATGTTGGTATCGAAGGGGAAGGGAAAGGTCAGAATGTCAGGGAAAATTGGTGACGTAATTCATGGACGCTCCGAAAATAAAAAAAAAAGCTTATTTAGGATTAAATAATGGAGAATTTGCACGCACATTTTTTATTGCTTCATCTAAGTGCCTGAAGAGCTAATTTTGCAGTATTTTTTATATTTTCTTTCGGCTATGGGAAATAGTATATAAATAGATTTAAAATCGAGAAAATGCGCCGCCTAGAGACGTCATCTGGCGGAATTTTCCCATTTAAACGTATGTACTTTAGCAGATTTGATCATTTTGTCATATCTCCTCCAATAATTGTCAATTTACGAACCAATAAGGGTATCTTCGTGTTCAGCTCACTTGGTAGCGTCCATTCAAACACGGAATTCGTCAACTTTCAGACACCTGCAAATTCTCCATTGGACGAGTGAATGGTAAATGTTGCTTTCTTCCGAGCAAATATCGTAACTGGAAAAATTGTAAATACGACCTTTTTGCATATCCCCTCTGCAGCGCCTCGCGGTTTGGATCCTCGACGGGTGAAAGTATGAAAAGAGACGATCCGAAAAAATCGCCAGCTCATTGAGCAGAAGAGCTGTCACTGGGAGAGCGGATTATGATTGATCGGGCATTGATGAACGATTAATCCCCGACTTTTGACAATGAATCGAGCTCGGCCAGGGGTCCTCTCTCGATAAAATTGAGGAGCATCTCCTCCCCCACTCAAAAAGTCCGGGGTCCTTTCAAGGGTCCGGTATGTGCGAGGCCTAGCAAGTGTTTCCTGGCTAGAAAAAGGACCCTGGGGACTTTTTGCCTTGAATGATTTCGAAAGTCCTTTCTCCATTATACAGAGACAGTCGACTTGATCACTCGTATCGCTTTGTCTGCGCGGTGGACGTCCGCGGTATTTTGCTTTTCTACCGTGCTAAGGAAGAACGCCGTATGAACATTCGAGAGTTGCCAAATATCCCCTGATAAAAAATGTATTTTTGGGGGAAGTTTTGCATGTTTTTCCTTGAAATTTTCAGACACTCTAGATTTATTTTACGAACAAATTTGTCTAAAATATAGGAGGAAAAATATTTGAAACTTTCCTGAGAGATTCAAAATTTCTCAAAGGAAATTTGGCAACGCCTGGAGACTTATACCTATGGCGTTCTTCCTTAGCACGGCAGTTCTCTCTTTGTCATCCTCGTTTCGAGTTGATCAAAATGTACCGACATTTTCACGTGGGCTTTAGTTTATGATGCAAAACTTGCTGTTGCCGCTCTGATATTTTGGCCGACTAGTCCGTTGACTCCTCCCTATTTTTTTTTAGATTTGGCCCTCACGAATTACAGGCCAACCGTCACCTCTGTATGTAATTTTGTGGATGAATGTTATGTTAATTGTTCGCGGATTTTATCTAAGTACATGGGTGTGCAGAATATGATTTTGACTGTTTCAGGAGGCGACCCTGATTGTGAGCCGGGTCTTGTGTTGCGACGAAAGAAACGAAGAGGCAGAACAACTTTCAGCGCAGACCAACTTGCGGCTCTGGAGAGGGCCTTTCAATTTTCTCAGTATCCCGATGTGTACACACGAGAGCGATTAGCCACCCAATACGGTCTTACAGAAACACGAGTACAGGTTGGTTTTTAGGATCAAGCTATGCAAGGGAAGGAATCATTCAGCACAGGCTTGTTTATTTCGAGAAAACAGTTAGCATGTTTACTCTCCATGCGTAAAAATCAATAGCGAATTCAATCTCGACTTAATGTTTTCGGGGCTGCATGATTTTTCAGTTTTCACCGGTCGCCTGTCATTTTCTGATAAGAGAAAATCTGGATACAGAATGCAGTGACATTTAAAATAACTCTTCTTTCCACATGTTAAAAATTCAAATCGGTTCATCGGGCTCGTCCTAGTCCAATTTTTTCTTTCTCATAATTTATTGCCTGAATCTAACGGTATTTCAAGTTTGAAACCAACCTCAAGTTTGCTGCCCAGTTTTGTTTTTTCCCCGATTTGTTTCAAGATGTCGATTTCTATATTTCTCCAAATGACACTTTTCAAACATCGCCGAAAAATTTGGAGATTTAAGATTGTAAACTAAAATCCAGCGACAAGAACTGACGAATCTCGCCGCTTGATCAAGGAAAATGTGTAACGGATTATTGTAGCGTTGTTAGAAAATTAAACTATTGTAGGTGTAATCTTTCTCCCCTTTCCGTTTTCTTGAAGGTCTTAATAATCTTTTTCCCCTCTCCATTTTTTTAAGGGTCTTAATCATCTTTTCCCCCTTTCCATTTTTTTGAAGGTCTTAATAATCTTTTTCCCCTTTCCATTTTCTTGAAGATCTTAATAACCTTTTTCCCTGTCCATTTTCTTGAAGGTATGGTTCAGCAATCGACGAGCGCGGTGGCGAAAACACGGAACGCGACCTGAGTCCTCATACTACCCTCAAACTACGGACACAGGTCCCGCTATGCTCTCAATCACAGGTACAAAACAAAATAATCTAGATTTTATTCAAATTAAACAGCACGTAAAACAATACTCAGATAGACCTGCGTTAAACACGACAAATTATCATAAAATGACCTAATTGGAAATTTTGAAATTAACCTTTATTGCTAATTCCTCAAGATTCTTGAAAGTATCATTTGACAAGATATGTTTTAGGTGGAGAGTTAGCTTGAAAAAATAAGCAAGTGAGAAAATTCTTCATACATCCTAACAATAGGAAAAAACATCTTATGGGTTGATTCACTCTATTGGACAGTGGTGGCGCATAAGCTGATGCTTTGGGGAAGGGAGGCGAAATTGAGGGAACTACATAATCCGCTGACGTGAATTTTGAGGGGGTGAGGGGGGCAGAAAATGTCCCCCATTTTCTGTCGTTCCACACATGCGCCGTCACTATTATATATAGGGGGGTAGGCCATAATTTATTTTTGGTACTCACAATCTCCGACTCGATGAAGAGAGATGAAAAACGTTCTTTTTATCTCTATCTAATGCCATCCAGTCATCGGGCCGGGAATCGTGAGTATGCATACGTGCCGAGAAAAAATTAAAATGTTAAAAAGCTCAAAAAAACATGCCTTTACCGATGTCACCTCTTTAACACAAGTTTTTGACGACAGACCTTTCGGGTCAGCTCGTTACTTTAGGCAAACCACCCCTCCCATTACGGGATGGATTGTTCTGACTTTTCCGTTTTTTAGCACAGTACATTTCTCTCAACTTGTCCTCTCTAGGCACTCCAGATTGGTCTGATATCATAAGTGGAACAGCGCTCAAACAGCCTCCTTGCACTGGATTTGAACCTCCCTCTGTGTACAACCCAAACAAGGATCCAAGGCTCCCAACCAGCCATTATAACAGGTATTTCTATTTATTTTTCTTAAGATCACGGGGAATCTGGGCCAAATTTGTAAAATGTATGGTCAAATTTTTTAATAAGTTGAGTGGGATTCATTCAGAAAAAAAAAACTGCATAGCTTGTTCGTTTGAATTAGGCTTCTGATCTACTAAACATCAACGTGCGAATTTCTTTAGATTTTCGAGCTTTAGAAATACTCTCAATGTTTTCCTTACTAATTTAATGTTGACAGTACAAGCCCCCTGATGGTTGAATAGTGGTATCATTGTGAAATAGAACGCTCATTGGAGCCCTGGTAAAAATTGGCGATAGGAGCTGCGTTTCAAAATACCATAGGAGTTTCTTATAGCCGACTGAAGAGGGCGATAGAAAATCATATAGCTGGCTGTAGAAAGTGGAAAAAATCATACGGCCGGGCTACACGAAGCGATAAAAAATTATACAGCCGGGCTATAGTTCCTATCGCCGGGCTTTACACTTTATCGCCTGGCTGTTGCTTTTTCGCCATCGGCTATAAAAGGCTATAAGAAATTGTGTAGAAATTCTTGTGCTTTGTAAATCCTTAAGTTTGTACGGAATCACTTTAATATTTACAAAACGCACATTATATTTTCCTTTACTACATATTTTTTTCATGAATTAAAATTAGAATAATCCATACAGAGTGTGCAAACATTCAAAGACATGAGTTGAAAAACGCTGACTCCGCGAGATTAAATATTAGAGCCTAACACAAAGCGGAGCGGCGGCGCACTGACGCCTACAAACCTAACAGGGATACTTCACGCATTGCGCAATGCGTGAAGTATCCCTGTTAGGTTTGAAGGCGCCAATGCGCGTTCAGCGCTGGCTGCCCGCCCGCCGCGCCGCGCCGCAGGGTACCGCGGCGCTTGAAGCAACTTTTCACACCAGAGGTATTGCACAGTATCATATACGAAATTGATGGCGCTCCAACATATTAGGAATGACGGGCATCCTTCAAAAGTACGGAACTTTCCTCGCAAATTAAATCAAGATACTGCGGCCCAAAAAGAGAGCGGTAGTCCAAAAACTCACTAAGTCCTAGCATCCGTAAAAGGTTTGGCATTATACTTTATCGCCAGGCTGTTGATTAATCGCCATCGGCTATAAAAGGCCATAAGAAATTGTGTTGCCGGCTATAGAAGCTATTGGAAATCTTACAGCCGGCTGTAGGTCTATGGTATTTTGGAACACAGATTCTACTGCCAATTTTTACCAGGGAGGCACACGAAAAAGAACTTACTACCAAACGAGAAGAGTTCAAATGAACGTCATTCAGTTTGCCTTCAATTGTTTGTATAGGCAACATAATCTCTCGCGTCGTCGAATAGTGGTATCGTCCCCCTTTAGATAGTCCAACAATCTTCGTCAGCGAATTTGATCTACCTTTCAGTTGTTCAGCTGTTTGGACTTGACAAGCAGAAAGTAGAAAGAGGAAGATGGTGAGGGGAAGAGAATAAAGAATGAGGGCAAAGAAGAAGGAATGAGAGGAATAAGGAGAAAAAAGAGAAAAAAAAGATATGAGAAAGAGGAAAAAGAAAAGATTTAATTTTAAATCCAAGCAGATTTATTTTAGCTGGAAACGACAAGACAAACTGGTCATGTCTTCCTTGTTGCCAGCGCAACACATACAATATTTAAAAAAATGTGAGAATATTAAAATGGTTAAACCTATAAAGGAATGAGACATTTAGGTAAAATAACACACAGAGAGACACTGCGTGCTGTAAGAGCAAGAAAAGGCATAGGTAACGCCTTCAGTTTTTTCGTGGGCAACATAGACTACTCTCGAACACGAATAGTTGCACTAAGGCGCTGCAGTCTAAGTGGTGTTTGAGATTGTAACCTCAGTTTGCGTTATGCAGCTTTTATTCGTGAGTGGAACACTGAAGGCAAATGCCTACATCTTTTGCGAAAGAAATACGGGGTTGCTCTGGAATATGATTGGTTGGATTAAGGCGCTGCAGTCAACATGGTGATTGATATTGTAGCCTCTCATTGGATAGTCGGTGGACCGAAAAAAAATTTCCCTCGGAATTGCTTGTGGCTAGTAAAGCTATTTTTTTTAGGGTAAAAATGATGAACATTTCGTTCAAATTGCATCAAAAGTATTTACAATTCTGAAGTTTCGAATAGAGCACTCACGATTTTTCCGCCGATTTTTTCTTGTAATTTTTCATGAATGGAATATTTTCGTAACGGCTAGTGAATAAAAGACTTTAATTCGAAACAAAAGGAGGCTTTCCAGCAAAATTTCGCTCAACTGGAGATAGATGATTTGAGGTTCCAAATAATTGATTCAATAAAGATAATATTTAAGAATTGGAGTTGCTGAAAAGTGCAAGCTCTCGGAAAATGTTGATTTTCTCAACCGCTTCCTCTTAATATAAAAAAGTCCCACACATTATTTGGGTTCTTTGGCTCAGCTATTGCACATTGTTAAGACTTTGAACAACACGAGGCGGGGAGGGAAAATTTCTCCATTAAGAGGCCTGCCAAAATCTTTTAAAAGCGCGTCTTGACTCAAGTAGACAGTGTTTTGTACCCAAAATTCTAGTAAGTAGGTAAACGAATAACGTTAATATCTTTCAAATTAATTTCCGTAAATTTCGATGCGCGAATCGTGTTCTACGTGAGATTTTGGTTGAAAACTATTATTACCTAGAGTTCTTAAATTCGTACTTTGGCGGCAAATTTGGCAATTTTTTTGTAATGTAGGTAAAAAAATCGGTTTCAGAAAAAGAATTACAAACGAGAGAAGGCGACAAAATCTCTCATTTCCTGAGAGTAGGACGGTGTAATTTCTAATTTTGTCGTCTTTCAATGATGAGACAGCACCTTTAATTAGTCGAGTTAAGAGAGCAGCCAAACACGCAATTTGGCTTGGAACGGCGCGGCGCTGGCGCAGAAAGCGATGATGACAAAGACTTGAGATGAAATGAGAAGCCCTCGGCGCGGTGGTCGGTATGTAACACATATTAGCGCCTACAAGAGTGCATGAATACTTCACGCATTGCATCAAATACAGAGCGGTCAGCGTGAGACGCATGGCGCCTACAAGATTGCATGAATGCTTCTCGCATTGCGTCCACCACAGTGCGGACAGCAGCGGTCGGCGAGAAATGCATAGCGCCTACAAGACTGTATGAATACTTCACGCATTGCGCCAAACACAGTGCGGTCTGCGCAGCGCGGTGCAGCGCGCGGCGGTGGAGGTTAAAATCATTAAGTCACATTCATGTTTGTTCTTTCTTAATTTGTTCGTTCATTTCTTATAAATGGAAGCTTGTCCACACAGATATAGGTTTACGGAACTTAACGTTTGCGAGTAGTGTTGTCAGGGCTTTCGCAACAAATGTGTCCAACACGAGTGAACGCGTCTTGTGCACCCCTTCCCCTCCGGCACGTTCACTTGATGGTTTTTATTGATGTTTCAAATCGAATGAGAAGAAGGCGGCCAAATACAGGCCTGAAATGAGAAAAATAATCAGTAGGCATCAAAAAAAGCTACGGCTAACGAGGCTATGCTGCCGTGCTAAGGAAAAACGCCGTATGGACCTTTAGGCGTTGCCAAATTTCCTTTGATAAAACACGACTTTTCTGGAAAACTTATGAATATTTTCGCTCTAGTTTTTCAGATAGGTAATTTTGTTCGCAATTGGATCTTAAATTCCTGAAAATTCCAAGGAAAAGTGTTCATAACTTTTCTCACAAAGATACATTTTATCGAAGGAAATTTGGCAACTCTCGAATGTTCATACGGCGTTTTTCCTTAGCACAGCAGTATGGAGAAGCTACACGGGAGTACCCATACAGTAATCGCTGTACTAGTAATTTGATTATGTTTCACCCAAACGTTTACCCGAGTCCGATGTCAGCCCGTTGATCATACTTTTTACAATGCTGTTGTGAATTATGTACTAAAATATGTCCTAGGATTGTGTTCCTGACCTCGATCGACACTGTTTAGAGAACAGCACTCAATACTGAATCATTTCAAATTTTCTGTTTCAGTGGCCTCCTTTACGATGCTAGTCAGCAGCCATCGACATGCCTTCTGCAAAATCCCTACCACGGTCTGATATGAGTTCCCATGGGAATTACGACACGAGACAACGTTTAGACGAGATGTTCTGAAGAGCTTACTGATGAAAAATTGGAGTTTGAAAATTCAGATCGTTGGTGAAAAAGCAAAAACGCAAATCTTGGTTTCGCGCAAATTTGCCTGGCAAAATTAAGTGAATTGATAAAAATTTAGCGATATTTTCTTAAACCTTCCCGAGTTTTTCTCTCGTGTGAGAGATATTCTGCAAAAATGTCCAGGGATAATTCTGGTTCGTCCTCTTTTTATTAAATACGGTAGGTAAGTACAAGAAAGAGACTCTGAGACACCACAAACCAGATTCGCGTTTTTGCAATTCCACCCTTGATCCCTATACTTATGCAACTGATTTTCGGCCTACCTAATTCTAAATACTTTATCATTTTTTGTACCTGAATTGTTAGCTTTACCTAAAAATATATTGTATATACTTGTATGGTACCTAATCTACCGGTGACTGGCGTTTAATGTGGTGTACTGATAGAGAATAGGCACTCCCTACATTTCTTTAAGATTGATGTACCAATCTGTGAGAATTCTTACGTACGTCAACATTCAGAATTTTCCGAATCGGTAGAAATCCGCTTTTAATAAGGGTCAAAGATTTTTATTTGAAATTTAGACCCATGTTCCGGATAGCACTAGGTATGAGAGAGTTTTCAAAATTGAAAATTAAAAATCGATATATTTGAGCCCAAAAAGGTGCTGTAACTGTACTGAAAAGGAGTTGATGCGAAAACGACCCCCTCCATCCAGTATTCCCTTTATTTTTGGTATAAACGAAGTGAACCTATACATACTGAGAGGTATTTTACCCCAAAATTTCAGCTCGAAAAAAAAATTGGCGGGCAGCGCGCGGGGGGGGGGGGGGGGGGAGGTCCGAAGTTGAAAGCCCCGATCATATGAGACTGCAATATACCTATACCATATTTGTACTTCCACAAAAAACGGAGGTGTTTTTCTTTTGTACTATGCTGATCACAAATATTTTACAGCAACCTCGGGAAATTATTTGTTCGCAAGTTATTACCGCAAAACCAACGAAAAACACAAATTTTTCAAGCTACATAAAGAAGGTACCAAATATTAAAAAAAATACAGACGGAGGGGGGGGGGGGGAGGTTCGTTTTTGCACCAACCTCTTTGAATTTCCATCATTGGTCCTATTGCGCTTGACTCTATCACATATGAAATATGTAGGTTGAGTAGCTACTCACGTGCCCATAAGTATTGCAACTCTATGTTCTGTTAAAATTGTGCGTCGAGATAAAAGTATGGCGAAATGAAGCAAGAACAATTTTCAAGTATTGCACTCAGGAAAATCCTTATCAAAATGTATTAAATACACAAGATGTCTACCTATTCTCATTGGTTGCTTTTTAAATAAGTACAAGATCATTGCGATGCAATGCTTACTGGACCCAAAAATGAGAAGGAAAAATTGTTGTGAGGGGCTGTTCATAAATTATGTAACACTCTGGGAAAGGAGGGGGGGGGGGTGTCGAGAAGAGCGTTGTGCAATTTTGTTCATGCATGTTAAATGTCTTACCTGCATCACAAGAGCATTACAAGGAGAAGGGGGGAAAAATCAGAAATTCAGAGTTACATATTTTATAAACAGCCCCTAAGCAAAAATGAAAACACTTAATTGATGAAAGTATTAAAGGTATGTGACTTCGTCAAGTAAGCTACTAGGTTAATAACTTTTTAGATTTACCAATTAGCAGTCAGTATCCATCTACACGAGAGTCAAGGATATACAAAAGAATAAACTTTGCTCAAAATCGATTTACTTTTTATTCAATTTATCATGGGTACTTTAACTTACAGCTATTTAAGTAATGCTGATCATAGATACAACTAGTAAAAAAATTATAAACAAACAGCAATTTTGAGTGTATACAAACTTGAAGAAGGAGAAAAAGGTAGAAAAGAAAAAAGATAAAGAAGGAAAAGAAGAGATACTGAGAGCACAGTGAAAATATAGATGTAATGAACAAAGTAACAAGACTTGTCCATGTGTGTTCTTCTGAGAAACATTCATTATTCGTGATAGCAAAACATATTTTTAAAAAAAGAAGAAAAATGAGAAAAAAATTAAAATGCTTCAAAAACAACCAACATGCTTATAATTTCTTTCATCATATTTACAAAAACATAGCTACATACTTTAAAATAACTTAATTGGGCGCTGCATGATACCGGTGAATGATATGACCCTAAAATTAAGATGGGTTCCTACATAAAAGAAGGGGACGAAAGTCACATCCTTTTCAAATTGCTCGCCTAAAATTTTCAACAGCAAAGAGCAAAATAAAAACCTAGGTAATTGGAAAAATATATTTTTCAATTACATTGTTTAATCCTTAGCTACATGCTGTTGCTTAAAATAAACGAATAAAAAATAAAACATAAATCACAAACAGGCTCGCTTCATCTGCAAGTGAAGTGTAATCATAACAGAGAGATGGCGCAAAATTAAAAGTAGTTAAAGCAAAGATTTTAAAGAAATGTATAAAAATGCAAAACATCTTTCAAAAGTTAATTAATGAGCCTTTAATACAGCAATCACCTAAAAACGGTTTTAAATGCTATCTTACATCATGCACAGCAAAAAAGATTTAATTCACTTAGAATAAATTCCTCGAACAGATGAGGATTTAACAGGGGAGTCTTGTAAACATTACTTTTCAACAATAGAAACTTTCGTTTCAGAAGTAGTTTGTCACAAAATAAAAATGACGCATTGCCCATATCAATCACCTCAGATGAAATTGAGAAGAAAACCGATGAGGATTTTACATTATTCAGGTCTAAGTGATCAATTTTCATTTTAGCTAGGATTGAATGATATCTGTGATAGTTTGCACATCTGGAAAATCAGAGCTTCCAGTCAAAAATATAGTACTAATCAACCACTGCATGTAAATGAAAATATTAAGCAACCAGGCTGGCTGGAGCTGTACAGAATAAAAAGGGAGAACAGCTCCACAAAATAGTTTCCTTTTCCATGCAAGCCAGAGAGCTTCAAGAAAAAATATGTACTGAAAAATAAGGAATTGCCACTTTTCATTTTGAAAGGGGATGACAGGGGCAGACAGGCAAGCGAGAACACCGGTGAAAGATCTGAGTGGGCTACTTGATACGTAGGGTTCAAAAGAGGTTTTTTATTTTTTGTTTGAACTGATATGTAAGGTAATTTTTGACCGATTTGTCTCTCTCACATGGTCACAGGGCACATGTAGGTGAAGAGAACTTTTTATAGATGTGCCGAATCCAGAAAAACCAGGGTACATAGGGGCTCTGAACCCCTCCCTTTCATCCTTCCTTCCAAGTGAACACTGTTCGAAAGACCTTTCCCACAAATTAAGATTGTTTTTGAATTTCTTGAAGAACAAATAAAAGGCTCTTCATTAGGAGCATCTGTGCTAAAAAAAAAATCGCTGCACGCTTATCCTTTTTTTTTTTCTTTTCATAAAAAAAGAACTTTAGAAATTTACTTTTAAAAATAATCTTTCAAAACTTTTCTAACACAACTGAAAGTGCACAAGCCGACTCTGAGGTATTTTTAATGTTGGCCACTGAGAATTTTGCTAAAAAAGAGGTGAGTAAGAATGGAAAAAATTCTGGAATGAATTTAGGTCTATAACAAGCCAAATTAACACTTTGCCCAAAATAAGTGAGTAAGTGTGGGCACACCCTGGCCTAATACTACGCATGCCTTTACACATGGCAACTAAACATCTAAAATGGACTGATCTTATTACTGATTGGTCACTATTTCTATTCACTTTTTCGGTAACAATTCACCTTTTGGGAAACAATACTTTATTGTGCTCAATTCAGTGGAATTTTCTTACATAAATATACTTAAGGTTTATTTTTTAAAATAGTGTGGACATGATTCTGATCTGTATATGCTCTGGCATATACAGTTTGTTTAGGGAGGAAATAATAGCTGACTTGAAATAGATAAAATTTTACAAGTCAAACAATTCCTAAAAAAAGGATTACAAGCTTTCCTTGGGCTTTGATCACAACCTTTTAAAAATAAAAAACTACAATGACTTAAAGAGAACCTTGAATATATTGGATTTTATCAGTTGGTGTCCCTTCACCAGACAGTTATCTTGTCAAGCACGTGATGTGTCTTAAAAGTTTTGCTATTAACTCTAATAATTTTAGGAGCAAGCGGGTGAGGCTAGCAAAATGCGGGTTGTTATTATTTCAGATTATATTACCAGCTGTATATTGCGATCTTGCTTAGCTCATGGAGCAAAAACTCACTGATTCACAGCAACTTTTAGGTGACAGGTTTAAGTACCCATTGGGCAATTTTTGAGCCCCTTCAAGACAGGAAAAAAAAATCCCTCGGCCCTCTGAGCTCAAAGAGAGTAAGACTAATGCTTTCACTATCAAAGGAAGGGTAGTACTAGAGGTAAGGACTTACAGTATACTTAGTAACAACCAAAACCAACAGTGACAGTCTGGTGTTGCTTTAAAGACTTTGTTGATTCATTCATCAACAGTAGTGAAGTTTCCAAACTCTAAATATTTTGGGCAGCTCAATAAGTATTAAGTTACAAAAAGAACAACATCGAGCACTTGGATACCATACTGAAGAGAGTAAGATTTAGACATACTTCAAAATATAAAATACACCTCAATATTTTTTAGACCATCAGGCAGGAGGATTTTATGTTTATGTTTTTTTAGGAAATGGCCACCGAGCCTCATGATATGTATAAAGATAGAGGCATATGTATAGAAAAAGTTGGACAAGTTAAATCAGCTGTTGAAAAAATAACATTCATAACAACCTTTTGGGAATTACTTTGTAAAATTCAGTAAATAAAAGCTATTTATATGCGATTTGAATTCCAGATCCTTTCCTCTTTTGATTAAAACGGCCAAAAGATTTCCCTGGAAGTGCTTAACTGTTCAACTGAAAATTGCTGTAAGTAAAAGAAAATAATGGCCAGAATAGCTTATTAAAGTCGTATTTGATAGTAGATAATATGGTCTTTATACTTGTACAAGCCACATTTTGCTATCTTCATTTCTTTGCTCAAGCAAGAGTTTGTGACAAAACTGTTGGACCACTTTACAAGGAATAAAGAAAAAAATTCACTAACTTAATTGGGACTCGCTGCAGATAGCACTTTGCATAAGCACATATCCAGTTACAGATCACAAATCAATAATAAAAATACACTAATTGTTCATTCGCGCTTCTGTCAGAATATTGCACATGTTTGTACACTTGTTTATACACTCTATGAGGAATTCTGAATTCTCAGAGAATCACAAAATCTGACTTTTTCTTCTCTTTTATCAAAAACATTTATACAGTTAACTCCTGTGCTTTTATAAAGTTGGATACATCAACAAGTTATAAAATACAAAATTAAATTTAGGTTGTTTATATTGAAAAAAAAGGCCTACTTTGTTTGTTTCGAGCTTTTTTAGTGAATAACCACTCATGTAACAAAATATGCTTGATACAACAAGACAATAAGTTTGGAGTTCAGGAGCCAACATAATATTCTGACAGGGTTTGAATCTAATTTCTTATACCTCTGGCCCAAAAATTGTTCACATTCCTTCCTGCCTTATATGTTATACATAAAAAACATTACAAAGATACCCAATAAGTTTGCCGGTCAGAACTGCTCAAAGTTCTAATTTTTCTTTTGAATAGTAGGGTAGCTCAGATTGTCCTGTCTAAAGATAATGACTTTTATACAAGTCTCCACTTTTAAGGTAAGCAAAAATATTGCCCCCATTATTCCCTTTCTTTTTTATCAAAGAAGATATTTTCAGTAAGTTTCTTTTTGTAGAAAATAGTAAAGAAACACAGAGAAATAAACATTAAAACAATGAGGCAGCATTGATTTTACTACATATAATTACAAGTCAATCCAGACCTGCTTTGCATATCTTTCGCATTTATTATTCTGTCTTTTTCTGGAGAAAATGAACTAGTTGTTGTTGTGATCAGAGGAGCCCAAGTCAAAAATCATACTTGATACACATTGAAAATATTCCATGCAAGCAGTAATAAGGATCTGTTCCTCTAAAGAACTCCTGCCAAATCTGTCTGGGGACATAAATTCACTTTGCTCTGTTAAGAATTTTAGCCTTGGCCCTCCTTTAAATAAATTGTGCAGCTCGCTCATTGAAGGAAATGAAGGGGAAAAAAAAGGGGGGGGGGGATCATTATACCTGTGTAGAACTTGAGATCCAAACATTTGGACTAGGAAATAGGAAATGGAAAAAATTAAAGAAAAAACAAATAAAAAACAGGCAATTTGATCAGACATTAACAATGAGCCAGTTGCAAACTTCGGCTATAGCAAAAAGAAGAGTTATTTCTTATAGCAAATAGCTCAAACTTCACAATAAGGGCATCGGGAAAGTCTATAATACACTTCTAACATTACAATCTGCAAGAGAAATGTGTTTTTTAAGCTTCCTGCTCCAAAAAAGGTGCCTGGCACACCATGGCACAGGTGAACATTTTCTAAGAGGAGTTGTTCTGTCCAGCCCCTGAGCCCCTGGGCATTAGGATGCTATGCCATATTTAACATGGCCAATGCCAACTTGCCAAAACACATGTGACGGGACAATATATAACCGGTCAAGCCTCGCCCTGCGCATGCGCAGAAGGGATACTACCCCTCTGCCCTCTCGCTGGGGGGTGCTCCACCGCTGCCCAGTCCCGTGACGTATGGGTTTTTGTCAGCGCCCTCGACTTGGGTGCCAGGTCCCTGGGCCACTCTCACATCCACTCTCACATCCACTCTCACATTCCTCCCGCTTGGCTGAAAATTTTTGCGCAGCAAAAATTTTGAGTCCTCGCCTTCTCTCTCTCGTTCTCTCTCTGATTCATCCCTTACATGCAATCATCCCACACAACCCAAAAAGTAGACTAAAATTAAAGTAAGCTAAAACTAAACTAATCTATGTCACTACTAATACATGTAAGAACTTGGGGGGGGGGGGGGGGGGGGGGTGGGGGGGTCTGCACACAAAAGTATATGTGAGATGGCGTAGCTCAGGGGGGGTAGAGCGTCGCAAATGCTAGTGCAGACGCAAGGCGTCGCAAGAGCAGATGCAGACACGCGTCGCGACTACTATATTATCAACTGGCGTGTTTATATTTACATTTTCCTAGCATTGATAAGAACCATGGTGCTTCCTCACGATTTGGAAGCATCGGAAGCATCAACCATGTTCAATATTGTGTAGCATCCTAGTGCGCACGGGTTAGATGGAACGACTCCTCTTTCACGAAATGTTCACCTGTGCAGTGCTATCGTTTATGAAGCGGGAGGCTGAAAAAAAAATGCATTTTTATTACGTAGATTGTGAAGTTAAGAGTGTATTTCAGACTTTCCGGAAGAGCTCTTTGTAATTTTTGAGCCATTTTCTTCAAAGGCCAACTCATTTTCTTGCTCTGGCTGACGTTTAAAACAGGCCCATTGGCAAAACCAGTAAATTAGGTTCCTTGAATTTCTCAAATAAATTTTGTCAAAAAGAACTAGATTCATACAACTGTTTGCTATGAATAGAACTTGTTTTTGGAGCAGAATTAGAGAGCATAATTTAGGGAAAAAGAAAAAAACAAAGGCACCCAATTCTCAGCAATTCTTCCTGAAAGGTTAGTTACTCTTCATTGGACTAAAATGCAGGATAAACATGTTCTTTTGTGGCACCACTCATTCAATCCCCAATATTAACACATACATTCTTTTAACAAACTCAAAAAGTTATTTACTGTTACGTTACTAGAAAATCCAAGGCTTTATCTTGATCATTGTTGAATTTGTTTAAGGCATCGCAAACCTGGTCTTCTCGAAATCCTAGATCCATAAGTTGCTTCACATTATCTAAAAACTTTATCGCACCAGCTTCATTGAAATTGTTTGCTATGAAAGCTCTTTCTGCTCTGTCACTTGGATAACCTTTGTCCTCTAAAACTTGCAGCTGAACCAGGAATTCAATGACCTTGAAAAAAATTTAAAAAAGAATAGCAGCTTAATTCAAAGTGAGTGCGTATTTAACGAAGTTCAAAATGGATGAGATCAAACTTCTCAATGAGTGCAGTTCAATGTATTGATGAGATTTTAACCTAACACATCTTTGAGGTTACTTGATACTAATGCATTGGGATACCCTTCATATCCAAACATATCCAAAAATCAAGGAAAACTCAGCGACCCACAGCGCTGTATTTTATGTGTATGTGCATTATTGCTACGTTTTCATTTAATGATTAAATTACCATTCTTTTCCAACACCAACTCCCCGTGGAGAAGTGGGTGCCAAGCCACCTCCAGAAAAAAATTCTAGCTAAAAGCTTATGGTTATGAGCGAGTAAGAAAGACTTTTTGGCTTAAAGTTTTGGGAAAAATTAAGTACACAAAATATTCAAAGTAAATTGTTATGACTCCTTGAGATAGAATATGAAAGACGAGTGAAATGGGATTTGAATATAAAAAAATTGTCTTTTGGTTTTCTGGAGTTATAAGACATTAGCTAAAGTAATTTCCTGACTGAAATTTTTTTTCAACGTTTTCCAATTTTTCCATCCTGTTGAAATTTTTGTCAAGATTCCCTGCTAGAAAGATGAAACCTTCTTTCTCCTTGAAGAACTTAAAAGCTCCATTAGATTTTTATCAAATTTGAAATGTTATGCAAAATGGTAAAATGATATAAACTAACTTTTAGCATTAGAATTGTTAAAAAAGGTTTTCTCGCTGATCTCTAGTATGAAGAGGATTAGAAAAAAAAAAAAAATTATTTTTCAAAATTTAATAAAAAAATCTAATCTATTTATTATTTCTTTAGGAAAGAAAAACAAATCTTACTTTGGTTTCATCACCTCCGAAAAGTTGACAGGCTCGAGCTGCTCGTGATTGCTGGAATCCCATTTCTACGATGTGATCACACAGCTTTTTTGCAGAGTCACTGAGAGATACGTACGGGTTGGGTAGGGATGACTTTGCCGTACAATTTAATGACTGAAATCAAAATTCAAAACAGGAGATAAACAAGTATCAAAAAACATTTGAGATTGGAATCTTGAAGAGAAAATACAAGGTTTTTGACCATTGATAGGAGTTTTTCACAGCGGTCAATATGCTTATGCAAAAATTGTTTGGGATTTTACTTATTACTAAGTTCTAATTTAGACTGAATTGCAGAGTAGAAGAAAATTTTGTGTCATGATCAATGGGACATCAAGGATTGGTTCCAAATATTAGAAAAATGTGTTTTCTTTCTCCCCATGGAAACTGGAAAAGCAATGTCAAGGATACTATGAATCTTAGCACTTTCAGAGTTGCACTGGAGGTGAGTGAGTAAAACAGAGCTTCTCATATTGTGCATTTAAAAAAAATAATACATCTAAAGGGCATTGTTAAGTACCTAGAATGGTCCTTCCTGCAAAGGTAATTTTGAAAAATGCATTTGTACCAGAGCACTGTAATGAACTATATGCTAGTTTTAGAAAATTCCCTTCGAATGTAGGTTTCGCTAAATACAATTTTATTAAAATACCTTATTAATGATTTTTTCAACGCGGAGGAGCCTGCTAGCACTCTGTCTTACCTCCTTAGAGCCACAGAGTTTCTACAAGTGGAGTTTGAGTAAATAACTAGTCACAATAAACTCCTCTGAGTTTTCATGTTTTGGACTTTTTGTCCCCCGGGAGTCCAATTATCCTATTATCTTATTTATCCTTATCTATCTATCTGTGGTCAAATATCACTGTTTCAAAAGAAAAAAATCCTCAAAGTCTTTGATCGCCCATACTTGCGCCATGTCGCCATGTCCCTATCCTTTGCAGAGCAAGCTATTATGGAACAGATCATTGTCACCATAATTCTTTGACCCATGCCCCTTTTACTTAGTTTCAGATAAAACTGCAACATCCACTTCATGTTTCTGGATCCTTAGAAACAATTCCAACAACTTTTTCACAATGCCTTGGACATTCTGCATTCCATAAACATAACCCTTTTCTTATTTTTACATCAATGTGTCCATTTGTTTGCATTGACACTAAGATGATGATTAGGTCATTCAACTATTAATCTTTTAATGACGTAAGCCCCAACCTGGAGAATCAACGTTTGATTTTGTAATGCACTCTCCTGGGTTGGTTCCCTTCATTACGCGGTTAAGAGCCAAATCCATCGTTCCCATGAGTGGTTAATACGGCTAAAAGCTGATGACCATCTCCTAACCCCCTTTAATGGGCCTGTTGCAAACTTTTGCTAGAGCAAAAATAAGAGTTGTTTCTTCTAGATAATGCCTCAAAAATCACGATGAGCGTATCGGCAAAGTCTGAAATGCACTCATAACTTCACAGTCTGCGTAAGAAATTTGCGGTTTTTGGAGCTTCCCGCTTCAAAAGCGATACTACGGCACAGGTGAACATTTTGTAAAAGGAGTCGTTCCATCGTCGGCAATACTCATCATGGCCAACGCCAATCCGCCAAAACACGTGTGATGGGACGAGATAATACCTGAACTGGATTAGACCAGATAACAATTGGCGTGTTTTAACGTTCATGTTTTCCACGCCCGAATTGATTGACCTTGAACTCTCCTCGAATTACGCGCGGAACTGCGCGCAAGCGTCGGCCATGATGAATATCGCCGACGATGGAGCGACTCCTCTAACAAAATGTTCACCTGTGCCGTAGTATCGTTTTTGAAGCGGGAAGCTTAAAAAAACGCAAATTTCTTACGCAGATGGTGAAGTTATGAGTGCATTTCAGACTTTGCCGATGCGCTCATCGTGATTTTTGAGGCATTATCTATAAGAAAAAACTCTTATTTTTGCTCTAGCAAAAGTTTGCAACAGGCCCATTATCAGCGTTATCAGCAAGATTATCAGCAGGGGTCCACAGGCTGTGCCGCTGTAAAGCTGTGTAGCCCCCCATACAGTAAAAATAAATACTCACCTTAATTGATTTAGGTGACGATGTGGTTTTAACATCTTTCTTCCTACTTTCAGCCTCACGCTTGTCTTTCAGGATACTTTTGAGCTGCTGTACAATATCAGGCACCGAGTTCAGAGGCTTAGTCTGATCCTGAGCAACATAGGAATTGGGATATGAAATCGGAGGGACAGGAGTAGGATAAGGATTGAGGTGATTCATGGGTGAAATATTGTTGTAGCAATCGAACTGATTTACTATTAGTGACTGGGAGGTCGGATGAGAGGAATGCATCATAGCGAGATTGTTAGTCTGTCCGAAGGCTTGAATATCACAGTTTATTGGTAGATGCTGAGCATTGTTATAACCTATATAACTATTAAAATCTTTACAACGGTTAGATGTCGACTGGGAGTGATTATAACCTACATAGTTATTTAACTCTTCACTACAATCCAGATCATTATGCGGTTTGGATTCTAAAACTGTTGCCTGAGTTTGCAAGCACTGCGCCAGCTCCTCTAGATCATTTATTGTTTTCAATTCCATGTTGTCAAAAGGACTAGATGTATCGGACTCAAAATCAGATAAGTTTATCTTACGGACTACATTATTAGGCTCTTTGATCGGGGAGGATATTGGTACAGGGGTAAGGATTTGGGAGTTGATATCACAGTCATGTTGCACGGACGAATCATCATAACTCACGACCGGATAGGCAGCTCCCAGAGAGGTTGATGCTTCTGTGATGCTTGTTGGGTTTAAAGACATAAATTTGGTCATCCTTTCACGATATTCAGCCAATCTTTTCTTTCTGTCTTCGAAATTTGACTGTCGAATTTGACGCCAAGCACCGATTTTGCTCACAATACTGTTTTCTAGGGTGAAATCATACTGAAAAGAAAAAAAGAATTGATGAGTTGATAAAAATCGACTGACACTGTCTTCATACTATAAAATTGATTTGATTATTTTTCCCGCTGATCATTTGCCTCTTCATTTAATTTTCAGAGCCAGCAGTACTTAAACTTATGTGCATAACTTGATGTATAACTCTATTTGGTAGTTCTGAGGTAAACAGATAACATGACATTGTGCTTATCCCACGGTGGTCAAACACACCTGAATGATTCTTGCAATCAAAATTCTGTATGTTTCAGGGGCTCTAGAGTGAATTATGATTTATTACAGACAAGTCCTTAGTAAAACACTTACAATAGATGAACAAAAGGAATTGAGTCTATGCAGTTGGCTTTGTTTGTTTATTATTCAATACCACTTCTTCTACATTTTTTTCCCACAAAAACTTGAAAGTATTACCCCCTTTGAGCTTGCTCATGTTGGCAGCAGGTAAGATGAAAAAAATATGTCTTAGTAAGCCAGAGACTGATGAAGCCATCATTTCACTTTCTTTTGTTAGTGCCTTATTTTTCAAACCATTCTTCATATTAAAGTCAAATGGATGAAAATATTGATGATTGTCACGTTTTTATAAAACATTTTAAGACTTCCTTTCTTGAAAGAACAGTAACTTTCTTGATTTGGTATTATTTATTTAGCTACCTGCAATTGTGTATGCCCACAGTTTTGACTGTTTATATTTTCAGAAAAGATTCCGATTTAGACTGTCGTATGTTGCGATAGATATTTTTAACGCACATATTTTACTAGCTTGGTTACTCCTTGCTACACTGCTACGCTATACCTGATGTTTTTACTGACACATTAGGAACTTGGCTACTGAAATAACAATTGGATTGCATTTTGCAATAAGGAAACACTATTTCTGGCCAATTTTAGAAACAACATACATGCCATTGGTTTCCCTATGCAAATATGTGCTTTTGTGGGAGAGCCAGAGATAGTGGTTCCTTATTGCAAAATGTAATCCAATTGTAACATGCTCTGATATACCACGTGATTATGAGACTATAATACAATTAAAAATAAATTTATAAATTAAATAAAATAAGTCATAATGAGACATTCTGCTCAATACATTACGAACATTAACTCTAGGATCCCTCAACAATCAAGATTGCACCATGTTACTGCCAAATGCTATTGAAACACTTACCTCTTCTGGAGATGAGTCAAGATTGACTCTAGATGGCCCTAAAGGTGTTATCTTCTTGGGTGGTTTGTAATTTTCACTAATTTTGACGGGTATTCCTTCCATGCTAGAAAAATCATGTTTATCTGATGGTTCAGAGCCACCATCTGACATATTAGATCCGCCCAGCTAACATGTGACAGTTTCCTTGTCTCATAAGTACCTGTGAAACATATACAATTCTCATTATGATACAATGATACCATGCTAAGCAAGAACTGATCTCCGTTCCAGACTAAGCAAGCTTTTTTCAGACATATTATCCTACAAACAAGGCAACATCCACAAGTACATGATTTATTTTTTCAGAATAAATACTGCAAGGTGTGGAGTGTGCATCTTTGAAAAGTTGACAGCATTCAAGCCTTCTCAATAGAAAGTCAGATTTTGGAATGACAGATATTATAGATGGAAGGAATTTGGATTACCTATAAGGATGTTAGCTCCTGCAACAGCATCACTTAGGGTCATGTATTGAGATCATACATGTGACATGAGGGGATACTTAGATAGTTGACATGTGACTGAATGAGATTAACTCTAGTGGGTTATTTGAAATTTAAAAAAAAAAAAAAAGGTAGGTATATAACATTCAATCTGACAAAACCTTCAAAGTCTGGAGTCAAGATCCACTATCTTTGCTTGGAAAAGCAGAACACAGTTCCACTACGTTTTAAGGACATCTGTTTATGTACAAAACTTTTTTTTTTTTTTTATCGTCTCTCCTTCCAGCACCATGTGTTAGCGCAAAAAAACATTCCCATTTTCTGACACAACACTAGCAACTATTCCCTTTTAATTTCATGTCTGATAAGAAAAAATACCTGACAGTATGATACATGACCATAGACTATGCTAATGATTCAAAACTTATACAATTTTTAATCAATTTGTTCCTTGTTCACCTGTTTTGTTTAATCAATCGAGTAAAATCTTTATGGTGATTGATCCCGGGTTCTCAGCGTAGTCGAACTGGGATGAAAAATAGTTCATCGATTGAGTGAAAATTTTTGGTGGTTTTGACATCTCAGCCAAAGAAATGACGAAAGCCTCTGAGCATGAGTCTATAAAATCATTCTCAATGAAAAAATTGCAAATTCAGAGATAAGAAACCAGGATTTGACTAAGTGAAAAATGTTGCAATCCATATCTGGCCATCTATCTCTGTATCGATTGCAGCTGTTTTTACATAGCTAAATCCTGGTTTCATTGCTCTAAATTTTGCAATTTTTCGTTGAGATTGATACTTCACACTCATACACGGGGCCTTCATTTGTCCTGAAAGCCAAAATCTGGATACCATGATTTTTAACTCACATGCCAGTTCAAGCGGCCAAACAACCCTAGACAGATCACCTCAGGACCATCAGACAAGGATGAAAACAAGAACCCAAAGCAGAATCCCAAAGTTCAAAGCTGAACCCAAGAACAAAAAGCAGGCATAGCCTGCAGGAGGTTGAGAATTGGACGTGGCTCAACTTCAAGAATAGAGGAAACTAGGTAAAATAAACAGATAAAAAGATGACCAAGAAATGAAAAAGCAATACTTAGTCTAAAAGTATTGATTTTGAAATGCAAGGACGTATGTGACAGCATTGGATTGCTTCGATTTTCCTGGTTCCGAGTTATTTATTGTTGGGTCAAATTGAACGGTCTTGTTCATAGCAAAATGTGGATGATTCTCCTCCTACCGCATTGAGTTGTGGGTGATGTCGTTATGTAAGTACAGGTAGAGACTTAGAATTATCAGGTTCATTTCTCAAGCAATTAAAGAAAGTAATGAAGGAGAGAAACACTTGATGGAGCACACCTCTTATGTGCGATGCTCATGGATCCATCCCAAGGCTAACGCACTTGTAAAGTTGGTTCGGTTCAGGTTGAGGAATGTCTCAAAGAATTTCCACCACTGATGACGAAAGAGCTAGATGCACAATTAAAAAAATCACGAAATGCACTTGTTCTGAACAAATAATGAAGACACAAAAATTGTTTTTACTTTACTGAAATAAGAAAGCACAGTCAGCTGATGATGTTGTATGACAAGACTTTTTTGTTTTGTTAAGACGTCAGTGATGTCCACCCAAGAGTGACTCATTACCCTAACAAATTGATACATTTTTAATATAATAGTTCCTTTTTGATGGAAAAAATGCACTTGTCCGTTTAAAATGAATTTTTTAAACTTATATTTAGATGTATTCGGGGGGCAGCTGATGAAGCAAAGTCGTGAAATGAAAGTTACATTTTGGCGAAAACCGAATAGAGATAGTAGTGCAATGTCAATTATACTTTTGCATTGCAAGCTTGCCTTCGATCTCTCGATCTCTCGCGAAATCGCGATCTGTCGACCTAACCTAACTCCCGTACGACGAATATTAATCGGATTTTCTTCTCGCTACCTTTCATCTTTCATGATTTACTCGTGAGACTGAGACCAGATGAAATCCTCTGAAACCAGTATAGTAAGCTCGTTTTCTTGGCATGACTTTTCGAACTTACACCTAAACGCACCACAAATGTCAAAACAATCCTCTTGATCTGCAGTAGCATCTCTAATATTTCGATTTTAATCGATAGATCGAACGAGAAGCCGGCTCGTAACTCCCGTCCCGTGAGTCACTTCTTCCTTCCGTCATTTCACAGAGCCAGAGCTGGATCGCTGGGACGCAAAAGATATAATTTCTTGATTTTTCGCATGTACTGTGTCTGTGGAAGATTTCACTGACTCCTTGTTTATCTCCGTAACTCTTCAGAAGAATTTTAATTTTATCCCGATTCCCAACTGGCATCACCAGGAGTACATAGGCCCTTTTAATTTTAATTGCCTCTCAATGTGATTTTAGTGCTGTGTAAGTGTCAACTTTCATTCGATTCCTTAAATGCTTTGCTCATGATTGCCTGCTACATCAGTTTTAACCCTGCAGGTTTGTATTTCCAATGTTAACTCCTCCCTGCCGTTTCCAATCTAGTTGAGGTACTTACTGCATTACAGACTTTTTATGTACTGGAAAGCTTACTATGTTTGCCCCGTGATGGGAAGGACTTGCATGTACCACTCGTCTCGCAGCACATGCTGAAGCCCACCAAAGCAAGCAATATCAAACTTCAAGCAGTACGGAACTTCCTCGATTACATTTCTAAAGCTAAGCATTAGTGGTGTGCAGCCCTATGACCCTGTCATTGCTTGGCCTCCTAGCTGGAAATTATTGCAACCTTGCCGATGTATTGTTGACAGTTGGAGATCACAGTACACTTCCATGTAGTGACTTGATAATCTATCCTTAGTGAAGTAATAACGTATGTAAAATGAGAAAGACGGACAGCAGGAAATCATGCTGTAAGTCTGTTAGTTCGAAAATTTTCCTATTTCTCTGAAGTCCATGCGCAGGGAACGAAGGGTTTCAGTATCGAAAGAGTGTCGCTGATTTTGCCAACCTGCGTTGAAGTTGGTATGTAACTGAAATTCCTGTTACCACATGCTGGTAAAATCATTTATTGGACAACTCATGTTGGTTTAATCTTTTTGTAGAGGTTTCAGTCTCATTTACTGAGCTTGACAGTTGCGATCGTTTTCGTAGGTTCGTTTTCAACAATTGATTGCAAGATTCTCTTGGAGCAGCTCATCACCATTAAGAATAGTACTTACCTATACTTCAACTGCTGAAGGCACTTTTTGTGATCCATCAGATACCATCATTCGAGTTTTGAAGTCAGTTATTCAGAACTGCTGAGAAAAGAAATTAGAGGTGTCCTCAGATAAGTTGGCATTTGTTTACTTCTGAGTGTCGTGCAAAGCAAAGTGATTTACAATCCTGCACACGATGGCAGCATTGACTGCCTGTAGTCAATCCTCGATGGCTATTTGATGAGGGTGCAATCAGAAAGTACACAACCACCAACTTATTTGATAACACATCTATTCAACATTGAGCACTAAATGCTGCTCAGGTGCATTTGTATCACTAGATAGATGGCCACCTGCTGTGCCCAAAGAAAGTCTGCATTTTCTCATGATCCGAACCAACTCTGGCAGCAGTCACATTTAAATTTTAAAATGGTCACAAATAGTTCGTTATCAGGATTACACTTGTCTCGCTTTGCCATGCTAAAGAAGAACGCCGTATGAATATTCGAGAATTTTTTGGCAACAAATATGACAATGTCTGAAGGCTCGTACGGCGTTCTTCCTCAGCACGGCATTGCTGCTGCATATCTAATTTTATGGAAGCTCAAAACAATATCACCCATGTTGACTGCAGGCTGATAATGAACCTAAAAATACGAGAGAGGTACTTTGGAGGGGAGGATTGCCTTTTGTATCTTCTTAAAAACTTCACTTACCTACTATGAAAGATGTTAGAATTATACCACAGAAAATAAAACCTATTGTTAGATTCTCCAAAGTGGTTTTAAAAGAGATCATGTCATTGTTTTTGTTTGGATTCTATTTGATGTACCCAATGATGAATCTCTATGGTGATATCACAAGTAGTAGCTACCATTCTATTTCATGTATGTTATCACACGGTTTCCAGTACTTTTTGATCAAATTCTATTGAGTTATTCATATGCTTTGTTTAACCCAAGCAATAGAAAAAATGTATCTCTCAAATGAAATGAAGCTTAGATATTCCCTTGTCAATTTCCTGGTAAAGAAATCCTTTCAAATTGCTTTCCTTCCTCTTTTTACGTTGTTTTACTTTCGTAAAAATTTCAAGTGGATCTAAGCTCATCTGTGTTTTTTTTTTTTACAGATTGTCCCTTAAGATGAGTTCTCAAGAATCCGAGGAGTCCCAGGAGACTCAGTACATGTCGTAAGTACTCTGTTTAAGTTTGCTGTACATATTATTTGGAAAAATGATGCTTTTATTATGGATGACAATGCATTTCAAGATGAATTTAATCAATCTCAGTCAATTTTCCAAGCACCAAAAAAGAAGGTCTTCGGAAGATCAACAAATTGGATCCGCAGTTCAGCACGAACTACCCATTATTATGAATATAAACCCCTGCAATGTTTTAATTGTTTTATTATTATCGTTTGGCAAGATTATACGTAATATCTCCTCTTTTCGATTCAAGTTTAGTTCAATCTTAGCAGTTAGCAGAATCTTTAAGAAGCTCATAGACTTTCCCTCTTGTCCTGTGAAAGTGTTAGATTTTTTTCTAAGTCATGCTTGAACAAGGATTATAATAATTTAAATCATGCATATGCAGCTGTAAATTCAGAGATCTCCTCTTAGGGGTATCTTTTAGGAAGCTTTAATATTTATTTTGGTTGCCTGTCGGTTGTGCCATGATTTTCATCCGAACGTATCGAACGCATCTGCCATAAGTCACTTTTTGGCTTCTTCAAAATACTTTTCCTTGCACCGAATATTAAGAAATTCTGTGCTGGCCGAATTTTAATATTATTTTATATGATATTCCTTACAGCCTCCTGAGCACAATGAGTTTTTAAAATTGAACTTACTGTGTGCTGATCTCGAGAAAAGCCAGGCTGAAAAGAAAATTTGTTGACATTTGTAGACACAATATCCAGTGCAAATGTCGCCATAGCTGATTGATGATCAAGGAAAGCTTTTATTCCCCTGCAGGCCATGAGATAAGACTAACAAAAAAAATCAAACTGAAATGCTTCAAATAATGACAACATTTGTTGTAGTGTCTCTACAAACTAAATGCTCAACAACTCCACCTTTCCAACAGAAAATTCGGAAAAAAGATGGTTGAAAAATTCTCTTTTCCTCTGTTTATTTCCCTGTTCCTCTCCACATTAAGATATAGAAAAGTCATTGCTAGAGACTGATGATAACAATACTCACAACTAATTGTTGTTTAATAATATTTCAATTTGAGTAATCAACTTTAAAATACCAGAAGATTACTGTTTTATGATTATGTAAGTAGAATTTTCTTCCAGTAGTTTACCACTGCAAAGGGAGCATATGTTACCAGTATCAAATAATACTGAAATTTAGCGGATGCCAAATTTCTTGGTATCTACTCCGTGCGTTTTTGTATAAGGAATTAGTGAGAGAAAAGGAAAGAATTTTCAGTATTTTTGAAGTTTATGTACAATTTATGTTGTATGTTACCTTTGATTTATTGCACAGTTTTAAAGAAACACTCCCAGGTGTGATGATTGAAGTTTCCCATATCTCAGCAAAAATTCATAAAGAATAATAGAAGAGATTTTACCCACCCTAACTACTTTTTCCCTCTACTGAACAAGTGTATAATTACATTACAGAATATTTATAAAAGGAAGCAAGGATATTTTTAAAGTCCAGCCTCTCGCTATCTCTCGCTGCATACATTAAACTAATTTTTTTGTATAGATCTGGCAAAAGAAATAAGTTGGCAGAGAAAATGTAGCAAAGAATACGTGAGGGAAAGTCTGAAATGTCATCAGAAATGCCATTTCTTAAGTCTATAGGATGAAGCATTTTGTAAAAGAAACTTAAATTATGCCCCTGCAGTTCTCTAAGTTTCTGGTAGAATTGCAATTTCACCTTTGTTGTTGAGTGCTGGAACAGTTGTTTGCTGGCAGCCATCTCTAATTTTAGTGGGAGGTCTGCTGTTAAAAACTAAGCATGGATCAGCTTTAGCGTCCAGCCCACTTACAAACTAGAGGCTTCAAAAAGGTTCATCAATGCCTTTCCTGGCCCTCTCATTGGCCAGCGGTTTAAGTCGGAGCAATCGATGAGTCTCCTTGAAGCCTCTAGTTTGTAAGTGAGCTGGACGCTTTTCAAAAGTAACTTGAGTTTTGTACTGCTCTTTGCAGAACATTTTGCCCTCCATCCAAAACTATCTACCCATAGACACTGTGAATAGAAGTGACTGATTCTAATGAAGCGAAAATGTATCATTCGGCTCCATTTACCGATTGTCCTTAGCAGTTGATGAGCACATGACATTTGGAGGACCTGGCTCCTTTGGCACCTATCACAACACCTCTTAAAATTTAATTTGTATCCTCATTTCTCATTTTTTTTCAGAGAGTCTCAAGAAAGTTTAATTGAATTGAAACTAGCAGACACGCAAACAAGTGAAGATGCACCAGTCAAAAATTCTCCTTCACTAAATGAAGGAACGTTTGCTGCGCCACTATCAAAGAGCTTACAATCTAATAAAACAAGCAATGAAGACAGCATTTCCATGACACTATCACAAAATACGATCATCCTTTCAGAATCAGATGACACCTACAATAAATCGGGAAACCTCTCTTTGTCAAATGACTCTCCTGACTTTCAAAACATTTCAAATCCATCATCAGCTGTGCTGACTCCACTGTCTGATGACTCTAAACGTGAGTACTTATTTTTATTTCTGGTTAATTTTGGACAGCTTCAAGAAATAACTGAAGGCTTTTCGCATAATCGTTTTAAGTTGAAAGAAAGAGAAAAAACTGAAGGCATTTGATCAACAGATAGGTCAATAATTGAAAATGCAAGTAAACATCCCAGTAGATAATTCTCAAAAGTAAGCTTATTATGCTTTTCAAAATTTTTCTGCACATCACTCAACAAAATCTTAGTTGGGGGAGAGAGAGAGGGGGGATTTCACCTCATTCTTATCCATTCCTTTATTGAAAATTTTGGTCACTCTCTTTGTGAGAATCAGTGAAAAAGTAGCCATCGTGTTACTGTGATGGTGTTATCACTGTTACATCCTGACTCCAGACTTATGAGCACAATTATTCCCAGGAAAACAGGACCTCACTCATTTGCCACCATCCATGAATTACTAGATACGTTATAAAAGTTTTCTGTTTGATGACAATATGACTTTTATCTGAACCTTGTTCAATCATCTAACTGTTTTCTATCTCACTTCATTTGTTTCATGATTGGGGACAGCCGGCATTAGCAGTCAAGACTTATTTCTGACAACATCTGCAAGCAATCAAGGGTATGTATCTTTTGCTTTATCCTCTTTGCTTATATCCTCTTTGCTTGCTTTATCCTCCTTGTGAAAATGATACCAGGAGCCCGACCATAGTCTTGAGCTGATCTACTGACACACATGGAGTTGGTTACCTCCAAAGGGTGTTCCTCATGTGAAAGCGCCTTATTTCATTATAGTAAATTTGTAAATCAGCCAGAGACAATGGTCAGGCTCATAGACTTATAACACAATGGAGACCGCGCACATTGCCTGACTTTAGGCGAGAGAGGTAAGACAGCTAGTAGGGTGAAGCAGGGTAGAAATGTGCCTTCAGCTTATTTGATACAGCCTGATATACAAGTAATACCATATGACGCTCAAAGCAGGAGTGTGGCTGCACATCTGTGTCGCCCGAGGGTGGTGGTTTGCGTTTGCAGAAATTTAATGGAACGGGTGGCACTCAAGGCTGCCGGCAGCATAGCTGGACCAGGGACCAAGTTACAGCTGGGTGGTACCAGTTGCAATCTAGGTTGCCTATCGTCTCACCAAACTCAAAGCATCCTAATTTGCGGTCTGACTTGTATTATACGTTTTTGGTTAGGCTATAGCTTACCATTTGCTTCCCTAATAGATTATGTTTCTCTGCTAATACAGCTGCATTGTCTGCAATTTGTAAAGAACCAGTCTGAAGAGAAAAGTGAAGTATTTGAACAACAGTGCAAGAAAATCAAGGAACACATGTATCCCAAAAAAGAAGAATCTCTTTTATTTGCTGTGTGCTTTGCCTTGCCGCTCATTGTTGTTGCTTTTTCTACCTACTACTTCAATTTGTTGTTGTGGTCTTTTTTTTTTTTTTTTTTTTTTTTTTGTTTGTTTATAAGAGTAATGAAATGGCCACTAAACTCGGGTATCACATTGCACTGCCGCCACAGCAAAAACGCTGTAACTTCATTACAAATTTTGTATTTTTCTCTCACACATACTGCTCTAATACAATACAGGGTGTCTAGCATCAGAAATTTCCTGATTATCCCGATTCTATCGGGATTTTATCCCGTTCTCATCAGGATTTGAGGAGAAATCGGTTGTAAAATCAGGATTTGAGAAAAGTCGGCCGTCCACTTGTTTTCTGTTAATTACCCGCTGTCCGTCCGATAATTTTTCTCCGCAAAAAAGCAGGATTTGGAAAAATTATGAAATCAGGACTCAGCAGTCAAAAATCAGGAAAAATCAGGATTTCCCAAAATTGAAAACAAGTAGACACCCTGGAAAATCTAAGTGTGCCTAGGCTTCATTTTCTTAAATATTGAGTTCCTAATAGTATGCCAAAATTGACTCGAAAAATGGAGGATGAGTATTGGCTAGTTTTCTTGTAAAATAGTATTTTGTCAGAAAAAAATCGAAAAAATGTCAAATGGTGATATGACGTTTTTACTTTGGACGGCAGTGCAAAGAAGTTGCCCAGCACACAGGTGATCCAATAGGTCATAAAGTGAAAGGGTTTTGATGTTAAATTTTTGGTGCAGTAGCTCAAGTGCCTCGTGGAAGAATACAAATTCGCTACTTTCAGATTGTAACAGACAATTGATACATACAAGATAAATTATTGAGGCATACAAAGGTATCAATAACAATGTAGGGGAGTTAATAACTTGCAACCAGTCATTTGAATTGACTTGACTTTGGCCCACAGCATATGATAGAGTTGTCTGAAAGGTTAATGGTTTGTTTTTGGCCACTAATTCAGTTTTTTTCTTTGTTTGTGAAATAGCTTAAGTCAAAGATTTGTATTTTCGTCTTCAACACCTCGACTGCGTGAGTTATCTGACACTGAATGTCCAGCCCAAAAGAAAAGAAAATTGGATCCAGATCCTGACGCATCAGTAGAAATTATTTCAAAAACTCCTGACGTTTCCAATCTAGCTGCTGAAATGTCAGTTGAAGAGGTATGATATAATCTCAGGTCTTTTGATTTTTATTAATGAAGCAGAGCAGGGGTGGGGAAAGTTCTTAGCCCTCCCATTTTAAAAGCCCTTCGCTCCAGAGCTGGAAATGCGGGGGAAGGGGGGCGAGAAAGGGAAGTTACAAACATCGAAGCAGGAATAATATCAAATATCTTTAATGCCTATATTTCAGCCTTGCAATTGGAAGGAGCTTTTTCTGTTTATTATTTGCTGAGTCGAGGAAACCTCAAAGGATTTAACATATATATACTTAAAATGAAAAATTTAAAGAAAGGGGGCAACACCTATTTGACGCCATTGTAAAAGATATTTTCTCTATCCTAGTAAAGGGTGGTCTTTGATGGAACGAACGCAAGATATGTTGGGGGCAACGAAAATGGATCTTTGGTGGCGGTTTTCCAGCATCTTGAGACGGGACCATGTCCATAATGAAGGTTAAAAACGATATTGTGCACGACATCATGTCCAGGCAGTTAGTGTGGTGTGGACATGTGTAAAGAATGTCGGAGTATAGGTTGCCCAAACAAAGTTTGGATTAGGTACCACCTGGAAAAAGGGGACAGGGATGTCTCAAGAATGGATGGCGACAGGACATTGACGGAGAGATATTGCGTTGTTAGTTGCCTGATAACCCTTGGGAAATTAGGCACATGTGGCGTTCGGATGTCGCAGATTGTCAGAGTGAGTCGTAGTCATAGAGCGTCTTTTGTGTTTTGTAGATAAAAAGGGGCAAAATTTCTCAGTTCTCGCATCTTCTAAGGAGCACCTGAAAGCTAAAATCAACATTAACCCTAAGCATAAGGAGTCAGTCTGAATCCATAGATTGCACAGTCCAATATTTTTGTTGCTTATAAAGTTGTCAAATGAATGCCAATTGGTCTTCAAGGTTAACTAGAGAGTGAGAAGGGCGCCAAATTCAGAGAAAGACGATATTAAAATAATGTCTGGGAATTAAATTGGACTCAAATTAAGCTATAAAAGAAGATCACAGAAGGGGGATGAGGCGAGTCTTGATAAGTTAGAAAACAAATGGCTGTCACTCAGGAGGGAACTACTTATTTTTTAAGACTTTCGAAAAAATGACGGCGTTGAGTTAAAAGTACCTACATGGGCAGAGCTAAGGGGGTTTTAGGGGGGCCTCCTCCACAGAATTGGAAAAAGTATAATCCGGCCCCCTGGAAATTCTGTCTGTTAAAACAATATCTTTGTCAATGATAACTCTTTATCATGGTGTAACTCTTAGTAACAATTCAAAAGTATTTAGAGCTGAAAATACTTGAAACAGCGTACTTTGTGTGCAGAAGTCAACGGAGCATTTACGTCACAGAAGCTTCCAAATACGTCCAAATACGTCCAAATACGTCCAAATAGAGTAAAAATTTCAAAAAATCTCTGGGGGATGCTTCCTGGTGATAGGGAGGCCAGACCCACCCCAGTAAGCTAATATAGCTATGTCTATGGGTACCCTATCAAAGTTTAAGTAAGAAAATAATTGAACACCCCGAGAAAATTACTTATTAATTTTTTAAAAATAGGACAAGTAGGCTTTGTGAATTTTTCATTTTACCAGGTTGATAAATGAGTATTACCTGATTTATTTATTTTTTCTTCCTGGTTGTTTTGTGCTTCTCTTCCTTCAGGCTATGTACATTTCGGAATACACCTATTCCATCTTCAGGCCACTTCACCACTTTACTAGCACTATAGGGCGCGTTCGATATTCGATAAACTTAGAATGTTAAAACACTTAAAAGTTAAAAAACCGGAAAATAAAAACTACGCATAGACTAAAAAGACTGCACGAGGCGCGACCGATAACTGATTACTTGATCTTTCCTCCTCGGCTCTTGTCCACGGGGCTAAGGAACGTGGCATTATCAGAGGTGTTACTATCGATTCGATTTGGGTGTTGAGGATGTTGCCGGATGTTTTCGCGCGCTCGATTTCCATTTGTTCCAACAAGTTCATTCTTTTGCCCTTTTTACATGTATGTATCACATCAATTTTGCATTTTTTGGATTCATGATTTTGTTCTATGAGATGGTCGCTGAGTGAGGAGTGTCCTGTGTTTTTGAGGCGTGCGTTGGCAAAATGTTCGTTGGTGCGGGTATTTATGGTACGCCCTGTTTGCCCAATGTAATATTTTCCACATTTGCAGCTGACTTTGTAAATCCCACTGGTATTTAATTGAAGATGGAATAGGTGTGTTCCGAAATGTACATAGCCTGAAGGAAGAGAAGCACAAAACAACCAGGAAGAAAAAATAAATAAATCAGGTAATAGGACAAGTAGGATTGATCAAAGTCCACTTTTCCTTTTCTTCCTTGTGCTCTGTTTAACAACTTACCCTGGAAAAATATCTTTTTTACGATTCAATTTCACAATTGAGGTCTCCAGGTAATGAAGGGGGTGAGTGACATTATTGAAAAAATTTAATTAGGGACGGTTGCGAAAAAAACTCATTTCAAAGTAAATTCAATGCAAAACCTAAGGTTCAAAACATGATTTTTAGCTTTAAAGCACCATTTCATATATATTTTGAGCTGTAAGACCCCATTCAGCATTAAAATCATCTTTCTCGAAATAACAGAAATTGTACTTACCTCCTTCCTATGGTGTACTCAATATTCATACTTGCAGTATAATGTAAAGTGTAAGTAAGTAGCTGTCAGTGCTTATGAGTCGGTACACATGTATTGAAAAAAAAAAAATGCAAAAATGTATCGAAAAACGAGACTTCAAGTATCTTTGCATGCGTCAACACAACTCTTTTAAGACCCCAAAAATCAAAATTAAGAAGATTAATTTTTTTATCAAAGTGTGGTAAACGGTCATCTGATATGCTATAATTTTTAAAAAATTCCTAGGGAAGGACCCTTTGACTACCCCTCCCCCCCTAGAGTGAAGGAAGCCAAAATTTAGGTTTGAACCTCTCTACATGAAACCTAGCTCTGCCTTTGCTTTTTTCCCTAAAAGAATCCAGAGCCATAACTCAATTTGTGTCCTTTATTCACAAATCTACGAAAAACAAACATACTTCATTGCGACTCTACAAAACACATGCATGTAATGCATCCAATGTTTAAATCTCCCCCCTCCCCCCTTAAGAGATCCTGAAATCTTGTAGGGGTCTGCACAATATGTCTTAGAAAAAATAAAAATACCAATTGAAAAGAAAAAAATTCACTGTACAGTTTTTTCATATTTTTAAGAAGGATGAATTGATGATAATCTATGCTAATTTTTTCAACAACTAAACGTTTCACCTCCCCCCCTTCCTTTTGCAGGTTCCTGCTGAAGGAGCTCCGGCACTCTCTGGCCCATCTCCAAATAGTGGCAACACAATTATTCTTGAGTCATCCAATACTTGTGCTTCTGTGCCACCAACCGCAACCGAGTCAGAATTTTCTCTACACTACACGCAGTCTGCTTCTCAGCTAAAAGAGCTTACCAGTGCAGACGTTCCAAAACGTTCCTCTAGCAATAGTGAAATACTGACAAATGGATCCCAGGACAGTCAAAAAACAAGTTGGGGATCACATAATTATGAAGAATTCTCATATAATTCACATTGTGAGGCTATTAAGTCGCCCTCAAAGAAATTGAAATTGGAACAGGACAAAAACTTGGCAGATACTTACAGGTGTGAGGCAGGACCAATCTCAGTAGTTTTAAAAATGGTATACTCAGAAACAGTGCCAAATAAATTGTTAGCTTTGGACATTGTAGACTTTTCCTTTCATCTGGAAGAGGGAAAAGAATACAGACGAGCCAGCTCCTCCTTATCTTCAGGAGTTCTTGGTGATCTTTCTTCTGGTAGTTCAAGTCTGTACAGCTTGCCCGGTCCGTTCAAACCCAGGGGGCGGCAGGCATGTGTAAGCTCCACTGATAGTGACCAAATCAAATCGGATGCACGAAAATTACAAGGTGCCAATGGCAAAACACATTCATCAAAATTGAGCCCGTTTCCAGGCTTAGATAGAGTGCCGGTGAGATGCAGCAATTGCCATTTTGCATTTCCCCAACCTCAGTTATTCTCTTCGCCAACTATGAATGGGACAGCAAATGGAAAAGGTGACTTACAAATATATGTTAACTCCTCAGGCCACATTGTAACCCCAGACATCTCATCATCGTCCTCACAAACTCATTCGGGAGGATTGCAGTCAAGAGAGCAAGAAAACAGGTCATCTCCTCAATCACCAGTAACGTATCAAGAAATTATCAGATCACGTGAAAACCCTTTTGGAAATCTATCTGTCGCTTTTGGCTTTTGGTCCAGTTTTTATTTTCCGTGTCGCATTTTGAGGTGCATAGCAGACAAGTTCTTAGTATTGTTCTTTGATAACGAAGAGAAAGAGCTAACTAAAAATAAACTCATTCCTTTGTCAATGTTAAAGCCCAATAGCATGATAATGGTGCACGTACCTTCCATCAATTCTTACACACCAGGAAGGCTCGAAGAAATTTCAGATTCACCGGACCACCGATCAGCGCCGTTTGCTGTATTTACTCAAAATGAGCTAAATTATTTTTCAATTGAATCCCTTGGAATTGCAGAACAGCAGAGGAAGGTTTTAATAAGGAATAACAATCCTCAACCTGCCACAAATTTAAGCTCCATTGACTTGGACAACTGCACCAGTGCAAAAAGAAATAGGACCCCGCGTCAGAGCATCATCTCAAGTTTATCTTCACCGAGGACAGTAAAATCCACTGCTGCAAAGAAACTATTCAGGAATGCAGAATGCAAAGCAAGCACGAGTGAAGGGAAAAGTCCCAGGAATAATAAAAGAGCTGCTCGGAAGTTACTAGACGAGCCCAAATCTTACTATTCAGATTCAGAGTGCGACCCTAAGCAGTACGATTTAGACCTCTCAGGCAATGGAATCCGTGGAGTGCACCTAGAAAAAAAAGACTTCAATGATCCTTTGTGTAACTTGAAACAGAAGAAAATAACAAGTGCAAATGATGATACTTCACTCATTGAGAAGTACGGGCCAATTCCCGTTAAGGGAAGTAATTTATTTGCAGGATTTGTCTTTGTTCTGACTTACACTGATGAGTCCATCAGCAAACCCTCGTTTAGAACCCAAACAGACTCCATGACATCTGAATCAGAGACAGATTTAGATGAATTTCTCAAGACTGAGTACCCCTTCTCCAAATCAAGATTAATCACCCAGATCAAAGCTGGAGGTGGTTCATACTATGAAAATATTACCCACGTTCCATTTAATGAATTGAAAAATACAGTTTTAATTTCAAACAAACCTAGTCTCACTTGCACTTACATATATGCCCTAGCAGAGGGTATCCGAGCGTATAAGCATGAAGATATAATTTACTGTTGTGTCAATAGTATACCATTTAGAGATTATATTCAGACACAAAATTATTTGCCCAATGGATGGTCCTATTCATTAGTTGGCTACAAAGAAGTCCCAAAAATGAAACCAGAAGAGGGGAGTTTACGACCCCAAATCTTGAAGGGCAAGTGGATTCTTTTACTTTTAGACGAGAAAGCAAAACAGGAGTGTGTCGATTTCTGGACAGCGATCTTAGAAATTGCAGGTGCTCGACCCAGAAGAGGTTATGCAAAAGTGGGTTCAGATGAGTCTCCAGTTATTGCAATTGCAGATGAGTCACTGAGTAAAGAAATGCGAGAGAGAAAAGATATCAAATGTGTTTCTGTTGTATGGCTCATTCAAAGCTTAATCAACAACCAACTGATGAAAGCAGAAGGCCATCCTCACTACAAGTATGATTTCAAATCTGGTCGAGTAGATGATTCTGTTTAGTCATAAAGTTTCTCTGTGATCTATCTTATTTTTATTGTTAGATACTGTCGGATATTAGTTTTTGTTCATTTGTATTAAATTTTGCTTGACCAGACAATGTTGGTGAAAGAAGGCTTTCTACTTTTCTGAAGGAACTCACAATTCATTCTAAGGGCCAGATTATTATATGATACCAAGAATTGTATGTTGGGAGGTTTCCACTCGCTCGATCAGTCTCTATTCTAACTACAGAGCTTTCAAGATGGTTACAACAAAGATTGTGAGAAATGGCTCTGTTGAAAAGAAAAAAAATAATAACTGTAATGTTGCTTTCAAAATACGCCTCTCGTGGAATCACTCCGTTTTTCAATGCATGCTGATAGATTTTTGTTAAAAAAAATGAGAAATCCTCAGACACTCTGGTCCTTCATCATTGTAAAGCACAGCATCAAAAAAAATTATGTTGAAAGGTATGAAGCCCTCTCTCACGAAATTTTGCCTAACTATGTGGTACATACTATCTGTAAGGATTAAATCCACTCTTTGCCAGTGGCAATCTCTTTCTTATACCTTACTTCTAGACCCAATTTTCAGTTTTTAAGTGTACTTATTTTTTTATGAACAGTTGTTCTCAAAATTTAGTAAACAGGAGACAAAAAGGAAGCATTATCTTGTGAGCATGTACTGTTAATATGTTTTAATTTCTTTGAATTTCAACTTTTCATAAATTATAGAATAATAACTTTTCCTATCTCCATTAAAATATCCTGAGTGCTATTTTAGCTAATCATAGTCCATTGCTATCTGGATTTTCCTGAATTAAAGAAATTTTCAAATCCAACCGCCTCTGTGATGAGACAGGCAACACCTGCAATTACTTAAGGTCCAGAATGTAGAAGATGAAGATGTATATTTATTATACAATGGCCATTTCAAGTATTTCAATGTTAATCTTCAGGTAAATTTTAATAAAAAATTTGTTCGTCAGAGATATGCAAGACACATAAATAAAAATAAACAAGCCCAAAGTGGACCGATAGTGATACACAAGTCGTTGTTTTTCTGAACAAAATTTGATGCTGACAGGTGTCGGTGCTGGGCGTGCGCGTGCAATCAGATGAGACCAAGCTGGAAGGAAGAAAAATGCGAGCCAACTGGTTTTCCAGGTTACTGGTTTAACAGATATTACTCATCCTTCAATTCATTGATTTCAAGTTTTTTCAGCGAATTCAATTTTTTTCCTTTAGCGCATGTGTGCAATATGTTAATTGTACATTCCTCTGATTTGTGTCTGGTTTCTATTACATGTTTGCTCAGTAACGATTTTCCCATTGGCTTTCAAAGAATGAAAAAATGAGAAAACCTTCACTCAGCAATCATGTAATAGAAACCAGGCACAAACGAGAGGATTGTACAATTTACACATTGTACGCTTGCGCCAATGGCGAAAAATGGAATTTGCTGGAAAAACTTGAAATCGATAAATTGAAGAATGAGCAATATCTGTTCAAACCAGTCCGCTGGAAAGACTGTTGCCCTAAATGATTCTTCTCTCCAGTTTGGTCTAATCTGATTGCGTGCGTACGATTGGTCACCTGTTACTATCAAATCCTGCCGAGAGATTCTAGGGACTCAATTCTGTAATTGTGAATCCTTCTAAACTTGAACAACATTTTACAGTTAAAGTTTATTTTTCGACTCTGACCTGCGTTATGAAACTTTTCTGATGAGCAGGATTTTTCATTTTTTTCCTCTCTAAAATTTTGAGAACAATTCAGGGTTAAAGGTTTTATTCCATTCCATGTTCATATTTTCCATCCAATTCTCATCTGTATCAAGATTTGGGTAATCTCAACCTTGCATTTTTCACGACTTTTCATTATGTAATATATTCATGTGGAAAATTTAATTCATACCCTGAAGTTGTTATAATTAATTATTTGTGTGCAAATCGGTGTTCAACACACTCATAATACATCGATACATTCACGCTCAAAGGTGTTTTCTAGCAATCAACATCATATCTGCGCGATTGAAAAAGACTATCAAGTCTTATAAAAGATATATGTAGACATGAAAAATGGACGCAACAAACTAGTTGTACCATGGAAAGATTTTTATGTCTTTTTTGTTTGTTTTGTTTTACCTGTAGACTTAGTTTCAAATATTTTTCATTATTTGTGCACATGCAAGGTTCTGTATTTTGATTCCTTAAGTTCTACTAATATTTTTAGTAGATAGGTGAATAATTATACGCTAATTATTGATTTGATTATTCAAAGAAAAATATATCACAAACTTAATCTATTCTATTCATAGTGAAAATAAGTAGATCAGTCTGCATGCTGCCTTTTTCCTTGGTAGTATTTGCCGAAGCTCTGTGGCTTTTTATTCCTCAGAGCCCAGCATTCCAAGAACATTACATTGAAAATTTTAATTTTTGTCTTTTGTGCAGATTTTACAAAGTAAACTCAAGCCATTTGTCCTTGTGATTTAAAAATTTAATTTATTTCATTGTTGACTAATTACTATTGTGTTTTTAGACCTTTTGGAAGTTAAAAAATTTACCAACTCCCAAAATGTTTTTATCATTCATGTAATTTTTTTTTAAATTTTTCTGTAAAAATTGCATATACTACACATACTTAATGTCACCAGATGCAAATTTTTCTTCCATAATCAATTTTAAGAAAGCACAAAATTGTGCGACAGTCAGCCTCTTGGTTTTTTTTCATCCTTGTGGATATTTTTAACTTTTAACGGTTTTCAGAGAATTTAAAGTAGCATAGCACCTTCTTTTTTTATAAGTATGGCAATAAAATGTTGAATGTTCAATGGTTTAAAAAAATTTCTCTAATGACTAATTTTATCCTAACGAAGAACGTTTTATTCATTCTATTTTGACCAATTTTAATTAGGTATCTAGTTCTTGATTTTTCACTGTGCATCAAACGGTCCATTTTCTATTATTTGTCATAACTGAATAAAAGGTCCTGTCAGGATACTTTTTCAAATCATCTTACTTATTCTTTTTCACAGTTAAGATTGCAAATGAAGATGGAAACTACTTAACGGTCATGGATTAATTGTGATGAACATATGAAAGAGTAGTAAATGCCTTTGTAATTGTTTATACTCAGTTAAACTCTGTTAATTTTTGAACTATGTTGTAAACTTCTTAATATTATCAAGGACCATACCGATTCTGAATCATTGATTCCCTTGTAACATTCCTGGGAAAAGTGTATCTTGCACTTAGCACTGATTTTCCATTTGCTCTAAAATAGACCAAATATCAGGAATATTTTCATTCATGGTAGCTTGATCTCATGCCTCAGCCATCTTCTTTTTATCGCTACTTTGCTATCGAAAAATACCTAGTGCCACATTGACATTCTTATCCAGGTTGGAAAGAGAATTTTTTCCTACTGCTTTAAAAATTTCAAGTTACTTTCACAATTTTACTTAGAATTGTATTCTTAAGCTCGTGTTGAAGCATAAAACTGTAGTTCATAGACGCACATTACAAATAATTTTCCTTGTTCATTTTTATGTAGGAATCATTGGTTTAGATTATAAAGTATAACCAGATCTCCTACTAAGCGTTTCATTTTTTAAAGGCATTTTACTGTAATGGCCAGTCCCTTAATTTTTGTTGATGGTCTTGAAATAGCTTTGTACCTTAGTCAGTATCAAGTATGTATCACAGAACTGCATTATCACAGATAGTGCTCATAAGTAGGCAGCAACAATGATTGGTAACCTTCGTCCAAGAGCTTGTCATAAAAACAGCATTTTGACCCTTTTCACGATTTTTTCAAGCTCATATATTGATTTTTCATACTTAAACTTCGCTTTCCTCAAGTTTTGAGAGCTCTCAAATAATTTGAAAGGAATGTAAGAGGAGAGGAAGGGATGAGCCAAAATTCTGCAATCCTATATTCATAGAATAGTTGGAGATTTTAAGTCTTAATTTGCTTTGAAATTTGCTGAAATCACAAACTTTCCATGTTTCTAAGTTTATTTCAGTAGCTTGAGTGTCTAGCCAATCTAAACTTGCATTTTTTCTTTTTTATACTTTTTTACTATTATCTATTTTTAAAATCTTCGTAAGTGCTAAATGTTCATTTTCCAAACCACTCATGGAAATTCTTACAGAAAAAAGAAGGAAATTTTGTATTTTTAGCCTCACAAAGCTAGCTTCTACTGCTGTGATAGCTAAGAGAGCAGTAAGTGCATTTCTGTCGGAGCCATGGTCAGCACATACTTTTATACGTTTTGAGGTTCATCCCAGCATGCACTTACCGCTCTCTTCGCTATTACGGCAGTACAATTGAAAGAAATATAGTTCACAGAATTGTTGATTGTGTCTTATCGATTACTCTACTACTTATAGTATCCTAGAATATTTCCATGCTAAGAAAAATAAATAAACAATAGTTGATAGGAAATGATTTTGTAGCTTATAGCTGGCTCAGAAAAAAAAGTAGTTCACATAATCCCACCTTCCCCTAATATGTGGCAATTATTGGAGTGTTGATGTTTCCCTGCCTTATCTGTGAGTACCATTAGTCAAAATGCAATTATGTGACTAGTGCAACTGACAATTCTAGTTACAAATGGAAAGATAGATGAGATTAAGTGATTATTCTTGTCAAAATCTTGATCGAGTTGTAAATATTTTACCTCTTTTTTGTTAATATTATTAATATCCATTACGTTATCTCTACAAGTGTACAAATTTGTAATTGTTTGATAGGAAAAAAATCTTGTTCACGCTTTTGCCTATCATGAATGAACTGTCCGTCCTTGTGTCATTCGATGTGGAGTCGCTTTACCCTAGTATACCCCTCGAAAAAACAAAAACTTTGTGCAGGAAATGGTTTGAAAAGAATAACATTAGTGAGAAAAATATTGAGGAATACATGCAAATAATAACAGTATGCACAGAACAACGCTTTTTCCAATTTAACAACAAGTTTTACATTCAAAAAGACGGCCTTACAATGGGTAACCCTTTATCTTCAATTTTATCCGAATTATTTATGAGTGACCTAGAGATGAACGTAAAGGAAAGTAGCTCGTTATTCAAACATTGGTCTCGAAAAGTTGACGACATATTCGCCGTTATAGACAGAGATAAAGTAGACGAGTGCTTACAATTACTGAATTCAATAGAAGATACCGTCAATTTCACAGTGGAAATAGAAAAAGAGGGGACTCTCCCATTTTTAGATTTGAAAGTAATCAGGGTAAATAATAGGCTTGAATTCGATATATATCGAAAACCCACACATGTTGACGTATACATCAATGAAAAAGCGTATAACCCACGTGAGCACAAATTAGCCGCATTTAGAAGTTTAATACAAAGAATGATCAAAGTCCCCTTGACACCAGAAAGACTGAATAGGGAAAGGACAAGAATTATTGAAATAGGGCAAAAAAATGGGTTTGAGGCATCAGAAATCAATAGGATAATTAACACAGCAAAATACAAACAACGAATCAGGAATATTACCACCCTTCAAAAGGATTGTGAAGAAAGAAAATGGGTTTCAGTAAACTATCATCCTGCAATCTATTCAGACCTGAAAAAAGTTTTTAAAAATTATGGTCTATGCGTAGCTCCCAAAAATAAATACAACCTTAGAAATATTGGAATGAGGAATTTAAAAGATGAGACACCCGTTTTAAAAAAATCGGGAATTTATAAAATAAATTGTTCTGGATGCGAGAAAGTGTACATCGGACAAACGAAAAGAGATATCGAAACAAGAGCTAAAGAGCACGCTAGGAACATAAAAAACCGTTTTTATTTAAATAAAGTATTCATGAACAATACGTTTCATTTATTCATCACATATTTTCTTTCCAGTTATTCCACAATGCATATCAAAATACTCTACTATCAAGTGAAGTTTGTCATCAGCTTATTAAGTTTCACCTATTTTGATCTATGGAGTTGTCGTGTTTTAGGGTGAATGTCAATTGAAGTATCCTCAATATATCCGACATGTCAAAGAATAGTTAAAAATCCCTACAAATTCTGAAAATATTTTGTTTGGCTGGAAAAGTAATAATTACAATCAACATGCAGAATGGTGGTTTCACAGTCCTTTATTATTTTAAGATTGGATCATAAACAATGATTGTTTACAGTGAAAGGAAAGTAAAATACGTATTTTACATTGAATAAAAAATGAGGAGTACTATCAGCAGCAATCCTTTTAAGTAAGACTGAATCAAGAGAGGTAATAAAAAATTATTAGGTATAAAAAGTGTCAAAATGATTGGTGTACATTGATTCCGACAATACTAGCAATCCTGCTGCACGTAACGTCAGAATTTAATAGTAGGTCAAACATTAAGCGAATTGCTAGTCTTTTATTTTTGTGACTAAGTGTTCCCGTGACGTTAAGATAAAAATGAAATTTTTGTCCTTGTCTAATTTAGATTACCTAATATGGTCGAAAAGCGTATTGTCACATGTTCGTATAGACGTAGGAAAAAAGATGGAGATGACGATTTGCATTTTCTACACAGGTAAATTGGATCTGAGCATCAGCCATCGAATTTTAGTGAATCGTGGACATGCTGTTAAAATACCATGCTTCAGCTTGACTGAAGCTGGTTTGATAAACGTAAAAAGAAGCTACTCTTTGAGTTGCCGGAGGTTAGTCAGAGTATTTAAACCAGAGTTTGCTTGTGTGAACAGGTTTAAGTTACTTGTGGCTGAAAATAAAAGATGGTACTAGCACTTCAGGCATGACATCTTGGATGCAGCTCACTCTCAGAATGTACCTAAGTTATTAATCCCTTGCACCATAGAAATAGCAAAAGATATTATTTTTTGACATGTTTTGGATAGGAAATCTGTCTGACATTTTCGCATTAGAACTCTGCCTCAACCAAATCGCAAGATTTGCAATACAGTTAGGTACAAATAGATAAAGCTGGCTCATGAATGATTTCTTCAAGTGAGACATAAGCCAAAATCGTTACACTTCTTCAACAAGGTGCAGACACTAATAAATTTAAGAGTTCCATCTCTCATATTTGTGGTTAATTTGTCCAGTTAAAATTAAGCATTTAGAAACTGAAGAAAAATGGAGGCTTTCTCCGTCACCTACTAAATACAGAAGTAACTTAGGCATGCTGTATAATAAGTCATACTGAGGTTTGATCATTTTCCAATAAACTAACACTCTCAAAATCTTAAGACATACAAAGTAGGAGCGATTTTTGCATGAATTTATTGTTGATTTATCATTATTGAAGTAACTTTTTAAACAAATTTTACTTAATTTTATGAGAACAGTGTGTTTTTGGCAAAATTATCTTTTAGTTTCACACACAAGAATAGGTAGGTAATTTTTTATATTCAACAGGAAATTGATGCCCACTTTAGTTTTAGCTCAGGTACATTTTTCACATACTACTTACTTAAATATAAGATCTCAACTATTCAGTTCAGTTTTAGGTGCCTAAGTGGGTACATGGATTAAACAAAATCGATTCCTTCTTCGTAAATTTTAAAAGTTTTTAGGAGAGTTCATTCAGTTATTTGCTACTAGAGATAGGAATGAGAAATAATGGTAAGAAGCCATATTGAGAATAGAAAAGTCTGAGGAAGTTTAAAGGTATGAATGGAAATATTTGTCAACAAAAAGCAGCTTACCTACTTTAAAATTGTAGTACAGTGAAATCTTTACCTATCTAAAATAAATCGAAGAGGCTTACCTACAAGTAATAAAACCATTTAAGCTAGACCTTTGCAAAATTATTGGTTACACATTCACTATACCTAACGTAGCTCTGTAATAATTTTTTTCTTGGGTACCCTAATAATGCATGGAATGAGATGGATAAAATTTGAGTTGGCCAACTAAAAAACTGGTTGCGATTTGCAAAAAATTGGCAAAACCTTAAAGAATGACTATGAAGAAGAAAAATAATAATAGACTATGTAATTCTCCTTGACTGGACGTTTATTAAAACAAGAATGGATTACGATTGGTGATACAAAAACAAATCTGTAAACAAAATCCTTTTACAAAACCGTACAATTATTAATTAAAATAGTTTAATATTAAAATTCTGTGATCCATTTTGAAACCTCAAACTTGCACTTTTAAAAGGCATGTAGGAAATAACAGACTATAATAGATTTGAAACACTTTGAACAGAAAAAAATAAAAAATGAGGAGAGAGTACAATACATCAATTAATAAAAAATTAGGATAGAAATAAAAAATTCTTACAGAGTCTAGCCATTCTCTACAAACGAAAGTACACTGACGATTACAGTTAAAAATAAAATAAATTCAAAAGCAACCGTTTGTTTCGTGAGGGACAAATTGTTTCAATAAAATCAAATAGGTATTTATTTCATTTGAGTGCACGCAGAAAAAAATCTTTGAAATGGATCGTTATTTAGGGTGGCTACTACAATTTACTTGCTCTTGATGCCACGGCCGCAGAAACAAAAGAAATTATGAAATAAAAAAAATAATAATAAAAGAGAGTGCATATTTCCCAACTTCAATTTCGCTTCACACAATGTAGTAATAATCATCCGACAGATATGACACATTAATGGCTGTATGAAAAGTTGACGGTCATAAAAAGGGGTTTGTATTCTGAAAGTTAAAAAAAAATTGCACTACCTATTTGTGAAATAAAGGACCAACTCAAATTTGGAGGCTGAAAAGAAGCAGATTTTTCAATTTAAATTCCCTGGCAGGCCGATGGAAAAAGTTGAAACATTAATTGACGACGAGCCTGGAATGGAACACGGCTTTTCGACAAACCTTAGATTTAGTACAAAGATTCCTACAGGAGTACCTACATAAACTAATTTTGGAGGCAAATAAAATTACTAACTGATATTCCAGATAGAACATTTGAATCTGCGGAAACTGCTTTTCTTCTTTTAGATTTATTAGAATATTTATGGTCAGTTAAGTATATTGTTGATTATGAACTTAAAAAATGAGATTAGATGTGTGCAGGCAAAAAGAAGTCGATTGACTTAAAACTTCCATGGCAGAGAGCTTTAAGAGGTGCAGCTGAAAGGTATTATACCTCCAAAGCATCTGAGCAAAAACAAGGATTTTTTTCTTAAAAAGAGTCCTAACAGTCTGTTGGTCTTCAAAAATGACTTTATGGTGTTGTCAAATGTTATTGCGTTTTGCTGATAGATTGCAAGAAGAGATACTTCACTCGGAAGTTTTGCACAGGCAACAAGTTTAGAAATACCTTGTCATATTTTGTAGGAGCTCATACATAAAAAGACTAACTTTAACCATGCTCAAAAGCTGTTTTGACAGAAAAATTCAGCTCCAAGTTATGGCAATATCAGAGGACATACTTAATTGTTTTTCTTATTTAAAAGAAAGAAAAAAGATCGGTAAAGGAATTTTTAATCATCAAAGGTTTTGCACCCATCAATAGTCAAATTCAGTGATTAACTGTAAATGGTGTCGAAAATAAGGATGTTAGTAGCTTTCTAAATTGAAAGTTAGTGCCAAAAAGTTGTGATCGCAAAGAGTGGAACATGTGTGTGACATTTTTCTCCTTCTTTGAAACAAGATGAGAAGACTTAGACTTCATGATTTTGAGAGAACTTTGGACTGAAGTATTCAGGCAGAACAACTTTCTGCATGTCAAGGCTGTCATGTGTGGCTTTGAACTACACCAAAATTTGACGAGACATCTCGAAGTCTGGTCTACTTAAGTATGAGTCAAATTTCACAATGTAGTGGCTGCTAAGCAATTTTCCTTATGCCTGTCAGCAAAACTTACCCGAACGTATGACATCGCTGTAAAATCATACATAAAATAGTTTTTTTAGGTATGATATACCGACAGAAAGCTGAAGATGTCTACTTCCAGGATATTTTGTTTTTGCTGAAATACATCTTTTTTAAGATGTGAGCTTGGAGGAGTTCCTTTTCAGCTGCAGTGGTTACAGGCTACACGGACCCAAGGATACCAGCCCCTTAGGAATTTTGTTATCCAATTTCTAATGAAATGGCAAAAAACAGATCTTAAGTTCTATCTCCACGATGTAATACTTGCACGATACAGTGTGATGAGACATTTAATGAAATATGTTTGTAAAATTAGAAAAATCATGAATATAAGACTAGGTCATTAGGTACAGCATTCAAAATTTCTACCTGCTTCTTGTTCAGTATGAGGATAACCACTGTCATTTTTTTAAACATCAAGTTTTTCCTGAAATTAATTAGGTACAGACATCAAATTCAGTTTTGGAAAAATGAGAGATCAGTTTCTCGCATAGAAAACAATTTGTCTGAACTTTAAATCAGAAACAAAGCATTTCATGCGTTTCTGGTTTCATTTAAATATTTTTAGACCACGTCTGGAAAAATAAAGATAGAAATAGGTACTATTATCAACCTGCAGGACTTCTCATCCTCAAAAGAAAAAATCTTGCATTTTTTTGTAATTTAGGGCCCAATAATGGTTTTGGAACCCTTACACTCAGAATCGAATGCAGAATACGAAGCTGTGCTGCTGGAAAAAACATTTTTAGAAAAAGCCATGCAGAAACATTATCTACGATTGACAAAGTTGACTTTAGGAACTGGCAGGAGTAAAATTTAAAGGGATACTTTTTAATATATATGAAACAGATCACTTACTTATGGCAATGCGCCATCTATATCCCTTTTCCACTTCAAAAATGTCATTAGATATATCGATTTATTTTCTTTCCTTTCGCTCAGTTAAAACTTTCAAGAAAAAACCAGAAAATTTAAAAGTATCTGTTTAAAGTTCATTTTATGGTAGAAAAAAAAGGAATAGTTTTAAAAACATGCCACTGTTAAGAAGTTGATGGGGAAAATGAGAATTTTCTGTTTAAAACATAAAGTAGGAATGGTTATTTCTCACTTATGAATTCCTTTTGGATGTTTTCAATATGTTCTACAAGTTCGCCTTTCGGTTTAATGAGAAAATATATGCGGTGGTGCTTAATTTCTTAGCCTGTCTAGTGGTTCATTGAGTTTTGTTAAAAAATTGAAGCGAAAAATTCTTATTTCATTGACTAGGATCACCGGGCTCAATGTTATCGTCAATCGTGACAATCGTTGAGACGATAAAACAACAAATAATTAAATGACAAATTTACATCACTTGACCTCATTTTGCATCTATTTTTCTTTATGGAATATCCCACTCTCACTAGTTAGCTCAATGCATTGTTTTGACATCAGAAAAAAAATCTGACAAATAATGCAGAGTAATGACTTGGATTGAACAAGACCATCTTGAACTTGAGAAATGACAGACATTGTGAGACAGAAGTCCAATTCATTGTCAGAGCTGAAATTTTAGGCTTAATGTTTTCTCTCTTTCTGCTTGTGAACAAAGGCAGGTAAGATAGAAACTTAGTACTTAGCCGTTCTATTTCACATCAACAAGACAGTAATCATATCATATAAAACTCAAACCAACAACTTCTGCCGCCAAGAAAAAAGAAAACATAAAGCTGAACTTGTGCTGTTTTAAATGTCAGAATTTTAGTGCAGAGATTTATCCAGAAAGCATTAGCTCCATTCAACCTATATCAATGTGCTCCACACATTTTCTTACATGATACGTACTCATCAATTATTCTTGTGATTTGTCTACACTAACTTCCAAAGCAAAAATTAAAGAGTAAAATTATAAAAAGAAAAAATTTACAAATACCTACAAAGATTGATTCTTTTCTTTTTAATCTACTATCACAACTGCGCTTGCGCAAAGAGAAAGCCAACCTTGTTCAATGAGGCTGATGGATCATGATTGATTCTGGAAACTCGAGTAAATTTGTTCATACATAAAAGATGCAAGTCTCTTGTCTAATGTTATGCAGCTTCAGAAATCTAATTCAGATTCGCTGAAAAATCCGTCAGCTTTGTAAAAGAACATATTAGCTACTTTGATGGACTGGAGCAAAATAGAGAGACCAAATAGGAAAATCAAACCTTTCAAGAGCTGTAGGGTTTAAAAACCTAAGGTTATGGAACAGTCATAAGATACTGATTGACGAGAGAAAAGCCCAATTATGTAAAAATTTTAACAGGAAAAAAAGCTAGGTCCAGTTGTTAATTTGAAGACTAAAAAGAGAACATAATGATACAAGAGTAATGAAAAATAAAATGGAATAGGATAAGCAAGGAAATGATTAAGTTGACTCAAACTTTTGAAGTCGTAGGGTGAAAACTGAGTTAAAATTTAGGGCACTACTTTGCTGTGACAAATGAGGAAGAATACACAAAAGAGGAAAAGAACACGCAGCTACGGCTAAGTAAAATTTAAAAGAATACCTATTTGGGAAAAAATCAGTATTTAAGCCACTCGTGCTTGAGACATTCACTTGCAGATGCGCGTTTATCAGGGTCATATTCCAACATAGGCTCCAGAAACTCTGAAAACAGCTTGGCTTCTTCATGAGACCAATGATATTTTTCCATCAACACGCTGTAGAGGCTCCATGGCTTCAGATCAGTGATATGTTTTAACTGATAATGACGATTGAAGAACTGCGAAGAATACTGACCTCGGTCAATTATATAACGTGGAATTGGTCCTAAGAGTTCAATTATATGCGCTAAGTGATCTTCATCGCGTGTGTAATTTTCACCAGAATGTGGCTCAAAGAGATAATCACCTGTGGCCAGTTCAAACGCCATACAAGCAACACTCCAAATATCTGCTGATGTGCCATAGCCAGCACCGAGAAGAACTTCCAAGCAGCGATACTGGCGTGTTTGAATATCTTCTGAAAAGTGATGATCAACCCAGCAAGCATTGCCAAGGTCAGCGATCTTGACATCCATCTCGCACACGAATCGTGCAGGATTGACTTCATCTCCACTGTACTTTTTTGTAAAATCTGCATTCTGCAATCTAAAATCAGTAGATGTGGGTACTTCTTCATTTTTTGTTTCTTCTACATCTTCATTTGATGCATTTCCATTATTGATAGTCACACTTTCCACATCTTCATTTGGTGCATTGCCATTATTCACCGAGACAGTGTCAGTTTCTACAACAGTGGCCTGAGCAGCATCCATCATATTTGCGTCAGCTGGCGATGGGCTTTCACTACTATCAACTAAAGTGTTTAAAGAGTCAACTAATTTATCGACTAGCATTTGCTCATCCACTACATTTCCAGAATGAGGGGATTCGATAGATTCTGTCTCTTCCATTGCAGAGGGTTTGTTCTCTTCTTCAACTTCTTCAGGCTCGTTTACTTCAACTGGGACATTTTGTTTACTCTTTTCAACTTCATCTATTTGAGCCATCTGCTTTTTCAGCAATTCAAACTGACGTTTGGCTTTCCGCCTTAGCTTCTTCTTCTTGTTCTTGGATATTTTTCCATCTGTTGTGACTGGTTCTTTAAACTGATTGGGGTCTGTACTAATTAGAGATGTGGGTAACTTAAGACCAGCAGAGTGCAACAGAGTTGCTTCAAAAGCTAACTTCTTGATGTAGTTCTCATCAACACACAGCAGAACATTTTCAGGCTTGATATCAGTGTGGATAATTTTGCATTTAGTGTGTAAGTAATCTAGTCCTTCCAGTACTTGCCTAATAATGCACTTGACATTTTGGAGAGGAATGCCATTATAATTACTTTTGATAATGAGTTTCAACAAATTATGTCCTAAAACTTCAAAAACCATGCACATATGAGAGCCGTTAACACCACTAATTTTAAAGTCATTTAGAAGCTGAACAACTTTGTTACGCTTTGGATCGTTGGCATCAGTCTCACGAACACACCTCAATAGTTTAATTTCATCTAGAGCAGTTTCAGCAAAATGGACCGCACTTTTCACCACTTTTAAAGCCACGAATTGTTTACCGATGAGATCCCAACACAGCCAGACAGTAGAGAAATGACCCCATCCCAATTTTCTTGTGACATGGTATCTATTTTGAAATAGATCACCGATTTTGACAGGATGATAGCCACCTTTACAATAGTCTGATGCATCCTCTTGCTCCTCCTCATCAGAGCCATACATTTCGTCTTCTTCTGCTTTCAAAGTTTCATTTGAGGAAGAGTTATCTGCTTCGCACTTGATTTGTAATGAGGGCTTGTCTTTATTGTTACCTTTAATCACAGAATTTCCACATTGTTGATTCTGGGGCCTTAGCTTCTTCTTCTCGGGTTTGTGCCGTTTTTTCTTGGCTTGAATCGCGAGAATTCTACGGTTCATGTCTTTGGTTTTGTTAACATTCATAAAAAAATTTAAATAAATACACAGCACTGAAACGCAAAATCTATAACCTTAGACGAAATAACTTCGTTAAAACCGACGCAATGAGCATTTTTCGCAATAAAAATCTAAACAAAGCATGGCGACCTAACAACTGAAGCCTAATCAGCTGAGATCAAGGTCAACCCAAATTTCAACTTTCCCAGAAATTCAACAAAAACCGATCGCAGCGCGCGCGATGTTACTCGGTGGTATTGTGTTTACCCATCCCCCTTATCAGTTCAGTTATCAGCGTACACCGAATAGTCACTTATTCGCATTTCACAATCGCTGAAGCTGCTGAAACAAATGGTTTCAGTTTTCTTTCGTCTTTTGTCATTTTTGTTCATCCTTTTGTAAGCTTCAGTCCGAACGTGAATGATCGTCCGAGTTGTTTTTTTTTTTATTAATCATCGATAATTGATAAAATACTCCGCTATGAGCTAAGCTTTGCTCACCTTCTGATTCTGAAGTGCATCAGCTTTTTTCGGTTCACAAGTCTAATTGTTTAAAATTTATGAATCCCACCTTGGCTTAACCCTGCACCTTCGTTTATTTTGTTATCTTGTCTTATTGACTTGTTGAAAATGTCATCTGATAACAGTACATGTAAAATCGTCCCTATGCAAGATTTAGGTGAGTACCTAAGTATGTGATCATACTTTTTTACATCCTTAGAAAATGTTTTCTAAATGGATGGGCCCAGGGCTGGATTAACGATTTTGCCGCTGTGGACACGCAGAAATTTGCCGCCCCCCCCCCCCCCCCGAAAAATTTGGGAAATCTGACCACTGTAAAATGCAATTTTAGCCCATTTTTTACCTAAAAATGTCCAACAATGAGGCTGTAATTTTTTTAGCTTTTAATCCCAGGTGGCGCGGCGCAGGGAGGTGGTGCAAAGATACAACAGTACTTGCGGTCGCGAAAATTTGCCGCTGTACGACACAGCCCTTCTCCTGCTGAAGAGACTGCCTTTTCCTTTGGGGCCGTCCATAAATTACGTCACCTATTTGTCCGATTTCTTGATCCCCCCCCCCTCCACCCCAGGCAAGTGACTTAATGTTATAGATGGCCTCTTCTCTCTTAAGTATATAAGTTATTTTTTCCGGTCAAATTCTCAGGGGCGGCATTTTTTTTTATTTTTTTGTTTCTCGCTTTCTGCCGCACCCGAAAATTTACCGCTGTGGGCACAGGCCCACTTTGCCCCTACGGTTAATCCAGCCCTGGATGGGCCACACCCTTCCTTACTTTCATACTTCTTGCCGAAGATTGATAATATTGTTAGAAAGAATATCTTTCTCCTTCAATTATGCTATAAGCAACTTGTCATACAAGTTATTTGCCACGTTGAAAACCTTTGTTACTTCTCAATCTCTTATCAATGAAATGTGGGTCACGTACAAATCAAGTTCTGTCTGTTAACTATGAGTTACAGTCGACAACCCATCAAATATAGGCTGTTGTGCTACATTTTTAGATATTCTCTCTTTTGCCACTGCAACCTCCAGTGATATGATCATGGTCCTCTTCATCGGAACGAGGGAATTGATTCTGGGATTGCAGTACTCACATGCTAAGTTGTGAAAGCATAAACTGGGTGGCTCATTGACCCAATTTATGAATTGTGCATGGCTGTTGTCCAGATAAAAAATTAGCTTATATTTTGCCCGTCTCATTACATGAGGCAAGAATATTTTCTTCAATTATCGGAACGGGCAGAACCTTAAAAAGATGGCTGTGGTGAAGACAAAATTATTAGGCCACCAAACTGAAGTGCGATAGGAGCAGTTTTGTTCAATGGCCGCAAAGTAACAGCTGATTTTGAATTGGAGACGCTCTGCTGCTGTAGAGAAGATTTGTTTTTTGAAGAAAGATGATTGATTGAAAGATTTTTGACTGAGAAGATTTTGAAAATCAAGGGTTTTAATTCGATGATCCAATTTTACTCAGCAGCTGAGCATGTACTGCCGCGACGTTGTATTTATTATGGGTGAAAATTGCCACCCAGTGAGGGTTCATAATATAAGGCCCTGTCCACACGAGCGAAGGTTCGCGGAACTTATTCCTCGAACTGCTCAGTTCCCGGAACTTATTCCTTGAAACGAGGCATGCTGTCCACACGAGTTTGCCCGAACTGGAACCGTAACTTCAATAAAACTATACAATTATTGCAAAATAATAGATTATATTGCCGCCAAAGGAACAAAAATAAATGTCAAGACGCATATAAAGGACGTAAAAAACAAAAACAAACAAATTCACATCAAAAGAAACATACGTAGAAGCTAGGAGCACGGGGGAAGTTCCGGGTTTTGGAGGAATAAGTTTTAGCTCAGCTATAAACTTGTTCCGGGAACAAGTTCCTCGAAATAAGTTCCGCGAACTGCGCTCGTGTGGACAAGGCCTCAAATAGCGAATGCACTGTTTCCCAATTTGGGAAAAGCGCATTATTCGAGCATCTGAAATGATCAATAGATGCTAAATTGATAAGGTCGAAAAATTTGATAGTCTCTTCCCACCCAACAGTTTCTTATCAAGAATCTGTTAAATGGCACCGCCATGGCCGGATTTACGTAATTGCCGCCTCCAAATATAAGACTCACCAACTTTTCCTTGAAGCCAATGAAGAAGAGACATATCATTATTAATGATGAAAAAATTGATAAAGCAGTCTAAAATACTGACTTAAATAAATTTACCAATATGTTTTTATTTTTCATGCTTTATTTCAGAGGCAGATGTCCAAGATTTGTGCCGTTTAAGTATTGAAGCAAGAAAAGCGTCTTACAGTCCCTACAGTCAGTTTGCAGTTGGAGCAGCTTTAAGATGTACTAATGGAAAACTTTACACAGGATGCAATGTTGAAAACGCTTCCTACAGTATTGGAATCTGTGCTGAGCGAACAGCTATAGTGAAAGCTGTCAGTGATTCCTTCCAGAAGTTTACTGCCATAGCTGTTTCTGCTGTTCTGAGAAATGAGTTTGTATCTCCTTGTGGTGCATGCAGACAGTTTATATCAGAATTTGCGAAAGAGAGAAACATTGATGTTTATCTAGTTAATCCTGAATTAAATAATGTCTGTGTTACTTCAATTAGTCAGTTGTTACCACTTAGTTTTCAATTTTGATACAAACACATGAATACTAGTTTATATCAGAATTTGCGAAAGAGAGAAACATTGATGTTTATCCAGTCAATCCTGAATTAAATAATGTCTGTGTTACTTCAATTTGCCAGTTGTTACCACTTAGTTTTAAATTTTGATACAAACACATGAATACTTAAGTCTTTAGAAACAAAGCGGTGTCTACTTTGTGGCTTTCAGAACTTTTAAGCTGCTAACAATGGCTTGTCAATGAATGGTTGCTGCATTATGTTAGCAAATATGGTTTCAAACGTGATAGAGTTCTTATTCAATCTTATTCTAAAAATGTTTGTATAAAACCTTTTCGGCTCTAATTGGTATAAAACCAACAAATTTTGAAAATAAAATAAATAAATAAAACCCAAAAGTTCACCAGAAAGGAAAGCGAGTGAAATTAAAAGATTTTGAGTTTGAACTCAATCACTGTATTAAGATTTTTGAAGTTGCACAGAGTTTCACAAAATATCCAGAAAGAGTCCAGAGTTCCTTGTAAGATTTAAAGATGCACAAAAAGAGAGCACCGAGTTAAAGATGTAGCACTGAATTTGGAAAATTCACACAAACTTGTGGTCTGAGATATGTTGGAAGACCAAAATTAAACTCATGTGGGTCTAGGGTCTAAGAGATGTTGATAACACCTCGAAAAGTAGGCAGCACATGCTTATAGCCTTACTGACAATATTACTCGTGATTGGCTGGCTATAATTTATATAGCTATCAGCTGTAAGTTTGGTAATTAAATTTGAGGGTTCATAAAAAAGATAGTTGGAGGATAATAGAAAAGAAACGAAATTTTGAAGAAAAAGAGATGAATCCAGCCAACCTTTATAAATGAATAAAAGTAAAGAATGTTTTTAAGAAACATTTTTGAAAATGTTGACATGGCTCCTATCTGTTTCAATGTAAAAATCAAGCCAAGAGTTGGCTTAATGATGACAATACCTGATTCATGTCTCCTGAACTTCAACGGATACACAAGGATCATTCAGGATGTATCAAAATGCCAGCACCAGTTTTTTTTTCCAATTTGTCTTTATTATTGAAAAAAAATTATTTTAGCGAATTATTTTATGTGCAATAATTAAGTTGGGAATTTCCAATAAAAAATCTGAAATTTATGCTTTTAGATTTCTCCTTGATTTCTGCTTGGAGGGCTCATTTTCATTGACATATCAAGTATTTTGTATTTGGACTGAGTTAAGCAGAAAGGAACCAACCCACATTTTGGAAAAAATTGAGTTATGAGTGGTTTTGAACTCAACCACTGCTTTACTATCCATCGCCAAAAATTCAAAGTTTTTGTTGGAGCAAATATCGCAGAAATTGAACTTGAAGTTTATTTTTTACATTGAGTCTTATGCAGGAGCCAAACTTTAAACCTATTTTTCTCGGTTTGATCCCGATGTGGCTTGGTTCCTTTCTGTTTAACTCCGTCCATTTAACTGTAGCTTTACACTAATAAAGGAATTATTTTTTGGTGCTGACACTTTGAAGCTTTAAAATTCAAGAGGCAAAAAAAAAATTGCTTGCTCTTTTTTTCAACCTAGTAACACATGATTGGAAAGTAAATGGGAACAAACAAAGTTTTAATTTTTTTAAATCTCCTACCTCAATTCTGTAATTTACTGCCTGAGACTTGAAACCCCTCAGTTTTCTTTTATAATAAGCCAAGGATTGTTGAAATTATGTGTTTGTGAACTGTAAAAGCCAAAATGGAGTTATGTGATTGGTCGCAATTGTTTTTCGTCCTCTTTGTCATACCTAGGTCATGTAAACTCTGAACCCTATGTCTATTGCTTTGAATATGTACTTTTGTTTGAAATGAAGACTTTTCTTTTGGTTCTTTATCAAAAAATAAATAAAAAAAAAGGCATCAAAAGTCTATATTGAGCTTTTTTAAACCTCTTACTTAAATCTCACCATTTCCAAAACGTTTTTAACACCATCATCTTCTTTGAAAAGTCTAATAAGTACAAAATTTGCACATACTTATCCAAAGATGTTAAGTACATGAATAACTAAACTTAGGAATACGTACCTCTATTGGTAGCCTTGCAGACTTGCCTTTAAAATGGTGTCTGTAAGCTTAAGCTTAGCTATTAGAGCTATTGGCTTAGACACTGGAGTTAAATTTTAAGTATGTTGAAAATGGAAACCCCAAAAATACTGAAAATAAAAATAAAAACAATAATTGAAAACTCAAAGTCATAAAAAAGAAAGTAAATCATAAAAATTTACGAAAAATGAAATAATTTTTGAAAAAAACTGAAAATAAGAATGTTCAAAATTGTCAATGCAATTCGAATGAAAAAATGAATAAGAAAAACAATTAGAATCATGAATGTGAATCAATTGGACGGAGTTAAACAGAAAGGAACCAAGCCACATCGGGATCGAACCGAGATAAAGAGGTTTAAAGTTTGGCTCCTGCATAAGACTCAATGTAAAAGATAAACTTCAAGTTCAATTTTTGCAAAATTTGCTCCAACAAAAATTTTGAATTTTCGGCGATAAATAGTAGAGCAGTGGTTAAGTTCAAAACCACTCATAACTCAATTTTTTCCAAAATGTGGGTTGGTTCCTTTCTGCTTAACTCAGTCTTCAAAAGAATAAAGTAAAACTTAAAAGAAGGAGTTCCTGTAATACAAGTACACAAATAAAAAAAAACCTCCTTACTTACCTAACATGAATAAAAATTTCGAAAGATGAAATTAAAATATTGATAAGAAGGGGTAAAAAATGTGTGACTTAATTTTCTTATGGACACTCAGCGTTTTACTGGGGCGAAGTAATTAGTGTGCGTTAGTGGGACAGTATAGGTGTATCCATTGAGTACCTCAGATTTGGTAAATGCTGTCTTCTGGCCATATTAATGTATGCTTTAATCATGCCCTGTGTATTTTTTGCAAGTAAGGAGATAAAGGTCGGAAGTATTGTAACACAAAGAATCAATTTTTCTTATTGTCGGTCACAACTTTCCTAGTCGGTCCCGGGTCCCCTCCCTCCATTGGTCCTACGCGCGCCAAAGAATTTAAAAAGCCCGCGCAGCCACAACTGCCTGAAAGTGACAGCTGCGCACTCTAGTAGCACTCTAATCAACCGGGTGGTTTGTTTATCTTCGGATTGGAAAAAGTCGCCGAGGAAATTCTTTTTATCATTATCAAGGAAAATTTCCTTCTTTGAAAGATGTAGTGACTTTGTATTAACCTGTCATACGGTGTTCATCACTTTCTTGAGAGTTTTCTAATATTGTCATCAGCTTAAAACCGTGCCTTACCTCTATCACATGTTTCCTCTAGCGTAATGTGTACTTAAACAGACGAACACCTTTTCATAGGGAACGGTTGATGCTCTACGCCCCTACCTCATGCACATTTTTCTGTTTTCGGAAGGTAAAAAACCTGCTTTTTTTATTTGGATTTCTTTTTGAACTTGTATACAGCATGTAAGAGCAGATGAGTGGCCGGTAGACTACCTCCAATACAGATTTATTCATAGAGTTTTCTGGTTTCGCTGACACAGCGTAATATTTCCATCCAGCTTACTTAATTTCATTTCTTTGTCCATGCCGTTTCTTTCTCTACAAATCAAATCAAAGTAACAAACACTCTATTAATCAGTAATCTGGTGACTCCAACTAAGATGAATTATTGAACCAAGAGACAAGTTGAATATACCAATGTAGATTTAATAAAAGGTTTTCCTATTTTACAATGCAAGAAGTAGTAATGCCAGAGAAAGTATATCAGTTATAAACTTCCAAGATAGGAAAGACTGTGGGCAATCCGAATAAACTTCAGTCTATTTTGCAGACTGGGGGTGTCTCGGCCCATGTCAATTTGCACCTCTCAGTGTTTGGCGAACGTCGCACAGGAGGCTATAGAGGAGCATGGTTGGCAGGTGGTAGTTCTCCTTAGGGCTTGAGTCAGGAGCGTAAATTTTACGGTGCTAGAAACTTGGTGGCTTATGATCAGTTCTCTGTGCGGCGCGAGGTTGGTTTGATGACTTGATGACTAACAACAGCATCTAAATTCCACCTTGCTTTACCATTGTAAAATTAATTCAGATTTTCCTTTGTCCTTCCTATCTTGCTAAAAGAGGTGTAGTCTCACCTTCTTTACAGACAATTCTTCTGTAAATCTGACCAACGCATTGTGTAGAAATTGTACATTTACCACACCCACCTCTAGTCCAAGCGCTGTGTTTCAAGCATTCTTTAATTATGAAATACATAAACTCAGTTTCAAATCCATCTTGTACCTTTAACATATTATGTACAGCGCAACTTACTGCTGCCAATTGTTAGTTATCAATTTTTATTTTTTTTTTTACTTAAGGATTAAGGAATGAGATGGATTCAGTGAATGTTATAGGTATGTCGAGTTTCATTGTTGTCAACTTAATTTTCCTATTCTCTTTGCAGTCAAAATGTACACAAGACAAGACAGGCTTAATGTCTATTTTGGCTTATCACAGAAAATTTCAAAACAGAATATTATGGAGCTTTGAATCACCTCTCTGTTATTCATCGCAAAATGTCTAATAATCTGATGCAGCAGTTTGTGTCGGGGCTAAAGTCCCGGCACCCGGAAACTCGGAACAAGGCTGCTAAGGACCTTTACCTATACGTAAGTGTATTCTCATCAATAAGAACAAATAAAAAAGCAACTTTTTTTCTGCCATTTTCTTAAAACTTTACTCAAGTGTTATTTAAATTAAGGAAACCAACATAAAAAGCCGTTCACTATCTCTTTTAGGAGCCCAACGAATTTACTTTTCTCACTGAAGTTTCAGGGTGGCAATCTTTGAAGGGAGGAATCCCCAGAAAAATACTAGCAAGTTAGATCACATGGAACAAATTAAAATGAAGATGAAAGTGAGAAAATTGAAAGAAATGGATGATTTTAGTCCACACTGAAGCACGAACATTTAGGTAAATATTATTGATAAAATGAGGAAAGAAATAGACCAAAGCTGGCAAGACTCAATCCTTGAAGGACTAAAACAGTTGGCCTGCAAGTTTGATTATTTATATGGGTAATCTTTTCTTCTTGGAGGGTGTGTTTCGCTACACTGAGTACTTATTGTACACTAATATTGTTGACCTGCGGTGCACACTGCTGCATATTTCTGCAATCATATTAATACAGTCTATGTAAGTATCTCCTACAATATGTACAGGTATCTGAACTGGCTTGTACCCATCCATTTTTAAATGTGTTGAAATATTAGTATCTGTGAAGGCTGCCAATGAAAGGAATTAAAAGCGAAAACAAAATCTCTTAGTTTTTTATTTCTCTTGGGTTTTTGTTCTAGGTCAAAACGGAGTTACGAGAAGTCCCACCGGAGGAGCTCAATTCATTCCTTGATGACTTTAACCGGCACATTTTCGAAATGGTTTCCAGTTCTGATGTCAATGAGAAGAAAGGAGGGATCCTTGCCATAGGTATATCCGTAGTTGTCTTATCATTTACATCCGGAGACTCTGCGGTTTTTTTCAGCAAATGTATTTTGAGGTTTTAGATTTTAGCTGAAAAAGAGGTGACAGAGAAAAGTATGAAAAATAAGAAGGAGTGAACCTATTCCTTTTATTAATCGCTTTTGTGTGATACCGTTTTAAACATCCAGTCCTTTCTAACTTTTAAAAATAATCCAGTAATGTATCATACCAACAATAAACCAAAAATTTCAATTTATAGCCGTCATACTTCAAACAAATCTTTACTTCAATATTATTTTTAACTGTCAAAAGTACAAAACTACCAAAATTGTGAATGAAACAAGGCATTGTAAGATTTTAAGATAAATAAAGTAAAACTGAATTATCCTAAAGGTACATTAGTCATTTGTGCAAAACAGTCATGCCTTAAGCATGCGTCTCTCACAATTGTTGATAATCATGAAGTAAAACTGAATTATCATAAAGGTACATTAGTCATTTGTGCAAAACAGTTATGCCTTAAGCATGTGTCTTTCACAATTTGACGGTGCAAGTCGGCAATCACATAACTCGGTTTGCGACGTCGCAGACTTCCTGTCATACTTTATTTTTTAAATGGAAAACTACTCAACGGCAATTCTTTAAAACGGTCATGATTTTTCTCCTCAATGCGAAGAAAATTCTGCAAAAACTTCAAGAAATAATGTCAATTTGCTCTCCTTTAAAAAAATGACGTAGAGGCGGAGATTTTCAGACACCGCAAAGGAGTTATGTGATTGCCGACTTTCACCGTCGAATTGTTGATATTCATGCTGTCTATGGAGGAAAGTATCGAAAATATGGAAGCAGCTGCTTTAAGTCTCAGGAGGTGTATTTTATAAAGTAAATGATGTATTTTTGTATGAATATTTCAGTTTGCCTAATCGGAGCAGATGTAGGAATTGTCAACAACCGAATAAGCAGGTTTGCCAACTATCTGCGTAATTTATTACCCTCACATGACATTGGTGTAATGGAGCTTGCTGCTAAAACTGTTGGGAAACTTGCTTTGGTATCGGGTACTTACTCAGCTGAATATTTTGAATTTGAGGTGAAGAAAGCATTTGAGTGGCTTGGCGGAGACCGGCATGAGGGCAAAAGACATGCTGCGGTAAGTCACTAACTGCGTTCAAATCTTATTAAAAAATTGAGGGGCTATCAAGGTTTTTAAGGGACCAAACTGCTTTTTATTACATAGTACATGATGAGTACCAGATTTCTTTTGGCACTTTTGTTGATTGATTACACTTTTTCATTTGGTTGAATCTTTTTCATTGATCTCTGATAGATCAGGTAGAAAGTAGGTATCAAACAGAAAAGGTTGCCTAGGTTCCTAAATTTTCATAACTAAAGATCTCTGAAAATGCTTAAAGAGCCAAAACAGTTTCTCTTGGATCTTTGCCACAAAATTATTGTCATCACATTTTCGCACTGGCCCTGTTTAGAAAAGGAAAAAAAAGTTAAGAAATAGTGTGATAGGTTGGCCAAAACTTTCCAAGAGTTGGTGCCCAAAGGATTCTGACTTATTAATGTATTCAGGAACAGTCTTGTCATCATCAGAACATGAGGAAAATTAAATTAAGTGATCTTAAAAATGAGGCCCTTGTACCAAAAAAGCTTTGTACCACATATTATTTATTTTTACTAAATATTGTAATTTAATCAATGGGCCTGTTGCAAACTTTTGCTAGAGCAAAAATAAGAGTTGGTACTCATAGAAACTGTCTCAAAAATAACAATGAGGGCAACGGTAAAGTCTGAAATGCACTCCTTACTTCACAATTTGAATAAGAAATTTGCGTTTTTTCGAGCTTCCCGCTTCAAAAACGGTACCACAGCACAGGTGAACATTTCGATAGAGGACTCATTCCATCCAACCCCTGCTCACAAGGATACAATGCAATATGCAACATAGCCAACGCCAATCAGCCAAAACACTTGTGATGGGACGATGATTCTAACTACCTGATAACAATTGGCGTGTTTACATTCACATTTTTCTCGTATTGATAGATATCCGCCTTGATTGACCTCGTGCTCTCCTCAACTTCCGCAAGGAAGCGTCAGCCGTGTTGAGCAGGGATTGAATGGAAGGACTCCTCTAATGAAATCTTCACCTGTGCAGTAGTATCCTTTTTGAAGCGGGAAGCTTCAAAACAAAAAACAAAAATTTCTTGCGCATATTGTGAAGTTAAAAGTGCATTTCAGAGTTTGCCGATGCGCTCGTCATGATTTTTGAGACACGATCTATAAGGAATAACTCTTATTTTTGCTCTAGCAAAAGTTTGCAACAAACCTATTCCCACAAGGACATTTATCGGATCAAGCACCAAAAAATTATATCATTTTTAACAGAACTTTATCTTTTATGGAGCTACGTCTTAAAATGAATCTTCTAATTTTAGACCAATCTTGAACAACCTCAATCTTTCAATACTTACTTGAATAGGAGAATTTTAGTATTGCTATCGTCTCTTTTACAGGTGCTCGTTTTGAAAGAATTGGCATGCTCTGTCCCAACATACTTTTTTCAGCAAGTACAGATGTTTTTTGATCTTATATTCAATGCCGTTCGTGACCCAAAACCCGTCATCAGAGAAGGAGCAGTTGAGGCATTACGTGCGGTCCTTGTGGTAACAGCTCAAAGAGAAACAGCGAAACAAACTCAGAAACCACAGTGGTAACCTCTCTACGTATTTTTCTATTGGCTATTGACAGTCACATTTTTTTCTTTAAAAGTGACAATAAATTCTGTGAGTTGAGAAATCCAATAAATTCTAGAGTTTCTGGAATTCCAAGATATACATTGATAGCTAGGCGAGTTTAGAAAGCCTGGGTTTGCTTGATGTGCTCCACTAAGAGAGAAACCGGTGGCACTCTACTGACAGGCCTGATGTCTTTGCCCGCATCAAACCCTCCTCAATACAGGGTGCAGAATGTTTCCGATCACGTGATCATGGTCGCGTGGCTGCTTGCGTGAGAATTGGGGAGGACCGTGGAAGGCTGTAAAAATGTGTAAAAATTAGGGAAGACTTTTTTTTTCTCTTGTTTTTGGGGGAAAAACAGGGAAGTGCATTGTTACTTGTGCTTGATGCCTTTCAAGCGTGCTGCTTTTGAGGAAGGAAACTATGAAGCAAGTTGTTTTATTTGCTGGTAGTCTTTCAAGCGCCCTGCTTGTGGGGAAGATACTTTAAAGCGCCCTGCTTTTAGGAAAGGAAACTTTTAGGCGCTCTGTTTTATATCCTAGAATTCTTTCACTTTTGGAGAAGGAAGCTGTTAAGGACGTTGTTTTATTTAGAGGCGCAATTATAGCTAAACAGCAAATTCTGGGGAAAGCTAAGAGCTTCCTGCACCCCTGCCTCAACAAAGTTTCTCTCCTTCAAAGCAGTGGTTTGGCTCAAAAGTATGAAATGCCCAGAAAAAGTGAAAATATTGGTCAATACTCATTTCTATGTTATGTTTTTCTCAGCCTGTGCGGATGTAAATTTCTGAACATAACAAATTAAATGTACCAATTCTATCTTGTTGACCAACATCGGTAAGCTTGTTCCTCAATAATTTTTCTCCTATTCATCGCCACTTCTCAATAGAAATTTCCTAAATCAGTTTTTTAGATTACTTTTATTTTGTTGCAAAGGTATAAGCAATGTTATGATGAAGCAATCCACAGCTTTGAAGAAATACCTGGACAAAAAAGTGTGAATAGAGATGAAAAAATTCATGGATCCATCCTAGTTTTCAACGAACTACTACGATGCAGCAATGCTCAGTGGGAACGTGGCTATGAGGCACTCATGCTTCGACTTCAGTTTCAGAATTCAAATGTAAGTATGCAGCAGCAAGGGCTGTAAATTGTGCGCATGTATTTGTGTGTTTCTAGGGAACTTTCTTATCTTCTTTGATTTGGAGCCTTGTAATACTGCAAAAATCTTCAATTAGACTGCATTGAAATACGTCCTAATTAGAGCTGCGTGATCAAGGTTTTTAGGAAAGAGAAGAAATTAATTGCGATTATAATTAAAACTATATTTTGTCACCTTCATTATTTTTTGACAAAAAAGAAAGTTCAAATAACTTTAAAAGCTAAAAATTGATGTCCAATATTTTTTTTCTTGTTTTTTTTTTTTTTTTTTTTTGAGGCTGACTCATTGTTTTTTCCTCTATAACATCCTCTCCATCCAAAGTAATCTACACTTTCTCTACCTATCTGGTTCAAGAAGACAAGAGCAGCTCTTTGGAAGAGGTACACAAAGGGGAGGAGCCTGTTCGAAAGAGAAGCTGGTTAGCTTTTACTTTTATGTAATAAACTTCAGTTTGAAAGACCTCTCAAAGTAGTTGTAAACTTTTTATTGAATCATTGGACACATTCGTCGAAGTCGTACTTTAGATCCAATTCCAAGTGCTTCTATTCCGTCCGGCTGTCACCAACCTTCATTCCGGTCTTATTTGACACACTATCAACCTTTCCTATCCAAAGTATTAAAAAATATTCATCATCGACATGAAAATGCAGCACACACACAGAGCAGCTATTTTCCTAGAGTATTCAACTGAAACGAAAATTGAGCCCTAAACTTAAAAATTATTCATGTTCTCCTTGTACTGGGAGAATAGCGCGGATCGCACGCCGGACAGCGGCTCAGCGAGGAGGAAATATTGTGACGTCATAGGTTAGATTTTGCTCTTGTTTCCCATGTGAACCGCGGCCAGCCCTAGATTGATCAGCACTTTTCGTGAGATGCTATTGGCGTAAAGGGGCAGGACGCGCGGGACGTAGGAAGCAGCGGTGCACGGTGATGTGTGTTTTCAGGAAAATTGCTAAAGTCAGTCGCTCATGTTCGCCGGGATGGGAAATGTCGCGATTCCGTGTAATGTCCAGGTGCACGTAAAATTCCATCCCTGAGTCCTCAAAGTGTTCTTCGGCGGTATCGAATCAACCTCCGTAGACCTCTGGAATAGAGGATCAGCACATTAGAGTCGTCTGACCGTTGCCCCCGCCAAGTCATTGAGTGTGGTTCAACCCTTCCGTCAACGTTTTGAGTGAAAATTCGTCAGCAGCCTCCGCGAGACCCCCAGCATAGAGGATCAGCACATTAGAGTCGTCCGACCGTGTCCCCGCCAAGTCCTGGTGTGCAAGCTGTAGTTTTTGTCTGTTTTTGAGTTTCGGTTGTTTTGGAGAGTTTTTGGAAGTTTGGAAGATTTTGAAGGAGATTTAGTTGTGTTTTTCGGTTTTGTTGTTCTGAAACTTGATTCGTGTATGCTGTCTATGATTATTCAATCAATCAATCATTCCTTTAATCAATCAATTGTTGTCTTGTCATCATTCAACCATGTGAGCTATCCGTGGCTCCCAAAATTTGCGGATTGGTGGAGACCTCGCCTTTTAGGCGCCCCCGAAATATTCACGCTCTTTACGCCCCCAGAGCGAGCCCGTGTCAAGTGCGTTGTCGGGCGAGATTTAGCCCTTTCACAACATGTTTAGTGCAATTGTTTACCGCTCTAGGCCAGCGACAGACATTTGTAGTTGATTCTAAAAATTAATCATGATTACAATTAATGTTCCATTAATTGCCACTTTTAGTTCCATCAAAATTGCTAATGCATTTTCGTAGCTTTTTCTTCAGAATACTCCATGTTCCCACAAAATACTTGATGTTACTACTTCTTGGTCAAAGAGATTGAAATTTTGAATCCGTTGAGTTCGCAGTTGGAAAAATTGGCGATAAAATTTCAACTCATACATTCGATTACCACCTATATTGATATACCTGAAAGTAATTAATTTTTAAGCAAAACGTTGATGCATGTGCAATTTTTCTCCAAAAATTGGAAAAATATTACTTGCAATTTTTCATTGTTTTAAGTTGAAATAACCTATTTTATTACATATATGCTTGCAAAAAGATTTGTAAGCTCTCTGAGAGAGCATATTTATTTAAATTGGAGAGAAAATGGTTTAACAACCAAGTTAATGTCCTTCTTATCATTAAGATCTTGATTCAATCAAGTGTGTATAATTTTGTAGGAGCCCTCGAGCAGTCTTCCAAGGTTGACTCTTAAATCATCTCTGATTGCCTCTCGGCAAAAAGGAACCGTTGGTGAGCGGCTAACATCCTTGTCAGTGTCATCGACAAATGCACCTGAGCCCCATCCATTGTATGAAAGCGCCGCATGCCGTTCCTTGATGCTGGAAAGATTTGATGACGTGTGCTACATGGTGCTTCAACAGCGCAATTCAAGATCCTCTTACATCCAGCACATTCTCTTCACAATTCTTCCACGACTCGCAGCTTTAAATAAGGAAAAATTTGTCGAACAGTAAGTAATATAAATAGGTTTTTACTTAACTTAAATAGTATCCACCTCTTGTGAGTTTGATTACTCATCGACCGAATCTAGCTGACAGAAAAAGCTTGATGTGAAATCATTATTTTTCGCCTTCCTAGGTTTTCCGGTTTTCTTCAAACCTAGTTGATCAATAACTCCTAATTGAGTCTCTTTTCTTCAAATTTTCAGACTTCTTTTAGGAAGGTGTATGGGTGGCTAGGTGGGGAAGGGGGGCTGGGGGGGTGGAGTTTCAAAGTCAGAACTTATGAACCTCATTATCTGTTGAACAGAATAAGATACCGCAAAACAGTTTTCACTGAAAATTGTTCCTAAAGCTTTTGTTGTAGAGCCTTCTTTAAGATTTTTAAGGATGAAATCAAAGTTTTTATTTTTAATCTGTGTTATATAAATTTTTCAATTTTTAAAATGAACAAATATTTTTCCAAAAGAAAAAAAAAATTGCAGTTTTAGTCGGAATTTTTCTTTCTTTCTTTTTTTAAATCAAGTGACATTCCCACAAAAGGAACGATTATAAATTTGGAGAAGCAAGATTTTGAGAACCATGAAGAATGAAAGTTGACAAACACCAAAACCGGGTTTTAGTCGCTGTGATTGTCGCAGGCAGTTCTGAGTGGACTACTTCACTCCCCTCCAATTCCTCTTGAGCAATCTGCAGCCTTGCTGACACTTGGGGCAAGTGGTGGAGAGAACATGTAGTCAACTCAAAACTGTATGTGGCGCTTAAATGTCAGGGATTATTGCCTCGTTTTGTTGACTCTCATTCTTACTAATTCTCAACAGCTTTTTTTCCAAGTATCTATGACCACTTATAATGAGGCAAAAGCGAGTCAAAGAAATGCTTTTGTTTCGGACAACAAATAGCAATTATTTTTGTGTTTCCTTTGTCACTTAGAAATTTCTTTATTTTCAAAACCGAATAATGTATGAAAAATCAAAACTCAAGATTTTCTCTTCCAGAGTCTTCAAAAATATTATCAAGATGTCGGAAATAATACCTCTACCCTCTTTTTATTTACCTAGTATTCATCATGTCCATCAACCTTTTTCTCAGTGCCACATGATGTAAATTCTATGATCTGAATATCTTTATTCTAGGCATTTGAGTGGCACTTTAGCCTACTTGCTTTCTACGCTAAGGAGTCGTGAACGGGACAGAGCATCTGCTTTTAGTACTATCGGACTTATTGCCGTTGCTGTTGAAGACAATATCAAACCACATTTGCCAAAAATAATGGAATTGATTCGATCATATCTTCCTATGAAGGTAACATTTCTCTTTCTATCATAGTTTTGCCATCATAAAACATGGAGCAACTGCAGTGGCAACAGTAATAGTACCCATTTTGAGTCATGCCTGCATCCTTGATTTTATTTAAGAATCCAAGGATGACACTGAAATATTGAGTTTGTTGCAGTTTCTGTTTTCGTTTTTTTTTTTTTATTCACTTGAAAAAAAACGCAAAAAATTAAATTAGCTAAATTTTTTCATTTTTCATTTAATCAAATTTATTAAGAAAATGACTTTTATAGACATAGAAAATCCGAGCTGGTTCCTAACGGAAGATTATCGCACCAACAGATTTTGTGAAGTTACAAGAAGAATTGACTGCTGTGTATTCTTTCACCCTGTTTATTTAATTACCTTTCAATTGCAGTTGAAGCATTGAATGTAGTAACAAGATGTAGACAGCACTGTGCTTGATTCCCAACATCATCATTTCCTATGTTTTCTGCCGAAGGTAGCCTTTTTTTCTGTCATCGGCAAACGAAATTATGGTATAATTTAATACAGGCTTGTCATGATAATGAAATTTCAGATGAAGAATACATTGTTGGTAGAAGAATTTTAACAGGACCTGTTACTATATCAAAAAAATCCTCAAATTAATGTGTTATGGTAGTACTTGATGGTTGGAGATAAAATAAACGATGAAATTTATTCCATTACTAGATTTTGAAGCTTTGCTCTATTTTTCAGGACATGAGCAGTAAGAAAAGAGGCAACTTAGAACCTGCTTTATTCGTGTGTATTACACTGCTAGGACACGCTGTTGGCACACATATCAAAGATGATTTGAAAGATATTCTTGATCCAATGCTTGCAACTGGACTAAGTCCTGCTCTTACAACTGCTTTGCGCGAACTTGCTGTCACAGTACCTGCCCTTAAAAGGAATATTTCAGACGGTATGTTGTATGCACTACCTTGTGGCATGGATCATCATATTTAATGATGTTCATAACCCAAGTTTTATCCATGTCTATTAATATTTTCTGAAGAACAATAAAGCCAGTTATATATAGTCAACCATGAACTTGGTATTTGTATGAATCTTACCATAAATCTAGTTTTGAGTGGTAGAAGTCCTTTTAGACTTACTCAATTTCACTTCAGCAAAAATCTAATCGCCATGAAATAGGTTTTGGCACTAAAATTGGTATCTTCGACCTTCGACCAAGATTTTCGACCTTAATAATGAATTCTTTGCCTCCAGCCCATTCGGATTTTCATCTGCCACAAATTTAAGTCTCTGCGCAGCCAATGAAAGTTTCTTTAAATCCCCCCCTTCCATTTATTTCTGTATTTCTTCATTTTTCTTGTTTTTGCTTGTGGTCAAAAATACTGTGCAATGTGAATTTTTTACTACCTGAGCCCATGTTTCACTCTAATTTGCGAATTTTTGCGTTTATACTTTTCAGGCCTTCTAGACATGTTGTCCATGGTGTTGATGAACCAACCTCTTCGCCACCCTGGAATGCCTTCTAACATGTCTTCCATATCAAATTCAGGAATGAGCCTGTCTGATACGCAGCAAAATGTGTCAAGTATCAAACTAGCCCTGCGCACTCTCGGCAGCTTTAATTTTGATGGTAAAGAAACTGTGATAAGCGCTCTATTTTAATTCATCTCCTTCTTTTCAACATTTTCGGTGCTCAAAGGCCCAATGCCGTCTCTCAGGCTAACTTTAAACGCAGGAAATCAAACTTGCTCATTTTCAAGCAAGTTGTTCAATTAATTGTTATAATAATCAGATGATAGATTTACGCCATCATTTTAAACATTCTATATTTAATGCAAGCATGTCATGGAAGATGTGAACGGCTCCTATATACATCATCACACATCAGGCAAAGCCTCAGTGTTGTCTGTAAATCATTTTGTTCTGAGCCAAAGAGAGACCAGACAGGAAACTTTTAGTTTTACACCAGAATTTTTCATCGGCACATTGTCCTCAAACTTTATTTCATGCATAAACAAAACCAATTATAACACTTAAATCCAAATAGGAACTTCACACAACAGCGAAACAAAAATTAGCTTTCGTTTTCATGGAATGCAAGAATAGAAGTGAATTTGGTCTCACCCGAATCTTTCACTTTAGTAACTTGCTGCATACTACTCATAATGATGATATAACATCAGGGCTACATTTTAAGCGCAAGAACTTGCGAGTAAAACTGAGTTTGAAGCAACAGATTTTGGTACTTTTTATCACTTGTCCTAGGCTTGTGACTCAGCCTAAGTCATTTATGAGGTCCTCAGAAATTTTTTCCCCCTTTAATTCTATTATAAAATTTTTTTTATAAAATTGACTTCCTTATTTTATTACTTGCATTTGCAACCTCACCTGTAGAATTTGCCTCTGGTTCTTATGTTTTTTTAGCATGACCCATGTGTCATGCTTTAGCTATTGAAATTCGTCGAGTAGACTTGGGTTGTTGGCTTTTATTATGATTACCGTTGTTGATTTTCAATATGCTGATGAAAGTATCAAGATTTACTTCTACAACAAGTTTTTTTTTTTTTTGCCAAATTATTTTGCAAAATTTGAGAAAAGGAAATGAAAACACTTGAGCTCATTAAAAAAACACAGCTAAATAAAGCTGAGGATGAAATCATCAAAGGCACAAGAAAATTTGAGAATTGCTACTTTAAGCACATAAGCCCATGTAGAGCACATCAACAGTGCAGATCATCATGGTGGTAGTATGCCTTAGCGCTGCATTCCATCATTTGTCTCTCATCACCTATCAACTATTTCCATCATAATCTAAGATCAATTTTGGCTTACTATCTAATAAAACAAACTATGAATAATGAATTAATGATGAAATTTAATACTTTGCTTCAAAGGTGTGATGACCAAATTTAATTTGAAAGCTACGCTATAATTTCTTAAAAGGAATTGAGTTTTTGCCTTTTACTGACACAGATTTATTACTTTGTCCTCTTTGATTTTCCAGGTCACTCGTTGCTACAGTTTGTACGAAGATGTGCTGATCATTTTCTGAAAAGCAATGATCGAGCCGTAAGACTTGAAGCAGTTTGTACGTGCGCGAGACTTCTGCGCTTGGCATTAGAAAATCGCAACTCACTGATTGTCACAACAACCGTATCTGATGTTCTGGCTAAACTGCTTGTTGTAGGAATCACTGACACTGATGCCGATGTTAGATATTGGGTGCTTAAATCTTTGGATCGCAGCCTAGATACTCATCTTGCCCAGGCAGAAAATTTAAGTGCTTTGTTGATTGCTGTCAATGATGAAGTGTTTGACATTCGAGAGTTAGCTGTACAAACAATTGCTCGGCTCAGTCTACTGAACCCTGCATACGTAATGCCTTCACTTCGCAAAATACTCATTCAGTTTTTGACTGAGGTTGAACACAGTGGCTTGGGACGCAACAAAGAACAGAGTGCACGCATGATAGATCATCTTGTAGTCAATGCGCCTCGACTTGTAAAGCCATACATGGAGCCAATTTTAAAAGTTCTTGTACCAAAATTAAAAGAACCAGAATCCAATCCAAGTGTTGTTATCAGTGTCCTGACTGCCATTGGCGATGTAGCAGAGGTGAATGGCACAACAATTGAGTTGTGGATGCCAGAACTCCTGCCAATTCTGCTCGAAATGCTCGGAGATGCAAGTAGCCCAGAGAAAAGAGGTGTTGCTCTTTGGGCCCTTGGTCAGCTAATCAGTGCAACTGGTTTTGTTGTCAAACCGTACAACCAATACCCTTCACTTCTAGATCTACTGATCAATTTTTTGAAGACAGAACAGCAGCCGCTAATTCGGCGAGAAACCATTCGGCTACTAGGTATGCTTGGTGCTTTAGATCCATATAAACACAAGATGAATTTAGGCCAAATTGATTCTCAAGCAGATGTCACAGCCCTCATGTCCATGTCTGATGCTAATTCGGAAAATGAAACTAGTCATGGTAAGTTTCATGATTATAACATAACAAACTCGACAGTGTATGGGAGTGCATGTGAGTATGTGCGTGTGTACTGAGGAATGGTTTTTTGGCTCTAAAGTACGAAAATCTATAGATTTTTAAAATATGGCAATGATTTTTGGCTCCTGGGAGATTTTTTCAAAAATCTTCATTGGCGCTAATCCCTACTCGAATTGGATCATCACAATCTCTAGTTATTTTATTGTAGTTGTTTGAAAAATTTTAACCTCTTACAATTATTACTTTTTCTTGCACTCTTTAGTATTAAATAAAAAAAAAGCATAATGTGATACACAGAATGGATCAACCAAACTATTGTAAGGTTGCAATGGTACAAAGTTCTCGTCACTTCATAAAGTCTCTCCAAAGTACAAAAGAAGTTTCCTCTCTAGCTTCTGAAACTTTCAAAAAAAATTATCCTGAAATAAACAAAATTTGTATATACAGACGCCCTTTTTAATATTTTAGGGAAGAAAATTTTCAGGAAACTTTTTATTTTAGCATCAAATGTTTTTTAAATCGGATCCATGAAGAAAATGTGAGTGTTTACACACGAATAATTCATTCTTGAGAACAACAGTCTCATTCAACTGGTAAATCAGTCTTCTTTTCTCCTAAATACAGTCCTAACAGCCCTTACCTAATATACAGTCAAACCTTGGTTATCTGGTGCTCGGTTATGCAGTGCTCAGTTTTCTTGTGCCTCAATAATTCGACAGATGCTCAAAAACAGGCCATTGCAGACTTTTTTTCAGTTCCTACAGGGTTTTTCATAATGTTACTCTAATATATCCTGTGGATTTTAGAGTCTCTGGCTTGGGTCTCCGCCCCAAATAGCTGGGTATCTGAGGTTTGACCATATTGCACTATACGGCAGTGTACGTCGGCAATCACATAACTCGGTTTGCGACATCCTATACTTCCTGTCATACTTTATTTTTTAAACGGAAAACTACTCAACGGCAATTCCTAAAAACTGCTGTGCTTTTTCTTCTCCGTGCGAAGAAAATTCTGCTTGAACTTCAAGGAATGATGTCAATTTGTTCTCTTTTTAAAAAATAACATAGAGGCGGAGATTTCCAGACACCACAAACGAGTCTTGTGATTGCCAACTTACACTGTCGATATATTCATCGGCTCATATGTCTATTCTTTGTTTCATGTCAACAGAATTAACAACAAGTGAAATGCTTGTCAATATGGGTTCTTCATCTTTAGTAGATTACTATCCTGCCATAGCAATTGCCACTTTAATGCGTATTATTCGCGATCCAACTTTGGCCCAACACCACACAATGGTTGTCCAGGTTTGTATTGTTTATCAATTATTTCATTAAAAGCTGATGCCCTAATAAGAAATTAGAAGAAATTTCTACAGAGTGATCATCTTACAGTTTTTAGAAATATGAAAGTGCTTAAAAACATTCCCCAAGTAGCATGGATTGCAATTTCATTGCAATGGATTGTGAGTTGATTGCAATTTTTGCTTGTTGCCTATACGTTCATTTGAAGGCGCTTAAAAAGTTGCAATTTTATTGCAATAAGTTTGCAAGAAATGTAGATTATGCTTGTTGCCTAACCTTCTTTTTCAAGGCACTATAAAGACTGCAATTTCGGTGCAATCATGTTGTAACAAATTCACGCCATGTGCCTGGCATCCAATTCTCTAGTTGTTTTAAAGTTTTTTCGACTTAAATGTCTCACCTAACCCATATAGCCCAACATATTTTGAAAATATTGTCACCTTTATCAAAATATTTTCATGGCAATATTGTAATTAAGATATTTTCAAAATGTTTTTAAAACATTTTAAAGGAATATTTTGAAAATGTTTACAAAAAATATTTTTAAAATAATTCAAAAATATTGCCTGTAAACATGCATATTAAAAATATTCCTTATGAAAGTTTTGAAAATATTTTAAAAATATTTTTTGAAAATATTTTTAAGTTCTCAAGTTAGTATGTGGTGTAATTTACACCGGTGTAAATTTAGTGTGAGTACCTATTACGTGATATCGAAAAAAAAATCAGACAAAAAAAATATGAAAAAAATAAATAACACGAAAAAAAATAAATAATAGGCAAAAGAAAGAAGCCTGAGAAAAACGGCGTTAATCAAATCTATGATGAATGTTGAGCCACGCACTGACGCAATGCATGCGATAACAGCCTTAACAGGCGTGATTTCAACCCTGCTCATCATCAGCTCCCTGTAGCTCAGTGGAAGAGTGCTCCGCTATGACATTCGCGGGTCGGGTTCAAGCCCACTCAAGGGCGTCCGGTATTTTATGCTGCTAAACGTCGTAGGACATTAGGTAAGCATGGGTTCGAATTATTATAATTTCCCCGGAAAATTTAGGGGTTGAAATTTAAAGGTCGTCAATATTGAAATTTCTTTGCAAAAAAAAATTGCAACTTTTTTACAATGAGGGGGTCAGATGTTGTAAAATAATTGCAATTTTCTTGCAAGAAAGTTGAAATCATCTGGAAATTTTATTTCATTTAAATTGCAATTTTTTCGTTGCAAAATGCTACTTGGGTCTCTCTTAGCCAAAAATGCAAAATTTAGAAAATTTAAAAGTTCACCCATGTCCGGCTGTTTGATTCTGCTCAAAAAGTAGCCGTGTTTAGGGTTCAAAACTGCCGGTTATGATGCTACATTATTAGGGCATCTATTAGTGTGGTGCAACAGTGAAACAAAGTGATCGCAACTTATTCCTTCGGACTCTAATTCGAGTTTTCTGTCGAGTACCAGAATATGATCTTTGGAGTTAATTCAACAAAAATTGCTCCACTGAAAATGTTGTATCTACAAACTAAGATTCCTTTTTCTTTGGTCAATCATGTACACCTTCATTTCTTCTTATGTTTGATGTAACTTAAGTGAACAACTTCTTGAAATCAGCAAAAAAATAAAAATTGTTTGTTTTTCCAGGCTGTAACTTTTATTTTCAAGTCATTGGGTATCAAATGCGTCCCGTACATTGCTCAGGTCATGCCTAGTTTTCTCAATGTCATTCGCACTGCGGATATTAATTTCAGAGAATTCTTGTTTCAACAACTCGGCCAACTCATCATGATAGTCAAACAGCATATCCGCAATTATTTGGACGATATTTTTGCCCTGATTAAGGTAAGATCTGTCATCCTGTCCTTCCACTTATCTGTCCTCTTTTATGTTAAGCAGTCAAATCCACTGAGCTTGTCGCCAACAACTGTGGATTTGTAGGATGGTATGTTTACTGGTGCCCCTGCATTTGTAGCAGGCAATCCGCAATTGCCGGCAATCTGCAATCGGTTTGCAATTGCCGAGGCAATATGCAAACCGAGTGCAGATTGCCAGTGACACATACATCTTCATGAGAGACCTAACAAGTTAAACTATAACTCCCACAATAAGCCCATGAACTGCTCTCTTAAATCAGTCTCTAACGTTCTTCACATAAGAAGTAAGGTAGCAAAGTTAAATGGGTGAAAAGAAAGCCTCTTTTTAATGTGCTATCATGGGGGCTTTGGCCACTAAGCTCACATTGGCAACTGCAACCCTCCACCATTTTCTAGTTTTCTTTCCTTTTAAAAACAAAAAAATCCTTAAGGAATGATTTTCCTTTTTTTTTCCAGGAATTATGGGTTGTCAACAGCCCTTTGCAGAGCACACTCATCACCCTAGTTGAAAACATCGCTGACTCCCTTGGTGCTGAGTTCAAGAACTATCTGCCACAGCTCATGCCTCACTTGCTGCGTGTTTTGACTCATGACACAAGTAAAGAACGTGCTGTCACTGTGAAACTTCTCCAAGCTCTACCCATGTTCCGAAATAACCTTGATGAATATCTCCATCTCATTCTTCCACCAATCGTCCGGTTGTTTGATTCTTCAGACTGCCCTATAAGTGTTTGTAAGGTTGCCATGGAGACAGTAGATGATCTCTCCATCACTTTAGACTTTTCTGATTATGCCTCAAAAATAATTCATCCATTGGTGCGCAGCCTCGAATCTTGCTCTGAACTCCGAGACACTGCAATGGACACTATGTGTGCTCTAATCTTACAGCTTGGGCGAAAATTCTGTATTTTTGTACCTTTAGTTAGTAGTGTTGTCACAAAACATAGAATTCACTGCCCACGCTATGATTCACTCACCACTAGAATATTAACCGAGTCGACTGAAGAAGACTATTTGTTGCATAAGCAACGTATAATGAAGAACAAAATACGAGAAAAAGCCCTAATGTCATCTGACACTATAACCACAATTAAAAGAATGCACACGTCCGTTGTCAATTTGCAAAGAGCCTGGACAGCCACAAGGCGTGTTTCAAAAGATGACTGGCTTGAGTGGTTACGGAGGCTAAGTATAGATTTCTTGAAAGAATCCCCATCTCCAGCTTTGAGATCATGCTGGGCGCTTGCCCAGACATATTCTCAGCTGCCACGAGATCTGTTTAACGCTGCATTTGTATCTTGTTGGGCTGAATTGAATGAACCTCTGCAACAGGAACTCATGCGAACATTGGAACAAGCATTATCTGTTCCAGACTTGCCAGAAATCACGCAGACAATCCTAAATCTTGTTGAATTTATGGAACACTGTGATATTGGTCCTCTTCCTCTAGATCCACAGCTGTTAGGAGAACGAGCCATGCATTGTCGTGCTTATGCCAAGGCACTTCATTATAAAGAAAACGAGTTTCACAAAGGAGCCAATTCAGCTGTTTTTGAAGCACTAATTTCAATCAATAATAAACTGCAGCAAAAAGAGGCTGTGGTTGGTCTTCTAGAATATGTTATGAGCCACCCAGATGAAGGGTTGAAAGTTCAAGAACGATGGCATGAGAAGTTACACAACTGGGAGAAAGCATTGACTGCATACGAAGCTAGTTTACAAGAAAAACCCGATGATATTGAATTGTCCCTCGGCCAAATGAGGTGTATGGAGGCCCTAGGGGAGTGGGGTCAATTGCATACAACGGTAAATCAGAAGTGGGGCAGTTTATCGGATAATTACCGTGAACGGATGGCCCGAATGGCAGCCGCCGCTGCCTGGGGACTCAACCAATGGGATGACATGGAGTGTTATGTTAACTGCATCCCCAGAGATTCAACTGATGGTGCATTCTATCGAGCAGTCCTAGCTGTGCATCGAACGCAGTTTCCTAAAGCTCAGGAATTGATTGACTCTGCTCGAGAACTTCTGGACACAGAACTAACAGCTATGGCCGGGGAGAGTTACCAAAGAGCATATGGAGCAATGGTCTCTGTACAGATGTTAGCAGAACTAGAGGAGGTCATTCAATACAAACTGATCCCAGAAAGACAGAGCACAATCCGCAGGATGTGGTGGGATCGACTCCAAGGTTGCCAACGATCAGTTGAAGACTGGCAGCGGATAATTCAAGTCCACACACTTGTCATCAGTCCACACGAAAATATGTATACATGGCTCAAGTATGCTTCACTGTGCCGTAAATCAAACAGGCTTTTGCTGGCTCACAAAACTTTGGTGATGTTACTTGGCATGGATCCATCACTCCACCCAGATCAGCCATTACCAACAACACACCCGCCTGTCACTTTTGCATACACCAAGTATCTATGGATGGCCGGAAAGAAGCAGGAAGCCTTTAAACAGCTTCAAGGTTTTGTTCAGTCAGTTTTGAAGCACCCAGAAGAAAGTAAGCATCTTGAAAGACTGTTGGCGAGGTGTTATTTGAAACTGGGGCAATGGCAAGAAAATCTGGAAAGTTTAAATGAACATTCAATTCTTGCAGTCCTTCAGTACTATGCAGCAGCAACTGATCATGATAATAGTTGGTACAAGGCATGGCACTCGTGGGCTTACATGAATTTTGAAACAGTTTTGTTTTATAAACATCAGCACCAGCAACAAGCCACTGACGCCAATGCTAGACATAATCTTCCGACACAGTACATAACGCAGTTTACTGTTCCTGCGGTGGAGGGATTTTTCAGGTCCATTGCGTTGTCTCATGGGAGTTCATTACAAGACACCCTAAGATTGCTCACCCTTTGGTTTGATTACGGTCAGTTTCCAGAAGTCTATGAAGCTATTGTCGAAGGCATCCGAAGCATCGAAATTGACACTTGGTTGCAAGTTATTCCACAGTTGATAGCAAGGATTGATACTCCACGTGTCTTAGTTGGGAGATTGATCAACCACCTCCTTGTTGATATAGGCAAACACCACCCACAGGCTTTAGTTTATCCACTAACAGTTGCCAGTAAGTCTGCCAGCACTGCCCGACGTCAGGCTGCAAATAAAATCTTAAAAAGCATCTGTGAACACAGTCCTTTGTTGGTGCATCAGGCAGTTATGGTAAGTGATGAACTCATTAGGGTCGCAATTCTATGGCACGAATTGTGGCATGAAGGATTAGAGGAGGCCAGTAGATTGTACTTTGGTGAGCGGAACGTCAAAGGCATGTTCGAAACATTAGAGCCATTACATGCCATGTTAGAACGAGGACCTCAAACTCTTAAAGAAACATCTTTCAACCAAGCTTATGGCCGAGAATTAGTAGAAGCATTAGACTGGTGTCATCGATATAAAGTTTCAGCCAATGTTAGAGACTTGAATGAGGCATGGGACTTGTATTACCATGTCTTTAGAAAAATATCACGTCAGTTACCCCAGTTGACTAGTTTAGAACTACAATATGTGAGTCCTAAATTGTTGGTTTGTCGAGATCTGGAATTAGCTGTACCTGGCTCATATGTCCCTGGACAGCCAGTTGTTCGAATTTCTTGTGTCTCTAGTTCTCTACAAGTCATAACCTCTAAGCAAAGACCTAGAAAACTATGTATAAAAGGCAGTAATGGGAAAGAATATATGTTTCTACTCAAAGGGCATGAGGATTTAAGGCAAGACGAACGAGTGATGCAACTTTTTGGTTTAGTCAACACTCTATTATCTCATGACCCTGATACTTCTAGACAAAACTTAACTATTCAGCGCTATGCAGTCATACCTTTATCTACTAATTCTGGTTTGATTGGTTGGGTTCCACACTGTGACACTCTTCATGCCTTAATTAGAGACTATAGAGATAAAAAGAAAATTTTACTAAATATCGAGCATAGGATAATGTTACGCATGGCTCCTAATTATGACCATCTGACTCTAATGCAAAAAGTTGAAGTATTTGAGCATGCACTTGATTATACGCAAGGAGATGATTTGGCAAGGCTCTTGTGGCTTAAATCACCCTCATCAGAAGTTTGGTTTGATCGCCGTACTAACTACACGCGATCTTTGGCTGTGATGTCAATGGTTGGTTACATTCTAGGTCTTGGAGACAGGCACCCCTCAAATTTGATGTTGGATCGATTGAGCGGAAAAATTTTACACATAGATTTCGGTGACTGTTTTGAGGTGGCAATGACAAGAGAAAAGTTTCCAGAAAAAATTCCATTCCGACTCACTCGCATGCTCATCAATGCCATGGAAGTAACAGGCATTGAAGGTACTTATCGTAGAACATGTGAGAGTGTCATGCAAGTGCTACACCATAACAAAGACAGCCTGATGGCAGTGCTAGAAGCATTTGTTTATGACCCCTTGTTGAACTGGAGGTTGATTGAGGCTGGGGTAAAACGAATAAAATCCCAGCCAGAACCAAGTTTACCCATCTCATCCTCGTCGCAGGAACAATCAGATATAACAGCAGAAAATTTGAGCAGTACTTTATCAAAAAAACCAGTGTTGACAGAAAATGCCACAGATACTAATCAGCCTGAAGCTTTGAACAAAAAAGCCCTAGCAATCGTGACGAGAGTGCGAGAAAAATTAACTGGTAGAGATTTTGCACATAAAGACACGTTAACTGTTCCCAAACAAGTCGAGTTACTCATTCAGCAGGCAACTGCTAATGAAAATTTGTGTCAATGCTACATTGGTTGGTGTCCGTTCTGGTAATATAAAAGAAGTTTACTCGCTTGTAACTATCTTGGCCGAACAATTCGATTTTCAGAAGAAAAAAACTTCAACTGAACAAGTTCATGTTTTCAATATTATTTCATCAATATGAGTTTTGATGTATCATGACTTCTCGTTACCCCAGAACTTTTTGTTATGTGCAGATTTTACAATTTTTTGCAAGTGCTTTTCTTTTTTTTCTCATTGAATTTCACAGTAAAGACATTTTTAGTGTGAGCGTGTAGTATTTTCCTGAACATCAAGAAGAAAACCATGGAACATTCATAAAGAATTAACTTAATAGTTTACAAAGAGTATCAGAAACCGGTGGATGCAGATAAAAAGGATACGTAACTAAAACAATTCAAAACTATGTAGTAACTTGAGCTTAGTATTGAATTAATGACAAACTGGTTTGGATTTACATTTGAATTGCCGGTTGTCTGTTTTTTTCATAATAAGCGAAATTTACCTTGTGCACTTAGTTTTGAATTTTTTTATTTTGCTAACCAAGTCCATGAAGGCAGCTACATTGGCTTCTGTTTTCATTTCTAATTTTTCCAGAGGGAGTTTAATGGGTTGTAAGTATAAACTTCAACCATTTTAGGCGATTTTGTTACACAGTATCTTAATATTGGCTTTTTATTTGTTTCTGTCAAAACTTGCAATGAATCTATGAAATATTCACAAGCAATTTTTGTTGCCAACTATAGTGTACCTTTTTTTCAAGTTTTAGTGGGATAATTTTATCTGCCAGTTGGTTGTAAATTTTGTCAAAGAAAATGACTTGAATTTTTATAAAATTCTGAAATTTGTAAGGTGTTTTTGTTATTTTATTTTTTTATCATGTAGGTAAGAATGTAAACTTTTGTAAATAAATTTATTTAAAATTCAGAGAGGCATTAGTTCTTAATTTGATTCTCTTGTTCTTTTCATAGTTGATATTAAGTATGTCCACTCGTTTCTAGATTGAGTGATGATTCTCTTTCAGAAAGCCCGAGATAGACGGCTCATAATCTTTATTTGCCCATTGAATTAATTTTTCACAATTCTTCAATAATCCTTAGCAAGTTATATTAGTAGACAATGGACATTCTCAAATACTTAATTGTTTGAAGTAGAGGAAATCTGCTATTATACCACAAAAACAAGTAACTTTTTTAATGTATTATCTCGTACTCAAAGAAATTTCCTTGAGGTCATCTGACACAGAACAAAAATCTATTTTTATGTACCTATACGTGACTATTCATGGGAAAAAGGACCTTAGTCCATGAAGACGAAATTTCATTAAATCTGTTTTTGTTGAGGTGGGTTAAAAACCCGAATTTTGAGATCTTGACATAAAGATTTCGTTTTAGTCCGATAAGTTTGTACCCTGAATATGGTAGATTATAGTTTCAAATGTGGGTTGTTTTATTCAGAATCTAGTTCTGAACATTTAGAGGGATAAAATTTTATTAAAGAATAAGTAATATCCAAAATTGTTCATTGGCAAGTAGGAAGTTTGGATTCACTTTTTTCATTGTACTGTACTTATTGTACTGCAAACGGTAATATTTTCCTTAAGCATGACTTAATTTTGGAAGTTTCCCACATTGATGGTGGAACAGCAGTCAACGCTTATCTAGGTTTGCGGCATTGCAAACTTTCTGTCTTACTTTATTTTTTGAATGGTAAACTACTCATCGATCATCATTTCTGGGAAACTTGCCTGATTTCTCTTCTCTGCATGAAGAGTATTCTGGGAAAATTTCAATCAATAGCGTCACTTCTTTCTCTGATGAAATAAGATGGGAAACGCAAATTTTGAAACACCTCAAACAAGATATGCGTACCTGCAGTGTCACTTTCGATATTGATCAATGTGTTTTGCGTCAAATTCTGCCCAGGAAACATGTCTATTAGATGTTTTATTTTTAGCTTGCTTGTGGTTCGTCAAAAGCAGTATCATGTGCTTTTTCGGATTTATAAATTTGCGACTGTATCTATCCCTCGCGGCGATTATTCTCAGGTATAGTATGTCAGTCGCTGTGATAGGTGAATGATGAATCTTGGGATTTCTTCAATTGCGATGATCTAATCCGTTGGCCTCCAGTTTGTCTCTGCCTCTAATAGACTATCCAGCCTTTTAACAATGTCTCCTTTTAAATCTTCCGCCAAAAAATTGGCGCGTTCAAGACTAGCTCATTTGCCAAGTTTCATCGTATCCTAGCTGAATTTCTGTAGCTGACGGCGGATGAAATTTGACTTATCCATCAAATTCGGTTTACACAACTACATTCAAAACTTTCTATTGAATTACAAACAATTTTGATCAAAAATTTCAACCGTTCCATTCCATAATCATTGATCCTAATGAAAAAACAATTAGAAGCGGCAAAATCGTGTTTACATCTGATGCCATGTGTAAGGTTAGGTTATGCTATGTTATTGTTTTTTTTACCATCAGTGAGCAGTGAGCGATATGAATTTTCCATCGCACTAATTTGTCTCATTTTTGGAGAACAGTTCTTAAAAATGAACATTCACTCCAACATCAGATTCATGATCACTAGTTGTGCCGCATGGTCCAGGAATTAGGTGTTCCTCAAGTTTTTATGGTGATTGCCTTCCCAGAATGTCTGTATCAATTCTGAGTACTTTTGCTTAGTATATTGCTTGATTAATTCTCAACCATCATTCCTCATTCCACATCATGGCTGAAATAGATGAGATTCTTCAGGATCTATCGCATATCCCATCAGAACCGGATGCCCAAGCTGCCGAAAACTACAAACAACGACTGATTGCACTGTTCTCTCACTTCAAGGCGCAAGTTGATAATCTCGGTAAACATGTTTCTCTCTTTGTCTTCTCATGTTTCTCCTCACCATTGTATTTCGGTTGTCTAGGTAACATGCCTGCCTACTTTGCTAAAAATCTGAATTCATGACAATAAAATCGGACTCTCCCAGGATCCATTCTGTAACAATCATGATAAAACTTGACTGGACAATGTATGTTTGAAATTATTTGACATTAATTATTGTATGGACTGTGCTGTACATGAAAATGTACATATAATTAAGGGAAGGTAAAAATGAAGGGAAATGTATCATTGCAGCTTTGTTGCGCTGCATTTCGTTGTACTGCGTTGCTTTCGGATCTTTGTCTTAAAGGAACAACAACCCAAAATATGACTGGCTAAATCGAAAATTGACAGGAGAAAAAAACTGCAATCTTTCTCCTTGCATGCAGTTTTGTTTGCCTAAGTTAACATACGGAAGATTCGGCTGTGACATTTCAGCCTCAAATTGAATCGCTAGTAGATATCTCTGCGTCCAGACAGAATTTTCACTCAGAACTTTTTGCTTGTGTCTCTGAATTGTATCAGCCATCAATTTTTGTTATAATCTTGACATGACTTTTGATTTGCTGTTTCTTTTAAGTCAGAGACCGATTCTGCCCTCCATATTTTTGGAAGACAAGGAAACAGCAATTACTTACTTAGTGGGTTTTCGTAGAGAATAAAATATTTTTCTGTTTTCTCTTTAAAAGCTTTTAATCTAAAGATTTTTTTTTTTTACGGAGTACAAAAAACAACAGAAATTTTAAACTTTCCTATCTGCATACTTATGAATTTGTTTCAACCACCCTGATTTTTCAGGTAGCTCATTTTGAAGCCTTTGCTTCTAATGATCTAACCCCTCATTTTCGCTTCTTTACTTACAGACTATGATTTAAGCGCTCTTTTTAATGAAGAAACAGGCATCATAACACTACTCCACAAGCTTCTTCGAAAGACAAAATACAAGTCTTGCGTCAGTTACACTCTCTCCGAAATATCAGAGACAATCTTGAAAGATCACAAAAACCGACTTTTACAGCATGTTGAAAAAATAGCAGTAAGTAACGTCTTCAAAGTTTCATCTACCCTCAACATTGTTATCACCAAATGCTGAAATTTTGAATTGGAATCCCTATCATTAGTTAAAGTTTGCCTTAAAATTTTCAATAAAAAAATCTCATGCTATAGTAACAAATCAGTAATTTAACTCAAGTGAAAATTTTTCATTAGGAGTAAATTACATGATTTAGCCTTTTCTTTTGCTATTTGAGCTGTGAAAAATGTATGAAGGCACCCGAAACTTAACCATGCAAATTCTGGATCATGTTTGGATCATATAGTCGGAGGTAACTTGTGTGGTGCGCCGTCTTAGTAAAAGAGGCAAAAGTATTTAATTCGTCTGACAAAGTATGTTTTCATCAAAAAAAATTTCTTTCATCTAGAAAATGTAGTTTTAATGTAAAAATTAATTTTGCCTAGATTACTTTCTTTTCCTTTTTTCTTTCATGTTGTAAAAGGGGATCCTCTGTTTGATCAAAGTTTAATCCCTATGTTTTTCATTAGGGCTTTTGCGTAAAATGTGCTCAAGAGGACAGCCAGTCCTCAGATTCAAAAGAAGCTGCCCTGAAAATTTTGATTGAATTTATCAGTCACAACCCCTCAGTGCATGCTCTTGATGGACGACAATTCTCTCCTTTCATCACTAAGCTCCTTGCTATGAAAACCAAGTTCAGTAATACAGGTTTGTATTTAGATCCTCACCGATGATATGAAGACTAAAGATTGGTGCTGGCCTATGAAAGAAGTTTCCAAAGATTTTCGAATAGTTCCTTTTGAATTTGATAGAAGTAAAAATAAGTGAAGTCAGGTCAAAATAAATGCTAGTCAGGAGAGTGTTTGTGTGTGAACAGAGTACGCTAGTAGTGAACATAATTCACCATCAGTGGAGCACAGGATCAGCCAATCTATAGTTTTTAAGAAACTAATCCTTACAAAAAATTAAAAGAAATTTAAGATTTGTGGTCAGAAATTCCAAGGAGGAAAGCTTTTCAACATTTTTCCATTTTCAAAGGGCCTCCTGTAACACAAAGCCCAAACAACTGCTACTTTTATCAATAAATAACTTCAACATGAAGGAAGTTATATATTCATATCATGTGTAGGCTTGAAACTGTTTTTTTATTAGGTCTTGAATTTTAAATGTTACAAAATTGCCAAGGTATCAGATTGTAATGAAGAAGTAAAAACTCATTCCATGTTGAATAGACAGACGGAAAAGATATCCATTTACCAAGGTAATTCTAATCAGAAGAATACAACTCACAAAATTGATTGGGGTAGGAGAAGAAAACTTGTGTAGAATAAACTTTGAAGAAGAAGGCTCAATAATGCTTTAAAGTCTTCAAAGAGTGCTGAAGTATTTTTTTTTTTCTCTCCTAAGGTCTCATGAGCTATGGCAGTAATGGCCTGAAGTGAATTTCAAAATGACTCAAAAATAGTAGCTCTTGCCGTTTGATAAGATCTTCAAAGAACGAACTTTTGCTTGGACTTGTGGACTTACAAACGAACATTCGAGCAATCAACTCTTTAGGTATTGAGAGGTTTAATGTTTGAGTCAAATGATCAAGATCATCTCAAATGGTTTTAACACTTTAAAAGTACTCCTCTCTGTCTGATTTTACCATTTCAGATTTGTTATTGTAATATCCAATGTTTTTCTTCGTTTTTCAGTTATGAAACAAGTTTACATTCTTCTGGGACATCTTGGAAATTCATATTTTGAAGTGTTCAACTCAAACCCAGAAAGGTTTTTTAATGCCTTTGTTTGTGAAATAGAAGAATCCAAGGTAATTCAAAATTATTTTTCTTACATTCAGAAGTAAATTTCAAAATTTCATGAACCATAAGTCAATATATAAGAATTCAAAACATATAATTCAATGAAACCATTTCATCTTGCTTTGGTCGCTGAAGTTCCAGCACTTTTATTTGAAACAGAGCTGAAAAATAACTAAAATTTATACCTCATGAGAGAAAGGAACTAGCCAGAACCCAAATGGTTCGGACAGCTCAGAAGGTTCAAGTTGAGAGCAGAAGAATACCGTATTAACAATGATACGAAGATTGATTCATGATCCTTGCAAGAAAAAAATTATACACTGGAATAGTAAAAAGACGTGGAAAAAAAGCATACATTTAAAAAATATTATCATTAAAATGTACCACTAGAGAGGGTCGAAAATTAAGCATTGCAATGTGTGTTTTCTCATCCAAAGTACACGTACATTAACCAGAATCAGCCCAACTGCACTTTACATTCCCTAATTTCTTCTCATGCTTTATTTTCAAAAAAAAACCAAACAACATAATGCTTTTAAACCTTCTATTCTCCTCTAGATTTTAATGTACTTGTCCATGAAATTCCAAATCTCAGTGTTGCTTAATTTTCTGTTCATAACATAAAATACTAGATATAATTAGGCAACTTATGGTTCAGTCTGTCAAACCATCACTCAATTTTTAAATCTCTTCAATAACCTCTCAATTTGTTCTCTTTTTTCAACAGAGGAAATTAGATTGTGACACTGCTGGAGTCTCTGCTGTGCTTGAGGGATGTTTTTATGGACTAGTAGAGTACATGAAACAGTTTGAAATCCCTCCACAAAGTAAAAGTTATGGTGAAAAACTTTACAAATTAGCAAAAACAATTTGCATATTTGATGCCAACCGTAACAGAAAAACTTATCAGAGAGGTAAATTACAAGTTGTTCAATAAAGTCCTAAAGCTGCTATGCTTTGAAGAAGTGGTGAAAGAAACTGGCTTAAATTTCCTCCTTTAGTCTGGAACCATACATCAATACATACCTTCACATGATCATTTAGTACATTCGCGTTGAATGTGTGTAAATTTTGTAGTTACTACTTCCTGTGTTGCACATACAACATTACTATTTGTAATTCTGCCATTAATATCACTACTTTGTTTTTTCATTGAAACTTCTGACACCTTAGAAGTGAATTTTTGACCATAGTCTTTCCTCTATCATGAAACTAGCTACATCTTATAAGTACCTGAGGTTCTGTGTAGAAACCTCAGATTATGATAACCAATCTTCATTCAAAATCACCGGCAAGACATGCAAACAGGGTGGGATTTTCCTATAGAGCATTGAGGCCCAAGCCTATACCGGCAAATTTTAACGATGGGCAAATTTCAGAATTGTAAAAATTGAAAGTTATTGCAAGAGGATAGAAAAATTGGAGACAGAGAGGAAGTGAAACGATAAGATGAGCGGAAAATTCATGCATAGTCCAGTTTTCTTTTATTTTCAGAGAAGAATCTCGTTAAACCTTGTGCTTTTATTCAAGTTTGCATTTTTTGAATTTTTTCAATCGTGGATTTTATAGTTTCATAATAAGGAACTAAGAGACTTGCTTCTTTTAATTTCTCAATTCAAATCTTTTTCTGCTAAAATTTTGATGAAGTTTAAGGCCCGCTGTAATATCTATCAACAAGTATAAAAAGAATCAGCTGAACCTAAGGTAAACAAGTAAATCATTTGTTACAGTTTTAAAGGAAAATACATTTTCTAAAAACTTCACCCCAATAAAAAATTGATTTCAAAATTGAAAAGGAGTGATAAAAACAATAAAAGGAACAAAATTATTTAAATCCTCTTTGGATTGGATTTTTCTAGCTTGGTTTGATTTTCATTTTTTTCCGTTACTTTGATTGTTATTGCTCCATAGCTGCGTTAAAAATGATGGAGATCCATAGCAGTTTGTTCAAAAACTTCTTAGTTTCCGATTACAAGTGGTGGCATACTAATCTACGGAAATGGTTGACCAACAATACAAATAAAGATAATCAAACTGCTGTAATTGAGACTCTCAAGTCCGTATGTCGTGTCATAGCCAAAGAAATAGTAGACAAAGAAACTGATCAAGGGAGACAAATCTTAGAGGTACGTCAATTTTCTTTCTGTTTTATTTTTTTATTCATTTATTTTTTTGTAGGCCCCAGGCTTGGCCTTGCAGCGGAATTGATTGAAAACTCGGAGAGCTACCAGAAATAACAGAAAAAACATCATGCTCAGGCTAATTAGTAAAATCTATTTCTGCAACTAATAATCTAAAACCATAAAGAGTAACACTCTCACAAGAAGTTGCCTGGTATTTTCATATTTAAGGTTACCTTTTTCCATAAACAAATGTCGATTTTGGCTCTGAAAGACAAAAAAATTCAAAGTAGAACCATCAGTACTGATCAAAAAATGATTTGCTCGAAATAACTTGCCATTAGTCTTGTAATTTTCTAAACAGGGTGTGAAAATATTTGTTTGTTTCAGTATTTCAGTAAAGAAATCACGAATTGGTCTAATACATCCTGCATTTTCCAAAGTGCGGACCTATCTTTAGATTTACTCATCATATTTGTGGAACCTTACAAAAAGTACAGCGGAGATGATTTATCGAACCTTTTCTCAGATATTGTAAAAAGAGCAGAGTGTCTATGTGCAGAGTAAGTAGAATCAACATTTTTGTTTTTGAAGTAGGAAATGACGCAGTCAACTGTGGCTAAGTCAAAGCAGGCCAGGAGCAAGCTTGAGTTTGACGTAAGCAGAAATTTGAGTGAAGCATCCGTCCCTCATGTTGAATTTTCACCTATAAGTTTGACTTACAATTAGTTGGTATCATAATTATTTTTTTGGTTATCTCAGTTTAGAGAAAAAAAATGTAGCCAAATGTCAATGTTGTCAATGTGTGTAAGTTTAACAATTGTGTACTTTTACAAGATCGATAATGTATACATCTGGCCAAAAAAGCTGAAGCAAAGAAAAGTTCCAGCTTCACATCCCTTTGGTTTTTTAATTGTTTATTTCCATATTCTATATAGCGATGTTTGACATGAAGTCTTCAACATCAAAGAATATCATATGCAGTTTCATGACTATGAATTTTCTTAGGGAGAGTCCAATATAAAGAGTTTTTCCAAGAGAAAAGTCAGTTAGGTTAAACTCATCTTTAGTGTTGGAAAGATTACCTTGTGTTTAAGGTTTTTAATTCGAGCGTCAGCGTCTGTCCTTGTGTTCCTGTCGTAAGTTTATTTCCACTATTAATCTGTTTTTGTTTTCATGTCTCACAGAAAAAACGAGTCAGACACAGCTGCAGAATTTGTCATGGCTCGAATCGGAGAATTTTTAAATTGCTTGGCAACGCTAGTATGCAATGATAAAGACATAACGCATCAACAATTGGTCTCACTAGAAACACTCACAATTATGGTGATGAAGGTGAGAAGTTGTATTTGTAGGTTAAATAGTTGGTGTTGCATGTTCATAGGTAGCACCAGCGGGTTTCAGGTAGACCAGAGACACAAGACAAGACAAAACCCTAGCAAGAGGCGCATCGCATAGCAGTTTTTGTCGGGAAAACACTAAATTTCAGGGGCTTAAGCAAGCTTCTTAAAAGCCCTCGAGCCTGAAGCCTCAAAAATCTTGATTCATACGTCTTCTAGTTTTACTTTGGTGTGCATTTAAGCCTAGGATTAACAAAATGAAAAATTGAGCCATTGTGACCTCTGCTTGCAAACAGAATTAATTTATCTACAAAGGGCATTTCAAAAACTGTGTACAGCGCTTTGGTAGATGTGCATTTTTTAAAAATTACCTATGATGATAAATCTTTGTAGCTCATTGACAATTAATGAATAGTCGTATATTGTTCTGAGGCAACAATCGCATTTTGTTCGAGGTTGTTTTGTGTCATGGGTGCGTGGCTTATTTTCGCCCGCAAAATTTGGGAACCCCTACAGCAACATTGTTGTAAAACAACTGCAACGTGCTCAGAGGCAAAGTCATTTTTATGTTGTTGCCTAAGACAACGCTGTTTTCCAACCTAAAATTGGAATTCGCTCTCTCATTGGTTGTTCAGAATCACGCAAAAGAAACAAGAAAAAAACAGAAACAATTTGTTGTTTCAAACAAAATACGACTAATGTTTGTGGAGTGATGAGTCATAGTAAACTGTTTTCAGATGTATCCTGATTGTGGAAGAAATTGGAAAGCTAGTCAAACAATAGAAAGAACTGTTTTATGTTTAAGCCTTAAATCAGAAAAAACTTTGGACACATATCTCGGAGTGATAGGTAAATAATTGAGTAAAATACATAAGTATATATTTTTTATAGTTTATCTGTAGGCTAAAATTTTATAGTTGTATTTACGGTATTAGTCTGTGAATCCAGCTAAACCCTTCCTGTTAGGCAGTTTTTGGTCTTTTGTAAGCCTCTGTTCACTTAGCAAAATTGTTGCCTCGAATCACAGTGCTAGAAATCAGCCTTGGTCTTGGTGTATATTTTTAAAGATTTTTCTACAAATGAGGGTCTCACTTGTGTCTGGCCTTCCGTCATAATTATTTTTGTAAGAAAAAAATCACTGTAACTTATGCTTTTTTCTACTCCTGTGTGCCACTCAATCTAAATTATTTTTGTAATTACTATCATTATATTATTCTCACTTATTTCTTTTCTGACACTCAGCCCAAGACTAATCCACAAATCACTGATCCTCTCAGATCTAAGTGATATCATATCAAATTGTAATGCGTTTTCTAGTCATGGAAGAGTGAATCCTACAAGCTTAGTTTTTGATACAAATTACGAGTATTTTGCCCCTAATAATTTCCCTTGAAATTTTTCAGTTTTTCAAGGGATCATTAGAACTTGTGACACATTGATTCTTCAAGATGTTGAATTCCACAAATCAGAAAATATGGAGGTTACCTCTTACAAAGATTACCTGCCCATGTGGGAAAGTTTGTTAAGGTTATCTAAAAGGCATTCCATTGAACCAAGTAAGTATGCAAATTACCAGAAAGTTTGATCATCAGGTATGAATAAATAATTTATTTTTCCCTACTTCATATTATATGAGATTAAGATTCAGTAGTGCTTAGCTAACTGATGTATTCAAATTTACCATTCCCCCCAAAAAGCTTAGTCTGGTTTTAGCAACAATCGATTAGTTTAAAATTGATCTGAAAATGATTAATGGGTTTTTATTTTTTTCTCCCAGTAAAAAGGTCTTAGTTTCCTTCTCTAAAAATCCATTCAAATATCTCAGCAAAACATCTAGCTATCCAATGCTGACTGGATGCTAAAAATTGATATCCAGTTCCGTGTTTAATGATGTAGAAAACCTTTCTTGGCCCGACCCTTAAAAACATTCCCTTTGAAATTTTTTGTGTTCATGCTTTATTTTCCATATGTACAAGGAATCCTACCTCTTGTATATTTTTGTTTGATTTTATACTATGGTCCTCTGTCAATTCTCTAATTCTTTGTTTTATTTGTTTCACTTTTGTATTTTCGAAAATATTTGGTCAATGCATGATCTATCAATTTTTTCAATTTTTCCCTAGCTATTCCTGAATGTGAGGCCGCACGAATTAGGAAACTCCTGTATCGACACCTCATAGACTCAGCACTCCTAGTCATTGACAGACTAGACCTCTCAACTGTTCGCAAGGAGGATGATGAGGTAATTTAACTTATTATAATTTGTTAGCCACAGTGCAGTACCTATTATTCATTTAGACTGCTTTGCAAAATAATGCAGTATTTGGAGGTTTCCCTTGCTGCCTTTTGGTGGTTTTTTTCTTCTTTTTTTTAATTTTTATTTTTTTGTGTGTATGTATGAGGGGTTGTAGGGGGTGTGGAGGGGGGGTTGACTATGTGTGGCTACATGTCCGTTCAATGAGCTGAAGAATGCTGCATCTGATCAACCAGTGCAAAAGAGATAGAGACAGGCAACAAAACAGCATATCACTAAGATAAGTGTAGCCTTGCTCCCCGTTTAATTAAAAGCAAACTCCTCCTTAAAAAGCGAGTAAGTGGTCTTGCTGTCATGAATTTGCACTATCCCTTACGCAAAAAACCAAGCCTTAGCCTGTATTTTTGTGTAAGGGTTGTGAGTGTGTGTGTATGTGCATATATGTACATAAGTATAGTAATCCAAGTTGAAGTGAGATACTTAAAATCGATGGGTTCTCTAAAATTTAATTCTCAACTGTTTTAATGCTGAAGGAATTCATCTCTGAGCCTACTGACCAAGCAAAGGCCTTAAAAAAGTAAGTATTTCAGGAGCATTTTTTTTCATTTTTCCTAATCTAGAAATTTTGCACTGTGTCATCATTTTGCTTTCCTAATTAGTTGTAACCTATGTCTGAATGAATTGCGTATCTTTCTGAGGGTGGCTTGTGCTCTATTGAGCTTGTTCCTCTATTATGTATGAGAATCTCAATTTCACCCTGAATGTGAAGTTCGACAAAACCACCATGTTTAGTCTGTAATTTATTACTTAAGATACAATTTTTTTTTTTTTTTTTTTTTTTTTTTTTTTTTTTTTTTGTCGTTGTTAAAAAGAAGATTTGAATTGCTGAGGATTCTGAACTCACAATTTTCAGAGATCTTTGCATCTTCAACTGCACACCAGTTCCCTTCGCTTGATTCTATAAAAAGAAGAAGAGTATTTACCTACACATTTGGATTACTGTCTTTGGAGGCACCCTTAAGAAGTACTGATAGTAATCTCAGAACTTGGGTCTGAATTCTCAATTTGAAGGGTTGAAAGTATAAGTATTCTGACCAATGAAGACTACTTGCTTTGGATTCTCTTTTTAGATAGACTTCTTTTTGGAAATAAGCTCAATTGTGCTGTTGCCTGATTTAATAATTATTGTTTTTCTTGTATTTTTTGCAGAATCAACCTGTCATAAATGACATAAAATCTAAGTATGATGTGAGAAGGCCAAAAGATTTTACAATGCTGGTAAACTTGATGGATCTTTTAAAAGACTTGTGTCCCAAACTTGATAAGTACCTTTTCCTAGAGCACTTGCCTCGATTTGGTAGAAGTATTATCGATTTTTCCGTTCGGTTTCCGCTGGTCAGTAGCTTTTATAAAATTATAGCCACTGCTCTCCAGATAGCAGATGAGAAGGGATATTTCAAGGTTAGTACTCGCGATTATTGACTATTACAATATTATCTGCTAAATCACATAAGGTCGCTGGGCACATATGGTTTTTTTTGCCTTGATGCAAATGTAATAAGATCAAAAATGGTTTGTCAAATTACATCTCATATTTCTCCCATTTTATGCAAGCAAGTGGCAGGGCTTTGAGGATGTAATCAGATTGTCAGTACAGACTGAACTATGCTGACAATGTTTCCAACTAGACCTGAAATGCAATCACAGTTGCCTTTCTGACTGATAATTACTAGCGTTACATCAGACAGACAGCAATTCTTCGGGGAGGGGGGGGGGAATTAATTGTGAATGCAATGCTCTCCTTGAAAATTATCTGAATGAGCCAGTTGCGCTGGTTACAGAATCATGTTTTGATGCTTGATTCATGTAGTGCAACTAAAAATAATAAGATCTGTCTGAGCATCAACTTTCTACTTTCAATATTAACCGAGACACGGTGCTTTGAAAAATTTGGTTCATGATGTCATCCACCGCGGTAGTGACAACCTTGGTTTCTTCCACCGTACTTTCATCCAAGTTTAACGTTGAACAACCAGTGCAAATTTGTGTCACACTGTCTGATGAAAGCAAGATGGAAGAAACCTAGGGGGTCATTACCGCGGCGGATGATGTCAAAAACCCGACTTTTCAAAAGGGGATATCGCGGCTAATATTGAATGTAGAGAGTTGCTGTCAAGACAGATCTTATTATTATTAGCAAATCCACAAGAATTAAGCATCAAAACACGATTCTGTGACTAGCGGAACTGACCCATTTCCTCAAAAAATACCTGCGCTTTGGCCTAAAATCTAACAGTCTATATTTCAGATTTATTTGTAGATAATTTTCCTGTAGCTCATATCTTTAGTTATGCTGTAAAATTATTTTCCCTCTTTACAGTAGCTTCATGCTATTGAGTTCTTTACTGGTGAATATCATTTAGATGTAGACTTCATTGTGCTGCCAAAATGTTTTAACACCTTCATTGTCACAGTATGTGGCGTCTCTTTTGCCCCAGACCTCGAAATAAATGAATAAGCCCAATGTAGAATTTCTGATCTGAGGCTGGTTATGAACATGGTCCTAACAATATTGATCTCCTAAGTTGAATCAACAGGTCTGTAGCAAAGACATTAGTCCAGTTGCAATCAGTATTTACTGAAATACTCCATTCATTTTAGATGCCAGTAATAATTTTTATAGACCAATGGAGCCTAGCTATTATGTGGTGAAGTCAAGAAGTTACATTTTCCATACTTGTGGAGAAGTAATTTTTATGTCTAATATTCATTTAACATTTCAGACTGAAACAACGAGTACAACAATTGAAGCGGAAAATTTTCGTCTTCTTGTTCAGTCATACTTGGAACTAGTTTTGAACAGGGCTCTGCAGTTCACCGATGAGTTACAAATTGCCTGTTTGCATGTAATTATGGCTGCCCCCACAACCTTCATTGATCCTATTCTACCCCTGATTTCATCGTTCTTAAAGGTAAAATCCTAATTTCAAAAGTAAGTAGTAAATTGTGTCCTTACATGCCAACTTTATTGTCGGTCAACACAAATGCACAAGTTATGTCACCTCTTGTAACTGCACCTATGTAAATCGTTCCATTTTTAAAATTGACACCAAGATTGGATTTGCAGATGATTAAGTTAAATATGGCTGTAATCCAACTGGCACATGAGTTTGTCAAAGAAAAAGAAACATTTTTTTGAACACCTTTATCCAAGTATGTAATTCTATAGGCTGACATGTCAATGGCCAAAGTGCAAAACCTTGCACCTCTGTTGCAATGTTTTAAAATTTCTTCTCTTGTTTTATTCGTGTTCTGCATGGAATTTTGAAAAGGCTGAGAACATGTAGCTGAGTACTAAATTGTTTACCCTATTATGATCCATTTCAATTGAATTTAGTGTTCGAATATTTTTTGCTGTGATTTTATTTTACAATTAAATTACTGAGACAAAATCAAAATTCCCTAAAGCTACCTTCTTTTGTATTCATGTTTTACTCCACTGTTTTCCTTTCTTTTGTTGTTTCTAAAAGGTCGCATTCCGTGTGGGAAGCAGTTACTTGCCATTAGCTGACTTAGCTCTGACAACCCTGGAACGATGGATAGATGCTTTCCCACCTGAAAAAATTAACCCCTTTTTGAAAGAAATATTGCCTTGCTTGGATTCATTTTTGAGGAGTAAAGGTATGATCATCATTATTACAAAAACACAAGAAAGCAAATATTAATCATTAAACATCATAATAAAAGATAATATTTCAGACAAAGGATATTATCCATTTTCCACTCAAAATATTTATTTGTTGTCAACTTTTAGTGTTTGCTGTAATAGCAATACATACTTATAATCAGGTTCATCAGAACAATCAAAACCAAGTCAAATCAAAAGCTAAACTTTTTCTAGTGGCCCTTTCTGATTGTAGCCATCAACACTTCAACATCGAAAGCATATCATTTCACAAGACGGAATATTCATGTAAACTTTCACAACAGTCTTGCCCTCTAATATTTAGATTTTTCCTGGTGGAGCTCATCTGGACTGTGGTTAGGTATCAATTTATCCTGTATGTATGTATGAGCCGCTTTTACGGCGCGCTAGGGCGCTCTGCGATGCCTATTCTCCACAGGAATCTGTCATGGTAGAGATCCTCCGGAAGGTGGCATCTCTCCATCTCTTCATGGATGCCCTCTACCCACCGTTTGGCTGGACGCCCTCTCCGTCGCCTACCTGGGGGGACCCACTCCAACACCTTCTTCGGCAACCTGGTATCAGCCATTCTCTGCACATGCCCATACCATACCAATTGCTTGGTCATGATATCGTGCACAATCGTCCCCTCAACGCCCATTATCTCTCGGACACGTTCATTCCTGACACGTTCTCTCCTCGAGATTCCAGCCGATCTTCGCCAGAAATCCATCTCGGTCGCCTTGAGCATTTCTTGGGTCCGCTTCTTCAACTGCCACACTTCACTGCCATAGGTGATAATAGGCTTGACAACCGAGTTATAAATCCTCTTCTTGTTGTCTTTGGAAATCCTCAATTTATCCTGTTCTTTTGAAATTAGAGACATGGGATCGCTTAAGCATAGCACCACTCAATTATGAGCCTTTCTTTTTTTGTTTTACTGCACCCGGGAAAAAAAATACAATTTTTACTTTAAAAGAATGAGAGGAAGTTCTAATGATTGCTAGCTTAGAAAAAGCACATCTGCTGTCAAAAGTATCAGTTCCCACTTCCCATGTACTAACATCAGTCTCTTTTTGCCTGCTTTCTCATCCTTAGACTTTGAGGGAGACCCAGAAGCTGCCAATGGTCTAGATGCAGAATTTAAGGTCCTAACCTCTGCCTTGCGCAAATCAAAAAGGAAAATCAAGAAAATTCATGAGAGGCAGGATACTGAATTATTTCGCATTCAAAAACGCATTATCTTGATGCTAAGCAAAATAGACGTATCTACAGCCTTGACCATTTTAAGTGAAGAGAGCGCACGTTCCAAGTGGAAATCAACAAAACAATTGAAATTCACCATTCCGTTTCCAGATTGTCGCTTGAATTTATACCTAGGTTAGTATGAATTTCATTTTTTATTCATTTTATCGGACTCACAAAAAAAACCAACTAAAAAAGTGTTTTATGTAAATGAATAAATTTAAACTGAAATTGTTGAAAGTTACCTTTTTCTAGCGACTAATCAATTTAATTCAGCCCGAATTTTCTCCTTACATTACCACATTATGATGGCCGTTTCAGGTATTGATCCCATCATCGTCAGGTATACACTTAAATAGTGGCAAGATGAACCGCAATGCTCTAATGTTCTTGCGATGCGTTTCTTTTACATTTTTAATGTATTCTAGTATACCTGACAATGGAAGCAATACCCAAGATGGCCATGGTAATGTAGTAACGTAGTCAAAAAATCCAGACTGAGTTTAATTTAGGAGTCATCATAAAAAGTTAACTTTCAACAAGTTTAGTGTATGTGTGTGGCTAAAGGTACATAATATGGTATAGATTTGTTTCCAAAGACCCACTGAATATGGTGAGCTTGTATCGTAGAACCATCCATTGACAAAATTAAAAAAAATCAGAGCCTGAAAATGAAGTATTGAACATATGTTACCAGGGCTATTTCATGAAGAAAGTTGATTTTGTCGCTAGATGGGTGATGATAGAGATTTAACTTCTCTTCTTTCAGCAGGCTGAGCAATGAAACAAAAATTCAAAACTGTTGAAGCGATAAAATCTCCTGAATTCTATAGCATGGCTTAGCTGGCAGTGGATTTATTTTCCAACAAAGGCTTTCATTTCTGTTTATTTATGAAGCTGTTAAGTATGCCAAAAACAATGTTCAAATATCCCCCCCAGACTTGGTGCCTAAACACTCTTAAAGCTCCAGGCATGGCGTAATACTGAATGACAATATTATCCTATAAATCTCAGAAATAAATATAAAATTCATATCATTCAACCTGGTGACCCTATTGTACCTGAAGTGCTCTAAAATTCCATTTCTAATCCTGACTTTTTGATATGAACACATCACGAATGTAATTGTAAAAACCTGTAGTGCTCAAAAAGACTTGGAGGACATTGCATCTTAAAATAGCCAAATGGAAGTGTGACCTCGCAGCATTTTCTGATTCTTCTTATTTTTCATCCTCAAAACTAGAATTTAAAAATGAATTAATAAATAAGGAGACTGTCAGTTGACCCCCTAATTTTATTTTTCAAAGATAACTGTTACAGAATCTCTCTTCTTGTACTTCGCATTTAAATTAGTTACATTCCTATTAAGGTCTATTCCAAGCAAAATTTTTGTACAGAAAGACGACATACCCCTCTTTCCTAGAGAAACAAGGTGTTTATTGTTAAATTCAACCATTCACTCTGTGATATTTTTTTTACTATGCTCAGTGCTTTGAACTTTTTTCAGATGAAATGTTACCAAGAATTGTTGAATCTGCATTATCAAGTAGTAATCGCAAAACGAAAGTAGCAGCTAGTGAATTGTTGCATGCTGTAGTGTTGGTTCTTCTTGGAAATGGTAAGTTCTCCTCCGTACAGTTGTAGTTTAAAACTTTATGTTTTGAACAATCACAATGTAAAAAATGATTCTTCTATGTTCCTTGTTGAAGTTTTAATTTTGGAATGAGAGCATAGCAACCTATTCCCAATAGGTGCAGCTATGGACCTCACTATTTTTATTTTCTTGATTTTCAAATTTATGCTCGCATTGAACTTTTCAAATTTCAGAGTTTAATGGAAATCTTTTTCTCTCTAAGACTTCTCCAAGGTAGGTACATATTCAGATTTTAGAACAGCATTCATCTGCACACTGATGAAAGTGAAACTTTAAAAGTTTCAGATACTTTTACAGAAAAACTCAAACTTAAGAATGCCTGGCCGATCGAACGAAATTCAAACATATTTTCGATTCAATTTGTTATGGATCATTAAATAGTCCGCAATAACCCAGGAAGTAAGGCTCAAGTAAATATTAATGGCCAACAGCTGAAACAATTCTGAACATTAATTTAAGTTGTTAATGAGAAGAAAAAAAACAATAAGAAGTGGCCCGAATACTGTAAGTAACAAGGTGGAGAAATGGTGCTGGGTCCACACCATTTCGCGGGGAAATCAAAGCCAAGAAGTTCCAAAAATTATAATTAGAGTCAAAATCAAATTTTTTAGCTCTAATGAGTACCAGGGCAAAACTGAGTGTTCAGTTCAGGCAGTTTGCATTGGAATATTAACGGTTCACTGACTAGTGTGATCTGCTGATGAGGTCTTAAAAGTCCCAAACCTGTATAGATCTCTCGCCGTGACTCCAACTTAATATTCCAATGCAAATTGCCTGAGCTGAACACTCTCCCCCCCCCCCCCTCAGTTTTGTACTGGTGCTCATTAGAGTTAAACACATTTATTTTTGACTCTAATTATAAATTTTTGAACTTGTTGACTTTGATTTCCCTGCAAAATGGTGTGAACTCAGCACCATTTCTCCACCTTGTTTAAGTTTTTAATTAAAAGTATTTTATAATTAAATTATATTAAGTGTATTATTCCAAGACACACCATGCATCGTTGTTAGTTGAAGAGTCTTTTGTAAAAATGTTGTAAGATGTTTAAATCATTATTATATTTATGCAGTGATTCATATATCTAGTAATTTATCCATTAAACTGAAGACTGTAGATCCACCTCAAATATTTTAGAGTTATTTTTTATTTATTTTTTTCTTTCTATTCGTCAGATAAGCAAATGGCAAATTTGGAAAGCAATCAAACAGCCGACGTTTTAAAAGAGCTGATGCCAGCTTTGCTACAACTAGGCAGTGATTCAGATGAGGTTGTTAGGACTTTATTCCAACATCTTGTTAGACCAATGATGTTTTATTTCTCCAGTAAATTCCAAGCCCACACTAACAGTGTCAAGGTGGTTTTTGAAGCTCTGATGGTCAGTATTTTCATTCTACTATTTTTCTTCACTACTATTTCTACTTTAATTTCTGCCCACATGGCTCATAGTTGCCTCTTTAGAAACTTTAAGTGTGTGTTACTCGTTGGTTCTACGTTTTCATGGAGATCTCAAACCATACAGATCGCAATCCAATAGCATGGTGCAATGAAAACATGGAAATTAAATTGAGAATTGAGATGCAATGCAATAAAACTGCAATATTCTTACATAATTTGGTCAATAAATGTCAATTCTAAATAATCAACAAAATGAGTTCCACGTGACAGAAAGTCAGGCACTTTGCAATGCAATGAACAATTTGGTACAACTTATTTCAATTAGGAGATGCCTCTCTAATCGGTGAACAGGTAGTATACACAAATTTCTGATGCAGTAGCTATAATTTTACCATGTAAATAATTGCAACTTATTTTTGATACTTGGGAAGAGATTGTTTTGGAAAACTCAAAAATTCCTATCACAAGGCCAATATCTAGACATTGTTTTAAAACTCAACATCTTATGTAGAGAAGTCAGTATTTTAAAAAACGCCTAATAATATGTTAAATGAGTGCAGTCAAAACTTTATGCAAAACATTATTTATCATTTTGTTCATGCCTGATGTTTTTATGGACACAAAAAACAAATCAATTTTCAAGACTGGGGATAAGTTTTCCAGATTTTGAGATGATCCTGTGAAAGCAAGCCAGCTTTTTTCAGAAAGTTCAATTACAGTATTGAAACTGAACCCTTGTTTGCTTTCTTTCATTTTTAGGATGGTATTACTAATCCAACCGACTCGGCAGTTAGAGACTTCACAGCCGAATGTATCAAAGGTTTTACACAAGGGGCAATCAAACAGTCTAAGAGCAGCAATGAGAAAGTCCCTCTTTACATCAAAGGAATAATTTCCCGCATTAACCTCTACTGCGTTCATCCTTGCAAGTTCAAAAGACTTGGTTCGTTATTTGTTCCTCTCCTCATCCTTTTTTTTAATCTCGGAGCATTTTTTTTTTTTTTTTTTTGGCAGCCTAAAGTTATTTCTTCTTAGAGACGTGTAAAAAGCAAAGTCATAGAATTTTAGTCGCCCCGGCCCTTTAAAAAATGAACTGATTCTCTGTGGTGGCATTTGATTCTAATTGCCTAGTTAGCCCATGACAAGGAATTTACAATTGTGTAATTGGCAGACCACAGGCACCGTTACTTTTGCCCAGGGTCATATGTAACATATGTTGCTGAACTGATCTCACACAGTCTGAATTTCTATTTTACAAAAGGAATTTGAATCTAATTTTTTAGGACAAAAATTTGATTTTATTAATACTTCAGAACCAATTTAAAGTTCAAAATTATGAAAAATAATTTAAAATAAATTATTTGGCTGTAATTACTTTTAATTTTCAAAGGGCCACTATACTCTTCATGTACAGTAGAAAAAATTTTCCGTGTCTTTAACGCTACATATCCACTATCTTGTCTTTTCTTGGTTTTCTCCTTTTTCCCTTAATAGGGGAAGGGATGCTCTTAATTTGAGGTGTTTTTAAGGGTAGGGGTCAGAGCTGCCTGATATGGCTGGAGGAAGAAGCCAAAAATGGGAAAATTTGCTGAACGTCATTATTTTATGGTCGGCTCATGATTCATCCAGAAGCAATAAGTCTTACAATCGATCAGAAGTCTGTATTATCAAAAGATATGATATAAAATTATGTCACCTAGGTAGCTTTATTGTAGTTTAATCTAGAGAGTGTTAAAAATATCAGACTTTAATTTAAAATTACAAATTTTCAGCAGCAGCTTATGGTGACTTCATCAGCTATAATTCCATATTTTACTTCAAAGATATCACTTCTAAATGCATTATGTACCTGCTAATAGTTTATGTTTCAGTAAAAAGGTTAATTCGTGGAAGAAAGCATGAATGAACAGGATCAATATTAAAAGTAGTTTAGTACCCTTTAAAGAAAACTTGAGCTTTTCCTTTTCTTTTTTCAGGCGGTGCTATGATATTTAACAGTATCCACTCATGCTTGCGCGAAGAAAAACCCATAATTAATGAACATTGGCTAGAGCTCATGTATTATTTGGTTAAAAATTTGTCTTTGAGTGAAGAGAATAATGATTGTTCAGATCAATTGAGATCTGCGTTAAGGCACATTCTGAGAGTTTTTGAAAAGGAAGAATTCCGCAAAATGCTCAACAGTCGAAATCCAAATAGGAAAAAGCCGATAGAATTTGAAGATGAAACTCTGCAAGGTGCAACTTTATGGCTTTTGAAGCAAACCTCATCTCCTTCCATTGTTTGCCGAACGGAAACTATGGTGTTATTTCAGCGGTTCGCTAGTTTCTTGCCAGGCTTTATATCAGCTTCAAATTACTTGAATTCTTTGATCTCTACTGAAGGCGAGGACTTTGTATCAAATCTAGTGGAAGAGAATTTAACTGTGGAGCCTCTGAGGGATCGAATTTCACCTTATGTTAAAGTTATCTCATGGCTTAAAAATCTTCATGCCGCTCTTGAGTTTTACTCTTGGCTGATTGGTGGTATCATCATTGATCCTGGTTTGTTACTCAAAGCTGATTCAAGATTCATGCAAGCCCTGAAGTATTTCATCAGCAATGTTGGTGCCACATCCTGCCAACATTTCATCGAAATTCTCTACAGTGATTGGTCTGCTGAAGTGCCACAGCTTGATTCAAACCTGTACAGCAGTGTTGCAACAGAGGTACTTGCCCAGCTATTCAAGTTTTTGACCATTAGTCACAATTCTTTAAAGGAGGAATTTTTCTGTGAAATTTTGAAAGAACCTCTGTGGAAACTCATCGTGTTGTGTACTTTAAGACCATCGACAACTGTAGCTAGAGGTGTTTGCTCTGAAACATCTCTTAAGTTCTCGGAAGTTGTTGCGGAGTTGCTCCGTAGTTTCGACAAGTATCTAACACAGAAATTGCAAGCGGAACTCCACGACGCATTCAGCACTGAAGTGAGTGTCGTTTATGAGAACCTCATAAATAAGCCTCTTATGCATCAGTTACTTCACCAAGCCAGCAATAATGAAGTTGCTGAGGGGCTCGTCCTCCTTCAACAGATTCAAAGTTGCAGAAGCAAGAATTCTTTCCTCATGAAAGTTCTGAAGGATAAAAGTTTCAGCACTCTTAATTTGTATCAAAAAATATTCAACTCTTTGTACGATTCAAACGGTACCACTGTCCACTTATCAGAGAAAGATACTGACTTCTTACGTTCGCTCTTTTCACTGGCAACTTTACTAGATGAGGAGGTGGAACTTTTGTCCGGTTTTATTTTCAAAACTGACCAGGCAAGATTAAAGGACTCCTTACGACCAGTTACTCAAGGAGATCATTTCAAGTACCTGTTTTTCCGGCAGATTATCAGTCGTTTTTCGGACTCATTCTCAAAAGCAGTCCACCATTTGATAACACCAGACAAGATCCATGCTGACATTTTACTGGCGATTATGAAAGAGCATGAATGCTCCCCACCAAACATAAACCAGAGAAATTCAGAATTAGTAAAGTGCATTTTTCAGAAGTGGGATATAATACAAATTTATGGTAATAAATATGACAACAGTTATGCCAGAATGTCAACTGTCTTAGATATTCTGATGGCCTTGGTGAAAACTTTTAAGAATCGTGTCGGATGCTTCCGATCTCCAGAGGCAGTGGGCATAATTAAGTGGCTGATGGAACAGCTGGGAAAAGATATTGATGTCAATTTAAAATTCAGCATTTTAGATTTTCTCGTTGCTCTTTTTAACCCTGGCTCTCAACGAGATGCAACTTACGATGATGTCATTGAGCCAGCAATTCATGCCTACACAGCTGCCCTAGAAACTCACATCTTGGGAGAGTCAAGTTTTGACAAAAATTATATTCTAGTGAAAACAAGCCTAAACAAACTGCTCGCAGGATTAGAGCTCACTGGAAATGCTTTTCTTTTGAAGAGAATCATGGTCAGAACAAGCACAGATTTGAACCAAAATATTAGGAATGACATCAAGAAAACTTTAGCAAATCTGACCAAAAAGAAGAATGATATCATTAAAAAAGATTTGTTGAATGTTATGTTTGACTGTGCTGTTGGCTTACCTGAACTCGAAAATTATCGAGAAAATATTTTGAAAACTTACCTTGAGCCCACCTTGCGTTATTGCTGCATCAAATCAGGCAAAAATGTTCTGAAAGTATTTTATGAGGGATGCATTGAAAATTTAATGACCACGGTCAATGCTGAGTTCACTCTGTCTGCAAAAGAAAATGAGATTAATACAGAAATTGTCTCGAAAATAGTTGCTCTAACACTATTGGAAATTTTGTTTGGCTACTTTGACCGATCTGATTTTGATACTGAATGGTTTAAAACTGCCTCCAAAGTCAGCTCAGGTCAAGAATTTCTTCAAAAATTACTGAAAGTTTTTGTGGAGCCAAAAAACTGTACTAGCAATTTTAAATCAGCCGATTATGAAGACGCCTTAAGAAGGTACCATTGTGCAAGCTTTAATGCCACCATGGCCTTAATTTGCAATTCAAAGCGGGATGTTCCAAGTGAATCATCAAAGGATTCCGATCCATCTACATCATCAGTTGCAAAGAAACGGAAGTCGGCTTTAGACTTCTACACAAAGTTTGTCTTCTCCAAACTGGGTACGACAGGCATTATGGACAAAATCATAAACCTGAAACAAAATTATAGATTCCATGTCGATTTTAACAGTGACGAACTTCCAAAGCAGAAAAAAACTCTTGTCAGTATAAGAAGAGCTGCAAGAGCTGAGACTGGGAGAGCGCCTATTCAAGGCTCTATGGATATTTCCACACAAAGCCTTTTTGCGGGAAGCCTCAGCGAAGATCTGACTAGCTACGACTTAAGCAATCATAGGGTTGTTGAAGTTGACGCTGTCCAAGAAGCTCAAGTTGCCGCTGGCTCTGACATCAACGAGTCAGCATGTCTCGAGTTAGAAATGGACGTTATCAATGAGCATGAGTGCATGCCAATGCTAACCGCAGTGATAAACACAATGAAAGATGCTCAATTAATTCAGCCTCCACCTGAGATAATAGGATCTTCTGATCTGCCAAATTGGATAAAGCCTATTCATCAGGCTTTAATCAACCAAAACGTTCACAAAAATATTAAAATTTTCCTCTGTAAACTGATTTTGAATGTCAGTGAGGTTTTTGCACCATATGCCTCTCACTTTATCCTGTCAATTTCTGAAGCTATTGCTGCCAAATGCTTTGGCAGCGAGATAAATTATTTCGTAGCTGATTTGGTAACTCTAATGCTATCATGGAGAAAAATTGCAGTTCCAGATGGGAAAAAGGACGAAAATAGGACTACCGTCAGTGAACTTTTATCATTCCTTATGGCAAACACTGAAAGTTTTAACAAAAGAGTCTTCCGCCGAAATCTTGAAATTGTCAAAACTGTGGTGGAAGTATGGAAGTCAAGTCTCGATATCCCATACCAGCTCTTGCTAGACTTGTTGAAGCCAGAAGATAACGATCCAAAGAGCGAAAAGGCTCAAACTGGAATTATGCTGGCTGGAATTTTAGTAGTCAATAACATTGCCCCTTACGCATCAGCTAGTAAAATGAAGTACTTATCTGCCTTGATTAGAAAAATGCACTCACAGAAAACTACAATTTATGAGCCCACAGCCGAAGTAATTGGACGTATCCTCCTTTTCCTGCAACAAGAAGGGTCAGATTATCAGTTGACCAATGATGGCTCATCTCTTTTGAATTCAGTCAAGACATTAATGCAACGAATATACAAGCCAACAGAGCCAAAGTTTTATAGATGCCTTTTAAAAATTAGCCTAAGTTTTCCTCCTGTTGTGAAAGAATTCTTACGTCAAATGATAGTGAATTTCACTGGAACAAAAAACAACAACCTGCAAGAAAAGTGTTTAGACCTACTTCAACTGAGTATTGACTCAACTGGCTCAGATTTGTGCGAATTGCTCCAGGAAGTTCAAATCATTGATCTTTGGATAAATTACTTATCCACAAGTGGCTCGCAGTGTCATCTAGCAGCATTGAAATTATTCGCTAAATTACTTCTTAACAACCTTCTCCCTACAGACTTACAAAAAAAAGTAATAGCAGTATTCCTGAACTTAGTGTCAAGCTCAAAACGAGATGAATCTCGAAAAATAATTTTTGAAACGGTGACTATTTTATACAGCAGATATTGCAATAATCCTGCAATAAAGGATAACATCAAAAATGGATGTAAAGAAATCCTCATTCTTGGACTTGTAGACAGAAATGCTGAAATCCAAAAAAGTCTATATGAATTCTGGATGAAAGATAATGTGCTACCAGAAAAATCTATAGATAGGCTGAGATTTGTTATCTCAAATATGTACATTCGAGACATCGAGTACGCCTTCTTGGGATACTGCCTTCGATTTGTGCTAGATTGTGCAGAGCAAACTTTAAGTTGCAGAGAAAACATTTTTGACTTTCCCCTTGCCAACTGTAATCTTTTTGAACTACCAATCAATGCAGCTTGGAAAAGACAACATGCATCCTTCGTTCCTTTATTTGCGGACACGACTCAAAGATCCTCTCAGTCAAGCTCTTTTAGTGATTCAGCCCAAGTCAGAGCCACACAGTCTTTGGAGTTTGCTCCCACGGTAGCGTCAGATGCCGTGTCAGATAATTTTGACCATCCTCAAGTTACTAGTAGCCTCAATGATTCTGGCGTTCCTTCTAGTTTTGATTTTGTCAACACCTCAAAATTCAAAAGCCGCTCTTTCATGAGAAAGTTTGAGAAACCGCATCAATCAACAGATATTGCTAATGTAGGGCATGTAATTTCATCTCAGCACAAATCATATCGTTTGAAAAAGACTCAATCTAAGGAAGATGATAGCAAGTATGCTTTACAGAACATAAAACTGAATAAAGCCATTGAAATTGCTCAGAGGGAAGAGGTAGAGAAACGCAGCAAAGAGGTCACTGTATTGCGTACCTACAAGACTGGAGATTTCCCAGACATTGAAATTAGTTACAAGGAGTTGATTGTGCCACTACGGGTTTTCGTTCAACAAGATCAATCCTCTGCACGTCATCTGATGGTGGCTCTCTTCAAAAGCTTTCTAGACGAAGAATCACTACAAGGAGCGGATGATTTTTACCGTGAAGTAATGGCAAGCATCGGGAATATCTTGCAAAATTCTCTCTCGTTCAACCCGGCTATCATCGGCGCGTTTTTTGAAGTGTCGTATTTTTGCCATGAAAAGATCAATCTTGACTTTGATGCAGTATCCACAGCTGCGCAAGCCTCTGGTTTACTATCTTTAGGAACTGTAGTTTTGGAAAACCAAATTTCAGCCCTCAGCGAAAGCGATTTCAGTTCTGGTCCATCTGCCAAGCGTCAGAGATTGGACAGAATGGATGAAACGAACTTATCAGAAGAAGCAAATATTTGGTTCAAACTTGCTGAGTTGTATTATAGCCTCAGTGAATCAGATGTGGTCCTAGGAATTTTCCGAGACAAATTGACAAATGGGAATGTTGACTTGATTAAAGCAACAGAAAAAGAACAACTTGAAGATTGGCAAGGAGCCAGAAGACATTATTTTGAGGTTTATAAAGACGAAACTTATTCCGAAAAACAACGTCAATTTGTAACACAATCTTATTTTAAGTGCACTGCACTTTGCTCTAACTGGAATGAGCTAAAGCAGAGTGTTCTTGTTGCTCTTGATTCTGACTATGATAAGCTGTGGGAGGAAGACAAAAAGTTGTGGAATCTAGAAAACATTGCCCCATGGTTATTTTCATCAGAACTTCATATGTTTATCCGGAGTGGTAACTCAGAATTCCCACCAAAAATCAACCAATGGATTCATGATAAAGACAAGGAAAGGAGAAAGGAAAATGAACTTTTGAATTATGTCGGAGAACAGCTGGCTGTGTGGAATGCAATAGAGGTTGACTCATTTGAGAGAGGAAAACTGTACGCGAAGGGTCATCTATCCAATCTACTCAATGATTGGGCGCATCTCAATCCTTTGTCTCATCAACTAAGAACCAAAAAATTGCTTGATTTTCAGCTATTGTCAGACATCTTGAACATGCTATTAGCGACTGATTCATTTGCCCTAACACAAATGACTAAAATGGAACGGCTACTTAAAGATTGGAATAAACACTCTCCAGCCATCAGTGACTCTTTAACACACTGGGACACCCGTCTCCTGTATCGATGTCTTTTCTTGAATCAGGTATGGAAAGAATTGGGCAATGATTTAGAAACTGGTTTGTGCAAGTCACTGAAGGACAGTCGTCTGCACCTGATCGACATCACATTAAAAGGGAAGAACTCTGAATTTGCAAAACAACAATTACGTTTGGTAAAGCAACATATCCCAGAGTCTGTGAACACACTTTATACTGGAAAATATCATCTGAAATGTGCTCAATTTGCTGAAAACGAAAACGAAAAGGCCAAGAAGATTAATCAGTCATGGAATGCTTTAGATTCTATGAGGAAAATGGCCATAGAAGATGATTTACAATGTATGAGATTCTCTCTCATGGCCGATGTTATATCTAGTTTCCGCAGAATCATGCCAAAGATATCTGCTGACAACAGAAACTCTTTTGAAAAAAAGGTTCGCTCAGAACTTGTGAGTCATGAACTCTTATTCTCCACGCCCTTAGAAGAAAATTTGAGGAAGCTGGGTTTTCTCTGTCTAAAAGAAGCTCTAGAATGGGCAGGAAGAACAGAAAGTGTTAACCAAGAAACTGTTTTAGCAGATGCTCATATGAAAATTGTTCGTTATTGCTTTGGTGTCTACAATCAGCAGGAAGAGGCTCCGGAAGAGTACAACCAGTATTTTATACGTTCTCTTTTATCTGCCATGGAATACAATTCAGAAGAGGCAACTCAACTATTCCCATGTCTTCTCCAACTTGAATGTCTGGAAATTTCTGAAATGAGCGAGTTGTTCAAAAATCAGGTATTGTCACCAGAAAATTTTCGTTTTTATTCAGCTCCCTTTTTTACCTTTTTCTCCCTTTTACTACCTTCTCCTCTCTCCTTATTTCTCTCTCCCCCCCCCGTCTCTTCCTCTTCTTTCTCCCCTTCTCTTCCTCTTTTTCTCTTTTCATTCCTATTTTTTCTCATTTTCTGGGGTTTTACTTCCTCTTTCTCCCACTTTCTCCTTTTCATTCCCCCCTTCTCCTTTATATCTCCTTTTCCCCTTTTCCCTTTTTCCCCTTTTCCCTTTTTCCCCTTTTATCCTCTTTTCTTCATCTTTTTCCCTCCTTTTTTCTCCATTCCTGTTCCTTTCTTTTAATTTTTTCTCCAATGTAGCCACTGTGTTTTCCTTTTTTTCTGCCTTTTACTCCCTTTTTTGCTTCATCTCTTTCTCTTCCCCTCTTATCTTCTTTCTACTATCTTCTCGTAAAAAGGGGTCTGTTTGACTTTCCTAGGAATCCTTTAGGGATTTCAGATCTTTTACTGCTGCAGTTATTTGCTGACTAGAATAATGTCCGGCTCTTCATTGTATACATTTCTAGTAAGCAGGACTGACTGTAAACTGTTGCTCATATGGTGAAAACTGCCGTTTTGTGGCTACAGATAGCAGTGGAAAGAATTGGCTGGGATGATCGTATGGGTAAAATCAGGTTTCCTATGGATGCCAAAAAAAACTCTTGTCATTCTGCAGCTTGATACCCAGATCAAGAAAGTCGATTTTCATCCCTTAATTTTCATTCCTAAATTTCAGCGTCAGGTTAAACTTATCGATATCATGCTATGTGTCAGTCCTCGGTCCATTCTAAGCCATTACCAAAACATTGTAAAATCGTCAAATATCATAAAAGTCGATCAAAATATCGGCTAAGAGAGGGAAACTCCCTCAAATTAATTCTCAGAGTAATCACTAATCAGGAAGAAAGAAAGTACCATTTCAGCAAAACTGTTCCTTTTGCGCTTTATTTACTGTTTATAGAAAATGTATGTGTATCTTCATTTTAAGAAATATTACATATTGTGTAAACTTGTAATAATTATCGTTTAGACTGCCTTCAAAATATCAGAATAGACGACTCAAAACGCCATAGTAAAACAATGACTTCGATAACGCCAAATGGGTAATGGAATAAGTAAATTCATCGTGCATATAGTCCATACCTTAAAACTGTTGGTTCAACAATCATTGAATGGACGAGCAGGGTTTTTTTTTTTTTTTCCCCCTATTTTCCTCAGCAGCTTTGGACGAAAATTCCAAAGTAACTCTGTTTTTAAAGAATCTCTGCCCTCAAAAATGATTTTCTCCTTTTTTTTCAGTGTAAGCGAATTCCTGAGTGGAAATTCCTTGAATGGGTGCCTCAACTTCTGGCTGCTTTATACTCACCAAAAGTTGCAGCTGTGTCAGATCTCTTACTGAGACTTGCGGAAAAGTATCCAAATGCACTTATTTATCCTTTCAGGCTGAGCAAGGAAATGCAAGCGAAAGTTTCGTCCTCTACTCAAACAATCGTTGATAGTCTTGGAACTCTCTTGGACTGTGATTATGGTACCGAAAAATTCCTTAAGGCCATGGCATGTCTTTGTCTTCCTGATGTTAAACTGAAATCTTTCTTGGGTCGGCTGAAAACATCACTGGAAGCAAATGATGGCAAATGTGCTGTCTGTATTGGCGCAGTTCTAGAAATCTTTGATGAAGCAGAAATCAAAGGGAATATTTACTCCCTTATCGGGGATTTAAAGAAAGACGTTATAGAACTGAAGAAGTATGTTGATAAAGGGAAACTGAAAGAAGCTCTGAAACAAACAGAAAACATAATGAGAGGAATTACTCCGTGTTATCACAAGCAGCCGTCAAGAGACGCCAGAATATCCCTCAAATCCTACAGTCCATGGTTGGCATCATTTATTTCAACAGCATATTCAAGCACCATCGAAATGCCAGGGCAGTACTCTGGTAAAATGCGACCTGATTTTAAAAATCACATAATGATTGCTGGGTTCAAAACTGAGGTAATGATGCATCACTGTATTTATTTTTAATCCACAAGGTACATTGGTTTTTGCCAAAAAAAAAAAAAAAAATTGAAGGAAAGATTTTTAGGGTTTTAATCATTAGATCACTAACAGAATTTTTCAACCATACATACTTTCAGTTGAAGTTTTACTGCAAGTACTTTGGGTTAGAGTCTGTGGTATTTCTGCAGTAATGATGAGCGTGGGTGTGCTCCCTGAGAGGTTATCTTGTAGTTACCCCTAAATTGGGAACAATGGTTGTGTTATATTTTGATTTTGAATCCGATCAAACAAGGCTCTAACCTCATGCCTTCAAGATTTAAATTTATCAGCTATATTATGTAGCAACACTCCGTTTTTTGCCCTTGGCTCCTTTTTTCTTTACGTTTTAGGTTTCCTCTTCTTTTGATGGAAAGAAACAAACTTCGGACTGTGCAAACAAACAGTGCAAGTAAAAGAGTCTGTCAAGGAAAAAACATATTTTTGTAAACTTTAATCATAGAAAAATTATTTCACTATCAATACAGGATCTAAACACCTTCCTTAAAAGTGGTTCCATTTTGTTTAACGCTGTCTTAAATTAAAAATTTTGGCATTTGAATTCAACCCAATTTTTTGCTTCAATGGCAGGTTAGTGTCATGCAATCCTTGCGGAGACCCATCAAATTAACGATGATTGGAAATGATGGAAATGAGTATAGTTTCCTAGTGAAATGTGGTGAAGATTTACGTCAAGATCAAAGGATCCAGCAACTCTTGACTCTCATGAATAGTTCTCTAACATCTAATAGCGGGACAGCTGCTCGCAAACTCTCAATTGTCACTTATGCAGTGAGTTATTTACTTTTTTGACCATCTCATGGATAGCCTCATACATGTTGTCATATTTTGTATTGTTTTATCTGCCTTGTCTTTAAAAAATATTTATTCACACCGATTACCAAGCAAGGAAAATCTTACCTATGATATGTAATGGTAAGCACTGTTGGGTATCCATGGTTCTTTCATGTGAACAAGATCCTTCTTACAAGGCATTTTAGTCATGTTCAGCACTGTCATGTTTTTACAAGTCTCCCTCTGTTTGGTGACAGGTTTTTAAGGATATTGAACAATCTGTCATTGTGGCCAGACAGTGAATTATCTTGTCACTCTAGCACTATCTTTATCCTAAAGAAGCAACAGGGTGGGGCCCCCAGGAAAGTGGCTACCTGCAGCCTGATTGTTGAAATTTATGTCAGCACAAGTTTAAAAAATCGATATATTACACAGTGCCAATAAGACTATGTCTTGTCTTATCTTGCCGACAAAGCTAGTTAAAGTTTCAAAAATCATGCTGCTGGTAGTTGCCAGTCTGCTTTGTCCGATTTTGTTAGGACTAAATCATGGATCTCCTAGTGTGCAAGCCCATCAGCATCACCAATCATCGGAAAATTGAAAAATAATAGAATCCAACTCGACAAGGGCATGGGCACGCTTCAAAATTTTGCACTCAGTAGCATTAGCTGTAGTTGAGTGAAGTTCAGTAACTTTTAATACACCTGTCAGGATTAAATATTTCGAAAACGACACCAAGAAGCTCCTACCTCTTACTTTTTCCTGAATGCAAGGCAATTAACCAAAAACAAATTGTCGAAATAACTGAGACCTTGCTTAAGAGCCAACTCTGTCCGTGCTTATTCTTTCTGCTCAAGGAAATTGCAAACACTCAAAACTGAAGCTATTTAAGAATGGGCTCATTATGAAAATATAGTTTCCAAAAAATTATCATCCTTCAAAAAAATTAGTTGCGAACTTTTTTAGTTTTCGTCTGTTGATAAATGTTTGTATTTTTGCTCTGCAGGTGGTGCCACTTAGCTCAAGCCTAGGATTAATTCAATGGGTGAATGATACTGTTCCGTTGAAAGAATTAATGTTCAAGTTCTTTTTAGAATCTGACACAGAAAAATAGTGAGTATAGATTCTTTCATTTTATCATAGCCTTATGTATACCAAGTCATCATTCCTATGTTAAAAAAAAAATATCATATGTTAGAAGCAAAGATTTTAGAACCATCCAAATTGAATTTTTTCGTCTCTTTTGACATCTCTTTTTTTCCCCCTTGGTAAGTATGTCAACCTCGTTTAACAGAACTCAAAAAGTGGAGTATGAAAAGAAGTTGATATTTTTTCAGTCAAGAAGAGAAAAGCAATTTGTCAAAAACGTATGTAGTCAGTAAAATTTTCCTATCATTTGCTGCATCAAGCTTTTATATTGATTTACGTCCATGCAAAAATATATGTAGCATGATGTTCCAAATGGAAATTTTATTTTTGGACGGTTTCTACTCTGCTAAATTTTTTCTCCGCCAATCCTATTGTTTATAATTCCTCTTTATCTCTTACTAAGATCTCATTCATCTCCTGCTTTTCATCTCTGCCTTGCAATGCCATACCTTCGTCCAACATCTTATTCTTCTTGGAAATCTTACCTTTTCTGTGTGTTTTTTCTCTCTTTAAAAATTTCATGCTCAACACTGCATTTGCAAGCTTCAAAAGCCATCAACTAGTTGTAAAATCCATTCCTCGCTTCATATTTTTTAGGTCATACTGCGTCATTAAATCTTTTCCGAATCCCTCGTTTAATCCTCAGATGTTGAGGAGGGCTGGAAAAGCCTTGATTTACAATCATTCACTGCATCATTTCATCTGAATCGCTGCATTCATTTTAGTCGTGGGCTCGTTTGCACCTAACATGGCAATTTTCGATTTTGCTCAATCCTGAGAAATGACCTCATTATGTTATTTTGTGAAAGGTGCCCATCCTAATTTGATTTTCGGATTAAATTCTTATCGGAAAAAAGGGCCTCTTCAAGATATTGTATGAATAGGGTCCACCCCATAGGTTGCAGGCGTTTTCTACACAAAATGTTGGTACTTCCAACTTTTTTTCTATTTTTTATACCTGCACCCACAAGATGTTTTCTGATCATCTTCTTCATATTTACTCCATTTCTTCTGTCAATATTTGCAACACTGAACATTTGTACGCAAGCTTAAAATATGGTGACCACCAATTTTTTTCATTTATTGTCCCCCAGCCACCGTGAATTTAATTGCATTTTTGACCAGCATGATTAACAGTTTAAAAATTCTTAATAAAAAATGTCCAAACTTCTATGTTCTGTTGTCAACCTAATGTACCGTTGAAAGTAGGCCATACATTGTTCAATAGCTTACTCAAGCATACGTTCTGATATCTTTTCCTGTCATCATCAGAGTGCGTTCTAACTTTGTACATGTATTTGATGTTTTCTGAAAGTCTCTTTTATTTATTTTTTGTTTAAACTTCATCATTTTGACGTTTTTTTTGTTAAATTCAGCAAAAAACAGGTGGCGGAACATTACTCTACTTGGCTGTCAAAATGTTGTCGCACAAATCCAACAGCTGGTCGTATATATGGAAGTGCAGCACAAACTTACTCTCGTCAAGTGGTCATCAACACCTACAATGAACACGTATCAAAATTAGAAAAAATCAACTTGAGGTAAATTTAACTCAGCTTTATGGGTGATTTATCAATTTGAAGAGATTAAAATGTATCCTGTATGCAGAATTCGAGAGGAAGGAGTAAGGTGGCGATACTTTTTTTTTAGTTTCATGATAATTTTTATCTCTGTTATATCACTTTAATTGTTTCATTTTCCCCTCTTCCATTCATTGTTACACTTGCTTACCATTCTTATTCTTTTAATTTTCCCTAAAATTCCATCTTTGACATCATGACTTCTTACTCAAAAATGCAATCCATCGAAAATAATGAAAAACTTCAACTCCTTTACCTGCATTGCACTAGACCTTCGAAAAAAGTTTACTTCTTTGTTGTTTTAATATGTTAGAATACAAAAAGAACAATATGCCTAAAATTCTCTCTGTTTTAACAATTTTGACTGGAAAATTCAGTTTAGTCAGGTGAGCAAAAAGATCTCACCAACTTAGACTTCCACTCCTCTCACGAAATATAATTGCACCCGTGCCAAAAATTGTCCTCAATAATATAGATTTTAAGATAATCAAATATAGGGTCTAGAATTCTAGATACTTTTTTTCAAATTTTCAAAAGAAACTGAAATAAAAAGACCATTAGAAAGAAATGCCTTTGCATCCAAATTTTCTTGTTTATTTATGTTGAAATTTACTCATTTTATACCTATTTACTCATTGATTTATTTAATTTATTCCTTTATTTACAGTTACGCCTGGATGATTCTATTATTGTTGATCACTAGTGTAAGGGTGATGTCAGTGTGGTTTTGAGCTATATATATCTAGATGACAATTTTCACCATTGATCATCTCTTTTTGTTAGTACAGTAGATCCTTGATTATCAGACATTATGTGGCGGTCAGGGACGTTGGATAACAAAAATGTTGGATAATCAAAATCATGAAAAAAAGACTGGAAAAATGTCATTTCAGGTTCTGTTTGTAACCTGTAACTCCAGTATGTACGAGCTTGGCCAAATTTCCATTGCATTTGTAAAACATGGGCATTTATTTTTGGATGAATAATACAAAAAATTGCACTTACATAAATTTTTGCCCCAAAAGCTGGTTTCAGTGGTGTCGTGTCTGGAAAGGCCACGTTTCAGCGGTAAAATCATGTTGTATGATAAAGCCATCAGCTAGTCAGGACTCTACCGTTATTAACTTTTCAATGTCTAATTTCAGAAAATCATTTATGTCAAATTCGTTGAATTTAGAAGCCTTCATCAGTATGCGCAATGAGTTCTTATGCAGTTACGCGGTCATGTCCATCTGCCACTGGATACTTGGTATTGGTGATCGCCATCTCTCTAACACACTGGTCAATCTTTTCACAGGAAAGTGTTTAGGTAGGTATTTTTTTAAAGAGAAAATCAACAGTGCTGACTAACTTCTACTCTGCCCAATTTCGACCTCAACATTTTAATTCATCCAATAAAAATTAATTCAGAAGGGTTGTGTTTCAAGTAGATTGGGGAGTATTCCCTTTTATTTCTTGAACCACTTAACTGCCACGCCACAACTCATGATCCATTTTGTATCTTAAAACTGTAATTTTTTTAATCTTGTAATTCTAAAAAAACGCAAGTCCACAATAATAAAATTTTCAGAAAAGACAAAAGCTTTGAGTTAGACATCTTTTTTCATTTTCAATCAAGAACAAACTAACGGCATCCCCAAGCACATAAGACTACCCTTGAAGGAAGGTATCATGATACGAAAGGAATTTCAACCAGTTTCTATAAACTTGTTACAGTTGCTCTAAGGATTGATGTCCGTCACCTCGAAAATAACCGTAGGCAAGTTTTATTTTGTACTTAGAGTTCCACAATGGAAATCAGGAGGAGAAAAGCTGTAAAATTTTACAATATGATCTACCCTGAGAAGACCAAATTTTTTTGTTTGAATTTCATCAAAACTTTTAACTCTGCCTTCTCAGTGTTTTTTAATCTATCATATTATTATTCCAGGAATCGACTTTGGACATGCATTTGGATCAGCCACACAAATTCTCCCTGTCCCAGAATTAATACCTTTCAGGTTGACTCCTCACATCCTGGACTTGGCTGAACCATTCAAAGAATTTGGTACAACAGACTTTGATTTTTAAGCCACCCTCAGCAACTGGTTGAGCATAAAAATTTCAAAATTGTTTTAAATTTATTTCGTAAAAGTTGGCAATGAACCACTAAGCAAGGTGCGAACTCAAGCATCATGATGTATTTAAATTTTCTCAGCAGAATTTCGTGTAGAACACGGTTTGCATAACAAAAACTACTAAAATTAACTCCCAACCAAAATATTAACGTTTTTCGATGTATAAATTCAAATTTCCCGCTCATGGAGAAAACCACGATCACCTTGAGTTAAATTGCACTTTAAACTTACCGCAACAGGCCCTGAGGTGTGAAAATATGCAACTTTAATCTCAGCGCCCTGGCTCAGCAGTTGAAACCGTTATAGCTCGCGTCTTGATCTATGTAGATTCAGGTTTTTTTGTGAGATAAATCCAGATTTTCGTAACCAGTGCTAAATAGAAACGTTTACCTCTTGGGTAAGACTTAATTTCAGTTATTTTCTTCGTGCAAATCGTGAAAAACTCGAAATTTTGAAGAGGAAACATATATCAAGAATACTTAAATTTGTACTTCGTCTAGTGGTCCATTGTAGGAGTAGGAATTTAACAGGAAGGCTATTGGTGATTTACGTGTTCACTGATCAGGTGGTCATAGTGACTGTTTTTTGTCGATCAAACTGCTCCAAAACAATCACAGAGACCAGCAATTGGGACAGCGCCTTTTCATCGCACCTCTATGTGATAGAGGCACTGATAATGGGCCCTTCAAACGTGAGAACTACGGAAATCAGCGGAAACTATGGTTTGAAGCATGTAAATTCTGCCGTTTTTGTGCGCGTTTTTTTCAAACAAGAACAATTTTGCAAAAGCACGTCGGTAATGTATGTGTTGACAGTCTTATGCTTGGTTCACATTCAAGAGAATTTTATTTTGTTGTAGAAGAGACAGACAAATTGAAAATATTTATTCACTAATGACTTTTTTCCTCAAATTTCAACACCCATCTTTTTAACCTCTAGAATGCATTTTGGAAACTTGTAAATTCTTTGTGTTTTATCGTTTTTATGTTAGTTCATTTCTTTTTCCAGGTCTCCTTAGGGAATCGATGGTTTCAGCATTAAAATGTCAGAAAGATAATCAACATGTTCTCCTGGCAACAATGCAAGTTTTTATACAAGAACCTTCCATGGATTGGTTTGAGAATGCTCACAGACTTGCTCAGAAACAATCAGGAGAATCTGGTGGCTCAAAGAGCCAGAGCAACTACTTTAAAGGTTAGCTGCATTTTTACCTATATCAGCCCTAACTTTTGGTATTCATCAGAATTAGGCTAAAACTCTCAATTCAATGAAACTGTTTTGCTGTCTGAAGCGTAGCAGACTGCAACATCTTGCTTGAGAACTCGATATGAACAAAACAGAGTTGGTTTCAAAGTATGACTTTAGAGATAAATATGACTTTAGAATGTTAAATATTCAGCAGGTTGAGTCCTTCATGTACTTCAAAAGAGGAACTGTGGGTCAGAACAAACCCATTGTGAGCTGTTGCCTGTTGCTGGCTGTGGCATGCCTCTGAGCTTGATCGGATCCCTTTCCGTTTTCTTCTTGAAGTCCGTCAGAAGTTGAAGACATCAACGCAGTACAGGAACGTACAAAAATTATTTGTCATAACCAGCATGCCACAGACTTTCATGACTATTTTATCAGATGGCTTTATTTTACCTACCCACCATTGGCCAAGAAGGCTCTTCTCCACTTACTTACTAGAGGCTCATTGGTGTAATTGTTGGCTGTTGATTTTTTTGCCTCGGAGTGGCAATCTAACCAAGATTTTCAAAGAATTCCGTGCACAATTGACCAAAAAATTCAGAGAGGTTAAAGAAAAAAGCTGGCTTTGTTGAGAGCTCTTGTTTGTACGTGGAGAAAATCCTTGACATTTGTAATAGATGCTATGTAAGCTCCTAACATTCTAAATTATTAATCCAAAATCTTAGAAAAAAAGGAAATTTTTCCTGCAATCTAACTATACTTATTTAAATCTATCATCACTATCTAGTAAAACTATAATTTAAATTCCTCTAGTCCTAAATAGATAAAAATGTGATAAAATAGTGCTGTTCCACACCATTTTGTGAGGAAAACGAAGCCCAAGAGTTCCAAAAATTTCAATTAGAGTCAAACATTTTTGAGCTTCAACAAGCACCAGTGCAAGACTGAGGAAGGGTAAAGACTGAGACTCATTAGAGCTCAAAAATATTTGACTCTACTCACAGTTTTTGGCTTTGTTTTCCCCCCAAAATGGTGTGGACCCACTACCATGTCACCTCCTTGTTACATACAGTTCGGGCCATTTCTCGGTGTATTTTTCTCGCCTTAATATATATTTATATATTTTTCATTATTTATTTTTTATTTTTTAGATGCCCAGGATTCATTCTCTTTGAGAAATATTGAGCTTGCCTGGAAGAAGTTGGAAGGTGGGCACCCTACAGAAATAATGATCAAAGAATTGGAAGCAGGTCATAAAACATCTCCATACCTTGATGCCTTTAAAAAAATTTTGCAAGGAACAAATGAATCTTTGCGATTCAAATTTAGGATTGATCAGGAGTTGAATGCCAACCAACAGGTGAGTCCTAGAAATTATTGCCCTCATAAAGACAGTGCCTCTCTGCAATAACCCTGTTTTTTAAGTACCTTTTAAGTACCTAAAATCAGTCTCTTCCTCTGGGTTCATTATTGCATCGCAGTCTCACCTGAAGTTATCTTTGAGTCTGGAAAATACCCTAGTGAACGACAAGTAAACTTTGGCTTGTAAAATTGTAAAATTGATGACGTGCTAAAGTCACCTTATGAGTTATGAGTTGTCGATAGCTCATCAATAATTTCATCCAACATAAGTATGACAAAGAGGAGGACTGACAAATAACTCGATTCCTTCTCAGTCAAGGTAGTCTTATTTAGATGAGTTCCATTTACCAGACAATAACAAACCAATAAGTGATGTGCATCATGTTGCCACTTGATAACTGTCTTCCCTGTTCTTTCTTGGGTATAACATATGCAAGGAATCATTGACATAACCTTTTTTCCTGGTTGTATTAAAAGAAAAAATTCAAACATGAAACTGAAAGGTCTGTGATATGAATACTTTGCTGGTCATTGGATCGGTGTTGTCATTTGAAGTTGCTGTTGCAGACTTCACCAAAATCATCACTTTTATTTATCTATTTATTTTTTTTTTATTTTTTTTTTTTTGCTGCAAAAAATTAAAAAACAAAATTGCAAATATTTATGACAAAGCTTGATTTGCGGAAAAAGTGTGCAATCGGGTCCCTTATACAGTGGAAAATTGCTGAAAGTCTCCCACTCAAAATTTATTTTCTCGTGAATCGCCAGTGTCAATTTCAAAAACTCGAGCTCTTTGGAGAGCTCTAGGTATAACAGGTTAGGAACTTTTTCCAGTTTTGACTCTTCTGAGTTATTGGGCTACAAACTACATCAACCGACTTTTTGAATTACCCTCACAACTGTTGAAAATGTTTTTCCCTCAATGCTTTGTTACAGTTACCATGTCCATACCTTTTTCATTCTACCTTGCCGAGCAATATGTATTTTGACCAATTTATTTCGCATTTAATTTATGGCTATTTTTACTCATTTCAGTTCCTCAAATCGTTCCAAGTGGAACACCTATATTCGGGTAAAAATGTAAAAAAGTACTTTATTTTTTTACAGGTGGACATCCTCTTAGATCAAGCTAAAGACAAGCATATCTTGGGTATAACATATGCTGGGTGGGAGCCCTGGGCATAGAATTGCAGTTTCCCAGTTTCTCTTTCTACCTGTGATAACCATTTACAATTTGTTAAAGACTTATGTGATATGTATTTATAAATTGCCTAGTATTCCTATAAGCCTTAGTTTCTTGGGAAAATACTCCATTATTTTCTTCATTGAATCTTTTTAGTATTTTTATGTCATTTTTATGTTCGTCAATTACAAGGAAGAATTTCGTTCTTGGGGGGTCATTCTTGTATTACATGAGCAATTTAGGGGAAAGGAGGTCTCTGGATTTGCCTTACCAGGTCTTATGAGGGGAGAGGGGGGGAAGACCAGTCCTCAGTATAAATATAGATATATATATTTTTCGAGAAATATTATTTTTTTCAGCTACTTTTTAGGGTTTCTCTGTTATTTTCTGAAACATGGGGGGGGGGGGGGAGGGGAGGAAGATCAAGCTAATCCTACTTATTTCCAAAAAAAGGTAACAGGTTGTCTTGTGGGTGTCCTTTAACGGGGAGAAAGGATGAAAAATTCGGCTAAAATGCTGCCTATAATTCTTGAATGGCCCCCAGCAACAAATCTACCTTCATCTTATAAAAGAGATCTCTGCCTAAAAAGGTATTTTACTGTATTATTTCTGGATTTTGTGTAATTAATAAATATTTTCTGTACCCGGAAAGGCATACCTCTATATCTTACCTCTCAATGTTGTGGAAGCAATAAATAATAAATTTTCTAATTCCGTAAGTTTAATGCACGTTTAATTTTTCTATTGTTTGTTCATCCCAAGGTCGACCTTCGATATTTAAATGATAATTGTAGAACTGACTTGGACTGATTAATTACCAACCAACAAATTCACAATTATTGATAAAGAAATATTCCAAGTGAACTAGAGTAAAAATTGAATTTTCTGCCCACGGAAAAATGGGAAAAAAGAGGAAGAAGACAGAAAAAAAATGCTGTGTTCTCGTTCAGAATATTGCTGTCTTTCTCAGTTCAAGGACTAAAAATTTAAACTTTTGGGTGGAATTAAGTAGAAAGATGCGTAATCTATGAAAGGCACCATGTGGCTCCCATGGAGGAGATTCTACTTATACAAAATACAATGTAAAAATAGTGCACCTAAGATACTAAAGTAACAGTATATTAGAAGTGTGCTGGATGCGCACTATTCTGTGGGAAAACTGAGGCCAAAAATTAGAATTAGAGCCAAATACAAAACAAAAACTGAATCTACCATCCTGTTACTTGCAGTAAGCCACAGTTTAAGAGTTTTTTTGCCTGATACTAAATCTGCGCTTGATAGGTAAATCAAATTCATGGATTATTAATTATTCATAACTTCATAGTTAGGATTTTCAGTTGTAGTCAACAAGAAATGAACCTTCAGCAAACGTATGCATCATGTCTGAATCACACTTTAGTACCTCCTCTGCCCTCTTTCCTACCAAGAAGGAATAAAAATGTCATGTCTACAGTCCCAGACCATTTTTCTCACTCGAGAGAATACTTAAAACCTGGGACTAGCTTGTTCATTTTTCATTACTCACAATATTCGCTCCTTCCTCTATAGGTTACTGAATTTTTTTTTTTTTTATTTTTTTTTTGATTATGAGGTTATTGGTTCTCAAGCTAATTGTTTAGAGGAACAATTTTTGGATTATGAGGTTATTGGTTCTCAAGTTAATTGTTTAGAGGAACAATTAAGTTAGTAGTTTTTAGGTTTGATTCAGAGAGCCTGTGCTGACGGACAAAACAAAAGAGACGCAATGTAAAGAAGTATAGAAATTCAGCAAATGTGAGGAGACTACATCCCAGAAAGAGTGCGGCAGTGCCACCGATGGAAACAAGAAAATCATCGTAACTGTAGATAACGTCTCGGCGGAGTCGCACTCGGTTGTATTTTTCCACTGCCCAACGCATCCGAGTGTTGCAAGACAAGGGCCGAACCCTGTGTAATATAAAAAAGTCGATCAAACATAGAGTAGGGTAGTTCCACTACTTAGAACTATATTTTCAGATAAACAAGGAAGAGAAATGGTGCTGGATCCAGACCGTTTTGCGGAGAAAACGAGGCTAAGAAGTTCTAAATATTATAAGTAGACTTAAAAAATTTTTTTTGACTTTAGTTATAATTTTTGGAACTTCTTGGCCTTGTTTTTTCCGCGAAATGCTCTGGACCCAGCACCATTTCTCCACCTTATTACATACAGTTTGGGCCACTTCTTACTGTTTTTTTTTTTCTCATCTCCAGATTACTGAAAGGAATCATGGTATGTTATCAAAATTTCCCCTAAAATATACAAGCTTCAGCAGACAAAATATTATTTTGCTCTTTCTGTCATTATTGCACGAAAGGTGCCGTTGAAACAGCGGCTGCATACCTTGCTTTAAGGATTTTAGGGGCTTGGGATGAGATTAAACATCGTATGAAATAATTATTTAGATATTCAGTTGAAGGGTGCTTATCTAACTTATATGGTGGTAACGTGGCTAAAAAGTCAGATTTCACTGCTCCATCAATGATTAAGTACATTGTGGAGAGTTTTACTCTTAGGAGTGCGGGAGAAATCACAAGTCTCTACAATCAAAGGTGTCGGTTGGCGAGGACTTTTGAGGAATGGTTATTTGTGCCATGTGCAGAAGTTGCGGTGGAAATGACAGCGGGCTCATTGGAAAATTGGAGCTCTCTTGCGCTATATGATGAAGCTTGCACATTTTTTTCATGAGATCCATAGTATCGCACCAAAATCAAAGGTATCAAACGTCTCTGACTGAAATCAAAAATTTATTTTGCAGATCCATCCCTCTGATATTAGTAAATTTACCCCAAGAGGTTTGCCTACCATATCATACTTGGTTTTCATCATGACATATTTCATATCCATATACTTCTTGTTCTCCTTCATTGATTCATTCTGAAAAGCATTAGGCTACAATCTCTATGTTCATAAAATTCGGATAAAGCATTCATCCTTACCAAGGAGTGATAGAGGACTTGTCCTTTTTAAAATTGAGATCTTCGCAGTTTAAAAAACAGCCGCAGTTATGAGAGTTATTTCCAACCCTTCCTTGCAGTTTGAATATCAAGGTGTCATACTGAGCTAAGCATGCTAAACCCTTTGCATTGCATACACGGATCTTACTACCTATGGCAACATGAACATGGATTAATTGAACATGAGTACTTAGAGTTAAAAGAAAATCATGTTTAAATCTTTTAGCATTTTCTGACTCTTTTTCATAAACATTCAATACGCAGCCAGCAGATTTTAGCCCTCTTGTTAAAAGCAATTTTTTCTTTTAATTAATTAAAAAAAAACTACCTTCCTTGACCTATAGTGGTCCAAAAGCATGGAATGCTCAATAGTTAGGAACAATGTCTCAATAAATTTGTAGCTTAAGCATTTAAAAAGAAAAAAAATCTTGCAAGTAAAGAATGAACTAGAAAATTATTTAACACAAAGATGGTTTAGCATGATCTTCTTGGGACAAAGTAAAGTACAGAATGTTTACTTCTCTCTATACAAACTTCAAGATTGCAAACAAACAAAAATCTTACAATTTGTAGTGTGACAGATTGCAGGGGAAAAAAATGAAAATCAATTTTAAGGAGCTTAAAAATGAATTTATATCACAGACCATATGGTAAAAACTAATTTCTCAGAAAGTATTGGAACCAACCACGGAAATTCATTAATAGTTTTAACCCATTTTCATTGAAAATCATAATGGACCAAGAAACTGGTCATTAGTGAGGACAAAATTAACTATTTATTTACTTAAGGAGAAATTGGCAATGATGAAAGAAAAAAAGGAAATGGTAGGGGCATTAAATTAATTTAATAACAGAAAATAATACAAAAAAGGAAATTACTAATATGGACTGTAGGGAACAAACAAAAATTGGAGATTATTTAACAAAAAAAAGAAAGAAAACATAAATGGCGAAAGTTGAAAAAAGCGGATCTACGATTGTGATGTGCCAAATCTCTGCACATGGTATATTTATGTTTTTATTTCTTTTAATATAAAATTACGATTTTTATATTGAATGACAAAGATTGTCTTTGAGTCAAAGAATTTGAGTCATTTGAGAATTGGTTGTCAGTTATAATGAGTAAATACTAAACAATTGACAAGAAAAGTGAAGCAACGGTTGTAAATCTTAAATGAATAAATACGAAGCTGACATACTGTTAGAGTGATAGATAAAGGGAGCACAACCACAAAGCGAAAGGCTTAGTTTTTTTCGGCACTCCATTCGGCAGATGTTATAACTGTAACTGGGTAACTCTGACATTTGACCTGGCTCATCATGGAATTTACATTTTCTCTGATCTGGTCTGAGTGCGCGCAGTTCCTTACTGGCTATGATTTGAAAGAATTTGAACGTCGAGTCATTTTCCTCGCAAGGTTCGACGATGTTAGCACTGCTCTCTAAGGTTGCAACTTCCAGCGGTGAGTGAACAAAAAACTGAAATGAAAAAACCCCAATATTAATGTTATGTGATGAAATTACATTGAAAAAGAGAAGATCTTCCATTATTTTTGTTTAAAGTATAAATATGCACGTCTAATCTAAGAACAACATCTCTTTATGATTAGGAGAGTTAAACCCATGAGGCAAATTTTTTGTTTAAAACTACACCACATCATCTTAATACACCGCACGGCTCATAAAGTCATTAAAATTCAACTTTTATGAGAAATTATTTAAAAATCAAAATCTTTGATGAACTCATGAGTTTTGCAGAGTTCCTTCTGTTATGTTGAAGAAATACAGCAGTGGTTGAATCATTCAAATTTTTACGGCTACGATGACACTTGCAAAAATCATGCAAGTGGGAAAAAACCTTGAAGCAAATTTTTCTTGAGAATTCTGCGAAGGAACGTAAGTTGGTGTACACTTCAAAAACTTTCAGAAACCATTTCAACACCTTAACTTGAAGATGGAATCCATCTGATGCTTCCTTAATGTACATGGGGAAAGGTAAAACATGTAAAAACGAGAGGCAATCAAAACGCTGGATGTTTTGAGGTGGTGCATGACCCAAAAATAATCAATCAAACTTAAAATTGGCAACTATTTTCTTGGCGACATGTAGAATGCATCCACTTTTTGAGTTCGGCTGAATTTTACGAGCTTTGATGAGGTATCTATCTACTTGAGCCTATTGTAAAAATGAATTCAAATATTCGAATCGACCTGTTGAAATTCGACAACCATTGTTAAAACGACAGCTGGAAACACATGCTCACAAGACAATTATTTCAAAAGAAAGAGCATGACATGAGGCCATGCTAAAAAATAAAAAAGGGGGTTTTAGGTCAACAACAAAACAACAAGATTGAGCCACTGCCCCCGCCCCCCTCCCTGCTCACAATATGGGTGAGACTGCTACGTGAAATTATATTTATACCCAAGAATAAATCCCCTACAGAGACTCCCATTACATTTTCTAAGTCTAAGGATTGGTTAACTAAATTGAGCCTTTCATCTTTCACCTTTGCAAATTGCTGAACAACTTACTTTAATCGAGCTTGTCTGAGGTAGATTTTCAATCCGAGTGAAGCAGTGAGAATTAAGAAAATTGCATAGAGGGACTTTGCCATTTGAATTTGAATTTTCTTTCCTAGTGGACACAAAAATAAAGTGTGACTGCCGGCAACAAGTACCTTGAAAATATTTAATGCAAAGAAACTTTGAAGACCTAGGCTTTAAAGTTTTGGTCCTTTTAGTTAATTGTGTTTTCGTTTTTTTACTCGCGGTTTTTGTAATTTGTCTATTATTGGATTGTCTTCGTCATGGGCTGTTATGTGGAAGCATAATTTAAGGCTTTAAAGAAGTTTAATTTTCAGCGATAAAATGGATGTTACGGGTTGGATTTGGAATGAGACTTGGCACCATTCTTCTTCATAATTATTTCTGAGACATCGACTAATTAGACAATAAAATTGTTGACTGAGTACATGTTAACAGTCAGAAAACTACAATGTTGCACGTCAATCGAACGTGGATTCACTGAAATTTTAAAACTTTCAAAATTCATCCTAATATTTTGAAACAAATTTTTACTGCAGCTTAACTTGGTGCTGATCTGAAAATCCACAGACATTTTTTCTCTTAAAATTTAACAGAAAAATGGGCATGAGCAATACGAAAGTTTCTTAAAATCATTAGAGAAAAATAATAGAAAAATTAGTCACTTTCCAGATTGGAGACAAGAGCTTTATTCAAATGGAAGTGATGTCATATCTGTCACTTGACTTTTAAAGCTGGCAACCTACAACTCTGAATGGTTGATGCAAACATGACTGCACTGGGTCAGTAGAGCCGTTGGTTGCTTTGCAATTTAAGATGACTAGTTTTCAGTGTTTCTTGGCAGGTAGCGCCACAATACAGTCTGTTAATACATTCTAAGAGCTGTTAGCTTAATATTTAGAGCAAGAGTAAATACTAATTCTAGATGTGACAGGGCCAAATGGTAGGACTTAAAAGCACGTATGTTTGGAGGTGATGAGATAGTTCAGTAAAATGATTTAGGCACCAAATTCCAAAGATAGAAATAAAACTTTTTATCATCTCTTAAAATAAACCCTTCTGCAGAAATATTTTTGTTTATGAACAGTAAAACACCATCATTTTTGTGAATTTAATACTTTCAATTAACAGATCCATCAAAAACGGATCTTATCGTCACTAGACAGCTGCTTACCTCACAGAAAAAATTTCTGATAATGGGCTCGAAAATGAATAGCAGATGCCCACCTCCGAGACAATGGGATGATATTTAATGGAATTGTACTCTGGATTGAAAACAGTAGTAGTGGCATTGATAGGCGCAATAACCTTAAAAAAATACAAATCCATTCATAGAATGCATTGTATCAACACATAGATCTCCTCTTCGGAGATAGATTGTACAAGTACGTACAAGATTATGTAATGTAGGTTGATAAGTTTCTTCAGAAACCCACTAAACGTCAGTTAGTTACTGATTTTTTTTTCTTTTTTTTCTTTGGAGACTATCAAAAAATTTCTTGGAGCAAAGAGTTTAGTGATAAATTAATTAATTTAATAACCGAAGGCACACCTAAAATGAGAAATTTTCTGGATTTAATGTAGGTTGCGTATTTAGATTCCATGATTAAAGTCATTTATTGGTTCTGTTAGCTTCTTTTATTAATTTTGATGTCCCCTCTCTTATTGCATTAAAGTTCAAAATTACTTGCTTCAATACTTCCGTTGCACTGCGCTACTTGCAAACTGATTGTGTAGATGTTGACACATTAAAATTTAAAAATATCAAAGGCTCTTCGGTAGGCTCATCAATGATAAAAGCATAGTAGGATTTCAGACATACATGTTGTTATCTTTGTATGTGCGCTCAACTCATTAGATATAGAACATGTACCTGAAGAGCAAGTAGTAACATGTTAACGCCAAGAAGAGATGGATCATCGCTGTATTTCGAGAATTTGGACAGGTCTTCCATATGAAAATTAGCAACATCTTCCACGAAATTTCGGTAGTAGCTGTATTTATTGTTGGATGAGTTAATGCCCCAATGCCTATCATTAAATCAGAGGCATTGCGTTACATTATATTTTTCAGAATTATGAGCTTAAATTCCTTTCAATTGGGCAGAAATGACTGTGATGACTATTATGAGGATAAAACGAGAGAGATATTCCAAAAATTGTTTTTGTTGTTGCCCTATACCCAAGTTTTCTTCAAAGAAAGAAGTGAAAAAAAAGTGGAACTACAGGAACTAGTTTTAAGTACATATATATTATCAAATGCTGTATTGAAATTATCATTCAATGAAGTTAAAAGTGCAGCAGAAATCATTTCATTGATTCACACTGCCGGTCAATATATTATTTTTATTGTAAATGCATTAGTTTATTTTCCAGAGGAAATATACCATTATGTTCTTCCCTGTTTTTAGTTTACAAGATCACAGAAAAAAGTATAGTCTTTTCACTTTATTAGTGTTATGTATACACGAATACAATTAGGATGTGATTATAGTTATGAATGTCTATGTTGGTTCTCGTTCCTGTAGTCATAAAAACCAAAGGCACCCACTGAAGCAGCTTCTGCTTACTGGGATGAATTTAAAAAGTATGTACCTTTCAATGTAACTAGACACTTTCTCCGGATCACTTTGGTTCATCAGACAGAAAGTGCTGGCTGGCATTGGAGTATTCCAAGAGCGGAAGTCAGTCTCTCTCGAAATAACACTCGGGTTGGAATTGTACCGGGCAAATGTACCCTTTATCATAAGTAAAGCTCCCAAAATGGATGCCAAAACCATGCCAGACCAGACCAACCTAGACACAATGGTGGGTTTAAGTAGCAACATGTCAAGTCCAAATCAGAGGTGCAGAAAGTTCTGGCCTACTACATTTCTATGCATTTATCCAGCAACTTTCAACAAAATTTTCCACCAACTTCAAGAATTATGCCCTTTTTTGCTTATCAGGTGTTTCCGTAAGTTTTGACAGACGTTAAGATCTTTAGGCGCGATATATTGAGTTCAGTGCTTGCTACTCCCTCATATGTATATGTGCTAATTATTCCATCCAATTAATTACAAGATATATATCCTTATGCATCTATTCTGCACATAAACAGGCTTTCACTTAAGAATGAGTGAACTCATAGATTATTGAGAAGTAGCACCAGAGAGATGAACTTATGAAGAAGACATGAGGAAAGCAAACATTTTACAAGGTGACAAAAGTAAGGGATTCATTTACATTCTCGCAATATTCTGCACCTGTTGAGTCTTTTCTGTACTTCTCTTGGACAGATCGGAAGTTCCTTTCTTCTTATGTAGAAGGCAGAAAACTGAGAAAAACTTTAAAAGAGCAGAAATCGTGGACAGGTAATGAGAAAAAAAAAGATCTTCCGTGATCCCTCCACTTTGCACTTTGCACGACTTTTCAATGTTATTTGATCAGTGAAGGGGAGAGGGGGGATGGCAAGTTTGAATTGAGTCAGTCAGGCCCGCCACAAGGGGGGGGATACTGGGTCCCTGGTACCGGGGCCCGGGCCCTGGAGGGGCCCGTGACGCAGGTGGCAAACCACTACGAATTCATGTGTAACCCTTGTCTCGTAGGGAAAAGTGAAAAAATTACCCTAAAAATTCCGCAAAAGGTGAATAAAGTTTCAAAAACACGCTAGGGCACTATAAGATTTTTCTTACTTTTTTAGAAATTTCCAAGATTTTGAGTATATGTAGAATGATATTTTTAGTAACTGTGTTTCATTTTCTTACGTTGTCGGATGCTAAGAGGCTCCTTTCTGGGCATCCTCGACTTCAATGGCTTAACTCCCTTGCCATAGACGTGCGAAAGGGGAGTCCAGGGGGGCCCGGCTCCCCATAGAATTGAAAATTATCATCTGCCCCCTCAAAAAAAAATTTATAGATGTTTTGAATGCAACAATTCGAAAGTTTTTGGTGCTGAAAGTAAACAAAAAGGCGTAATTATTATTCTGCAGAAATTGATGGAAAATCTCCATCATAAGAGCTTCATAATGCGTCCAAATAGATTTAAAATTTCAAAAATTTCCCGGGGGAGGCACCCCCCCCCCCCTGTGCTAGGGGCCCAGGCCAGAAAATTGGTACCAGGGCCCGAGATGGGATGTGGCGGGCCTGGAGTCAGTTATACTCATAAAATAAAGCAAGAGAGCGAGAAAGTTGAAAGAGAAAAAAAAAGGAAAATTCTATTTTTTCCCTCTAGAGTGTTAGCAAAAAATACATTTTGATAAAAACAAATGAACAGTGAGATCATATACATCTCAAAGATAAAAAAAAAAAAATTTAACGATTAGGAAACGTATATTATAGACCCTAATTCATAAATATATTTGAAGTCCTGTTGTGCAAACAGTGCAGCATAGGCATAACAGAGTGCATATTTCAGTAAATATGGTTAAGCCTAGCATTACAGTACAATCTACATTGTAAGAAATGAGAAATATTTTGGAGAAAATTTTAGGGCAAAGTTTCCTTTAAAAACTGCAGAAAATGTAGAAAGAGGGATTTTTTCTAGCGATACATGATTCCCCGTGGGGTAGAGAGAGATAGGGCCTGGATTAGCTTCCAAATGTGCCTTAAAAGGGGAATTTTAAAATTCAAATAATGGTAGTGCAGAAATTATGAACCAATTACATAATTTAAAAAAACGAAGACAAAACTTGCACAAGTATAAAACAGTTTGTTCCTGATTTACTTCTCAATGATGTGAGTAGTTGGAACAAGAATGTGCGGCAACCCGTGAAGTGTGGTGGCGAATCCATATTCCTGAATATAGACCATGCTACTTCTTAAATATGCACCAAGTTTTTGACGTATAAACATCTCTGACACTTAAACTGACAAAACTTGTTAAAAATGTATTAACGAAGCAAAGGCTGGACTAGATTTTGATGGTATCCTGACAAGAAAAGGGTAGGTTCTCAAAAAGTTCAATGACCAACTGAAACTGCAGGAAGATCGTAAAAATTGATAAGAAAACTTTCCAATTTTCATGCAGAGGGTTACATGAGATGTTACAGTTGGATTACAGAAAGCCTGCTGACTTATTGCCTCCGTTAACATACTGCACCTTACGAACAAAAATCTAGCATTGAAAGAATTTCCAATCATCATTAAGGGGAAAAAATGGATTCGACCACATTTACTGAGACATGTTGATAAAGAGGTCGTAATGGGGCTGGCCAATGGCTCAGAAACATTAGCAAGTCATGCGATCAGACAGTTATACACATTTAAAAGGTTGCCAAATTGGGTCATTATCCTAAATGACCCTTCCAAAACTCATTAGCTTGATAGTTACATACAAGTGCTTCTAATCAATCGAGCCATGGGAGTAACAAGAAAATTGGCAACATCAGACATTACAAATGCTAGATAATTTTTTACTTCATTCTGTTTTGTTTTGGTAGAACATTAGTGCAGGGGCTTTGGAAAATGTATTTTCAGAGATGCAGGATGTATGTACGTAGTGATAGCTTTTATAGTGCACCAGAGTGCTTGGCAACACCTAACCACCACTGGAGACTGTCAAGGTAGAGATTTTCCAAAGGCTGTCATTGCTCCATCTCTTTTTGGATGCCACTCACCCACCTTTTAGCTGGATGCCTACCTGAAGGGACCCACTCGAAAAACCTTTTTCGGCAACCTTGTATCAGCCATTCACTGCACAGGCACAAACCATACCAACTGCTTGGTCATGGTGCGATGCACGATTGTCTCTTAAACGCCCATGATCCCTTTGCCATGTTCATTTGATCATTTCTGATACATTCCCTTCTAAAGATTCTAGCCAATCTTTGCCACAAATCCATCTCTGTCATCTTGAGCATGTCTTGGGTCCACTTCTTTGATTGCCAAACTTCACTACCAGAAGTCATATTAGTTTTGACAGTTGAGTTATAAATCCTTTTTTTGTTGTCCTTGGAAATTAAGTATTTAATCCCAATGAAATTTAGCAAGGCGATGACTTTACTTCCTTGAGGATTACAGTCCTGAATGTCTTGATCCAACTTCCTGTTCAAAGTTAACTTCACCCCTAATTACTTGTACTGCTCGTAACTCTCGATTTGCTGAGCATCCTTTGGGACTATGCTTTGCTGAGCCCCTCCAACTGACCTATTTTGTCTCATAGCTACTGATCTTGAGTCCTCATTTACAGGACTCTTCAACCAACTTCCGGGTCATATAAGTACTCCACATCATTATGCTCCTGAGCAATGACTAACTGATAATTAGCAGAGCAGAGCATATCTTGGAAATTCAGAGGGACGCCTATTCCGGCATACTTATACGTAAAATATGCGAAAACAAGATTCCAGGAGTTGGTCACTAGTCATTTGAGCCATGAAGAGGCGCAAATGGGCTATTTCTACTGATTTGCAGTGATTTCTGCAGTTTTGAGAGCCGAAAAATCCATGTAAACACGGCATATTTTTACATGGCATACTGTGAAGTTCTAGCAGGTTAACGGCCAAATGCTGTTGGTTGACATCACTATGAATTGGGTAGTATTGCGAACACCGACATTCAAATTCAAATTTGATTTTCGAATAAAAAAATGTTCCGAAACTCATGAATGATTCAAAAACACTCCTGAAATGGATTCACCTCCTACTTTCATGAAAATATGCTTGGCTAACTAACAAGAGGTAACTAAGATTGATCAAACAAAATAAATGCACAGACAATAAGAAGAGGAGGATGGTAGTTCCAAAGTTTTCAGATTTAAATTTTTTGTCCCAATACGATATGCCACATCTTTTGACCCAATCGTTGATGATTCATCATTAACCTAAGTTTTCCACACTTAACTGTGTTCAGTGCAGTGACTAGAACATTTTTGCAACAAATTTAACATATTCGCCAAAAAAAGATTACAAAAAGGAATAAAAAAGTGAATGAAATATTACTTGTTTCAGTTGGTCCCATCAATAATGTTTTGAGTGAGTAAATATGTGCTTCAATACAATTTTGAGCCATACAGTTTATGAGATTTTGCAAAATACCTGTAACATTAAAAATCAATGCTTAAAATAAATTACTTGGACTAAACATGAAATAATGATTAAAGGAAAATAACCTCTCAATTATAGCATTATGGCAATCTTCTTGATTTTTCATTTATTAAAGCGATATTTTATTCCCTACAACAATTGCTTTCTGTTCAAGATTTGATGATATTTGCGTCACTTTTCACGACCAATGAGCGCGAAGAAGCTAGAAGTGAGGTTAGAAATTCTGTTTACAAGTGTTACACTTTCTCTGTAATGTTCTCTGAGAGTGGAAGATTGTTCCACAACAATGTTGCAATAGACATTCGCAGATTGTGCAAGATAAGAAACGATAAAAATAAGCCACGCCCCCTTACAGAAACTGAACCCGAATAAAATTTGATTGTTACGAGCTATTTCAAATTGTGATGGCATGGCAAACAAATTCCGGAATTCCGGAACTAATTGTAAGATAGCTATGGAGCTGATCTTGGTCCATTTTAAAGCTTACATCATTTCTAATTGATTAAAACGAAAATCACTTTATTTGCTTAAAAATTGACGAAGTTATAAGGTTTTGAACAGAGGGAGCAAATTTTACACGTACAGGTTTTTAATCGATAATTAATTTATAAGAAAAAAATAATCATCAACTCTTCGGTGTCATTTTGGTTAATGATGTTAGCCTGCTTTTTGAAGTATACATATACCATAATTACTAATACATTTTTGCATTCTTACCATTTCTCTATTACTGTCTTCGGCAATTCTTCTTTGGAAATTGAAGAAATTTTGATCAGCTGCCTTAATTTTATCCTCAGAGGTGGATTAACAGCAAGAAAATGCTTTTATAAGTATTTGAGAAATCAAGAAAATGCAAGAGTAGTTAAATAATGAGTTCCAAACGCACTAAAAATACAGAAACAATGTGAAACAAGTGCGCACGAAATGAAAAAGGTGCCAACAGGCGAAAACACTCCAGCATGCTTTTGCGCAATTCCCTCAAGTATATTTACTACGGTTACAACGACAATCGGACAATGACTTGACATCGTTGCCGACTCCATTATAATGTTGCCAAATACTTTCTTCCTTGAATTCTACTAGAAACACTTTTATGATTTTCAACACAGGAAATACATTCATCTTAAAAATTCGAGGGTGGAAAATTTACTCCCTTCGTTCAAAACCTCACAACATGGTAAATTTTGGAGCAAATGAAGTGATTTTGGTTTTAATTAATTAGGGCTTTAAAATGAGACCAAAATCAGCTTCATGACTATTTTAGTTCCAGAATTACAGCATTAGTCTGGGAAGTTTGGTACACCCTTTGTATTTCCTTTCCTTCAACTTCGTTTCAATTGAAAAAAAAAAAATCATTAGGCCTACCTATCACAGAAAAACGAGGAGGGATTTCCATCAGCTTCTTTCTTACGATCCAAAGATTGCAATATTGGCTTAAGCTTAACATAAAAGAAGGAAAAAATTATGTATTCCTTACCACTGCTTGAACTCATCAAAGTCTTTCTTTGGAATATCATATGGTCTCAAATTGTAGACAAGAGATTTCATAAAATGGTTCTTCATGGATTGCCATGTTCTGATGGGGCAAATCTACAAAAAATAACAGCAGACAGTTAAAGTTAATATTCAAAGAAAAAAAAGACTCCGAGGAAAACCCGAAATAGATGGTAAAAACGGTGTGAGTGTTACACCTGTAGATCTGCCCCAGATGATGAAATGAATCAATAACAAAAAAAGTTTTCCAAAACATAATGCACGACTGCAAGAACAATTTCGCATTCTAAACATGAATGTGGCCATAAGCGTGATCAATCAATAACACAAAAGCTGTCACAGTCAAATGTGAGATTTGCAGCGCATAAAATTGTTTGTTGGCTTGCCATTAGAGGTGCGAAAAACGACCAGTAACCTGGTTGGTTTTCATGGTCATTGGACGGTTTGAAATCCCTCAAAGCCTTCTTTAAAAAATACACAATTGTTAAAAACTAAAACTCGTAATTCCTCTCCAGTCTCAAGTGACACTTACCAGAGAAAGCTTTTCATATGAACTTTGTTGAAAAAAGGGTTACCAAAAAAGATAGTCACATTGATTACTGCACTTTTAACAGTTCCAACTTTCTGCGGATTCAGCAAAGCAAAGGCTGGGCGAAATTATAACTGCTGTAGAGAATATATGGCTGATTGAAGTAACTGAAACTTACATTTGCTTGTTCCATTTGTTTCCAGTAAAGATTGCCTTTCAGTTGATCAAAAGCTTTATGTTTTTTGAAGATGTAGTCTATCATTGCTCTTTTTTCAGAAACTGAAAATAGAGTTCTTGTCCTGCAAAAAGCAGAGATACTTTAAACTAAAGATTATATCAGAGAAATCACCAAAAATTATAGTCTTGTGCGTGTTATCTGGCTTTTTTCATTATTATTCAAGAATGGATGTAGGTCAGAGCCAGACCTTCCTAAAAAGTTTGAGGTCAACACATGCATCAGTAAACTATCAAAATTCATCATAATTGGTTACATTACTTTGAAATGCAGCTACCTTGGCACTTTGGGTCAATTTTTTGGGATTTTTTGGTCCTTGCTTTCCCCCAAAATAGTGTGGACCCAGCATTATTTTATCACCTTGTTATACATAGTTCAGGCCACAATTTTACTGTTTTTTTCCTGTTCCTTTTACTCAAACAATGTTGGGCTCTGAAAATGGCAGAATGAGGTAAAAATTTGAATACAAAGCTTTCTCTTTAAATTACATCTTTTGAATTGTAAACTTTGAACCATCACAACTGCTGTTTGGTTCTGCATTTCAGCATATTTTTTGTTGCAAAATGTTTGCAAAACATTTATTTATGCAGTGGTACCAATATCCCATTTTTCAGTTTTGTAGTGCATACTTAGGTTTGTACACACACACATGTATTAATGTGTTAAGTATTTCTATCACAGCCAGTGTTTGAAACTCACAGGCGCCAACGCACCAAATGCGCCTAAAAAATCGGCCATGGTGCCTAAAAAATGAAAGCTCTGCGCCAACGTGGCCCCTAAAAATCTGAATTTTCATATCAGGTGATTATTCGAAATTTTCAACACTACAAGTGAAAGCTTTTTCTATTCTTCTCGATTTAATCCTTTGCGCTTTTGTCTTCCTCAAGTCACAGCTACTTACTAGTTCTGTTGCGAAAACATCTTGCATCTAACTTTTCACTAAATGCACCGTAATATATAGGCAAAAAGTCAATTTGGCCCCTAAAAAATCTTCACTGGCGCCTAAAAATCGGGCTTGATGCGCCATTTGGCTCCTAAAACTCAAAGGTGAGTTTCGAACACTGGTCACGGCTGTTTTGGGCTCTCTGAAGCCAGCCATCACAGTCAGCCAAAGAGCTCCTGCCCTCCAGACAATCACTCCATGCTTTTCCTGCAACTCGATCTGTAAGCCGCTCCACTCTGACTAAAAACTATGAAGATTGAACGATGAAAAGGCTATAACGTTACAAAAAGAGGTTTCTGAGTTAATCCATTTATAAAATACATACCTCTTATCGCAGTCTCTTGTGGACTCCCTGACGCTACCTTCCTCATCACTGCTATCCATTAGCAATCTATCAGCTGTGCTCCTTTCAGCAGATTGTTCGGTTTTCCTGTTTAGAACAGCATAAATAGAATTGCAAGTACAATTTGCATACTTCAACAGAAAATGGTGATTCTTTTCTAAAATTTGTAGGTATTTGCAAGTTATTCTCATTAGTCTGGAATATAATCAAAATCCTGGAAAATATTTATCAACATTTTGAGGGGAAAACTTTCCTGAAATGAATAAATTGATTGGTCAAGAAACGTTCAGACAAAAATAAAATAGTTTGCCCAAAAAAGTTGACATTCCTGGCTTCCACCTTGAGCTTCCAAAGCTGGTTGCTAGACGTTATCAGCGTGGCTAGCTATAGGTATTGTTATTAAACAAGGAGAGGGGGTTTTTCTAAAACCAAAAAAATAAACTTTACACTTCTGGAGAACTTAAACTGGATTTTGTATTGAAATTCAAGTGACCAATTTTAGGGTTGACGAAATTTTCGACAGGTTACTTTTACAGGTTTATCTATCTCGAAACGTCCATTAATATTACAGTGCACCTGCCAAAAATGTAAATCACAAGTTACAGGAGGAGAATGAACATTTAAAATTGGTGAAATTGGAAGATTTTGCTCACTTAAAAAAGCACTGTGCGGTTACGGGATCATCCACTTTTGGACAGATACTTCCATAAATCATTCGGTGGCCAGTTCCTGTCAGATACACAAAATCAATAACCGAATCCATTTGTGGTAAGCTGGCAAATTAATTTCGGCCATGTATATATGATAATATTTTTCTACAATACTATGAGCGAAGTCTTAGAGGAATTTACAAATTTTTGGTCAAAACTTACTTGTACTTATCTGGTACAGAATTCCACGTAAATAATTTTCCATAAAAAATGTCCATATAATTAAAGTCATCTCGAAGATCTGAATCAACATTGTGCCTAAAACAGAAAAAATACATCATGATACGGGAAGGAGACAAAAACTAGAGCATACTGCGAGATACCTTGTGAGGTGGTCCATGATCAAATCAAGGTACTGTAGGTGCATGTTCTACAGCTTTTTCCGTTTCTGAGTAAGTCTTCTTCCTTCTAGAAAATGAAGTTCAACAATACTTTTCCTCCTTAGAACTGCAATTCTTAAAAAGTTTGGGAATAAATGTGGTCCTTAGAATTGTGGTATAGGCCAAACCTTAAAATGAGTTTTGTTACTCCTCCTTAGCAGTTACTTGATGAATTTACATGATTCAGCACTGCCATGCGTTTTTCATGCATGCCACTTTTCCAAGCATTTATCTTGATTACAAAATACTTGAGATACTCAGAGTATAAAATCGTATGAAGAGGTTAAAAAGGCAAAATCAATCTATCTCTCCCTCTCCCCTCTCCAGATTTTTTACGTTTTAGGTATATTAGAGGAGTGTATGAGAGGAGGCATCTTTTCCCAAAATTTCAACCCCTGAAAAAAATCTGGTAAATAGAGGGGGTTCAAAGTTGAAAAACGCTTTGCCTCAAAATTTTTCAACAAATGAAGATGTTGAACGGTTGTTGAACGGTTTGAACATGTGAGTCCAAAATTGAGGGAAGAAACAATCTGACTTTTCTCAAGAATAGTAACATAGCCATTGTGACTCATGTTATGACACAAGTCAAAAAGCCCACATTACTATTCTACTCAGGACAAGTCATGGATTTTAAAATTTTTCCATACCTGTAATCAGAAATATTGAGAAGTTTTTTGTTTTTTATGCAGTCTTCGATATAACTGACTTTGAACACGTCTTTGTATCCGTCTCCTGGGTACTGCCATTTGAGGCAATTGTCCTCTACAAGCACTACTTCATGGTTACCAATTTCTTTTCTTTTCTTTACAACACCCAGGCGATCCTGAAATGCATTCAATGATCAATACATTTAATACATTTGCTTGCCCTTGAAATAAATTTAATTTAAGGAGTTGAAAAGCTTGAACTCCATTAAATTACTGCAGCTTAAAAGTGAAGCGTAATTCAGTACATATAATATCACAAAATATTTACTCTCTTTTTCTTTCTTAACTTGAAGCAAGCTTAGATAGAGATTTGAAAAAACTTAAAACTTTTCGTGGGCAATAGCTGGATTAGCTGACAACAAATTGAATAAGTACAGCTGTAATAAATATTATGTGATACTTCAAATAGTCCTACTGAAGGAAAAGAGAAAGTGTGATTCTGGTTATTGTATCTTATAAACACAAAAATATATACATGGAAAGTGAAACTACCAGACGACGCATCTTGTTTTTGGTGTTTAAAAATCTCCACTCCCATTTCATTTTCATGAAGGAGATAGATAATATCATTCCTTGAATTTTGCACAGGTTTTCCTTCACACAGAGGAGAAAAATTTCAGAAGTTTTCAAGGATTGATGTTGAGTAGTTTTCTAATTAAAAAATAAAGTAAGTAGGATAGGAAGTCTGCAACGATGCAAACCAAGATACATGGTCTGGCAATTTTGCGATCGATTTTTTTTTTCATTTTTGTGCGATACGTAGTCATTTTTTTTAGTTGTCTGTATGTACCATCCTCTTGATCATCACAGTATTTATGTTATTTTTAACAACTCTGACTTTTAATATTTTTCTTTTCACTGCATTGATCAAAAATTGATTGATAAATTGAGTTCTCGAATTATTCTCTCAATCTCCACTGTTTGCTACCCGACATAGATGCAGAGATAGGTGGACAGGTAGCATGGAGCCAAGTTTGACAACTTAAAAAAAAGGCTTGTAATACACACATTTGAACAGCCATATTGTTACGCCACCATTCAAGGTTTGTCAGAGACCTTGAAATTTTCATCCAGTCAACTGTCAACAATTTACTACATACTGCCCCTCATTGACTGCAATTCATGTCATAAGTTTCAAATATGCCAAGAATGGCATGCCCTAAATTAGGCATCTGAGGATTCCTCCAGTGTGATACATCTAAACAGAAGAGATTTTTGCCCTGAAAAACTGTAATTCAACATAATAGGGAATGGCACATTAGAGTCTTTTGACGATAAAATTTAGACCTTCGCACTTCAGGGGCGTTTGGATATGAGTTAAAATTTGTTTTTTTCAGAATACTTCAGAGTGGTATACTTATACCTCATACTTAGTACACTTTAAAAACCCAGCCAAGATCTTTAATAGTTACACACCTCTATCACTTTTTCAGTCTTCTTGATCTGTTCAAAGTCTTTCAGAAACAGAACAAAAGCTAATGATTCTCCGGTTTCATCAATAAAGACTACACCATCCTTTTCCCATGGGTCATCTTCAGTATTTTGGGCGGACGGTTCCATTCTTTGGCTGGAATCAGTTGGATTCTTGCAATGTTCTGCAATCAGAGGATAGATATTACATATTTTACAAAGAGAAAATTTCAATTAGAATATTGATTGATGCAGAAAATGTCTTCTTTCGTAATCCACACAAGATGGAAAACTTGGAACATAGTGGACTATGAAGCAAAACCTTTCAAAAGAGGATGATCTCCCGAAAAGGAGATTGGATTCTTATAGTAAGTATAGTTCATAGAAAGTAAGAGAAAATCAGAATTTGTAGCAAACCTGAATAAACTTATCCGGCATTGACACTATTCTGTTTTTAATCTCTTCTTTTTCACCGGTGATCTTGAAAGCTCCAATAAATAGGATATATTATGGTTTTCAGGAGTTAATATAACAATCATTACATGGTGGAGGCTTGAGGTCGACACTGTACCTGAATAAGAATTAGGATGAAAATGCAAACCTGAATAAACGAAGAGAAACATCCTGAATGTTGGAAATCAATGTCAATGCAACAAATTATTCGTAGTTAAGGTTTTCGTAGGGACGCACGTATTGCGGCACTGTTGAAGCGGCACGTGTATAGCGCCTTGATAGTCGGTGCGAAGTTTTCATGGACAAGGATTACGCAACGTACAGGAAATTTCCATCTTTCTATTTTATCGCCACGATAGATGTTCGGTGACCCATATTTCGTGGGAGGGATTTATATCTCATTGTCACGATAGATTTGCAATCACTGATATTTCGTGGGAATAAATTTTTCTTTAAGTACTAGGTTGCCATAGTTAGAAAAATGGAACAAAAAGAATAAATATATGCTTTTCCTTTTCTAAGGGAAGCCGTGTTGAAGTTTATGCAACAAAATTTTTTCCGTTGTTAAAGCAAGAATTTCCGGCTTTCGCATTTTTGGCAAAAGACATGCATGAAATGATTCCAAAGATCCATGAAGTAAGTGCAACGAAAATTACGGATAATGTGCAGGAACAATTAGGTCTAGATGTACCCTCAAATGAGAAAGTCTCGATCAAGATAATTGATGCACAGTCTTACCAATCACCCCGATTAGAAGACTTCAGGGAAGACAAATTTAACAAAATTAATGCAGGAGAAACAGTGCCTGCTGTTCCAAAAGAAAAGCACATGAAGAGTCATGGCAAACATTAAACTTGGAAAAATTAGACAGTTTTGAAACCCCTTTAGAATTTGAACAGCGGATGGCACCTTTAGGCTTAGTGCTGAACGGAACTCAGCAAAAGATAAATGAAACCCTGATTGCATACTAATACATTGAAGTTGGTCTGCGGGACAAGTTACTGCGACAGTTGTTCAACAGTGGCTGCACTCGAGCCAAGAGGAAAAGGCGTAGACAATCAGAGCTTAGACTGAGTGATGAGCAACAATGTAAAACACGTGTATATGAAGTACTTACACGAATGATAAAGTAAAGGAGAAAGGTACTTGGGCAGGTGATCACATATGATTGCAATTGTAAAAATTTAGACACATGTAGCTGCAGCACACCACAGGTTCATTGAAAATTTAATTAGCATTTAGTATAGTAAAAAGGGGAGCGAGTAGAAGTAAATAAATTGCAATATGTTTGACATTTGTTTTAACTTGGTTTTAATCAACACTTTTTATTTCAACCTTTTTGAATTTGAACCGTTTGATACTACAAGAACGCTTGCATTGCGCATTGCGCAAGATAAATTTAGGTAGGATAACCTTAATGTCTCCATTGTGCAAATAAAGAAAATAACACTGGATTGTCAAATTTACAACTTGCGTTTATTATCAGCTACTTTAGTTTTAAAAATTACATGCAGTAAAGTAAAGAATATCAGTCATCAGGCAACATTGCTTAGGATAGACAAAAGAAAACAAAAACAATCTGGGATTCTTGAAATCATATTAAGAGTAAGGATTGTGCTTTCTTTCTGCAATTTCTTCTTTCATTTTATGTGTTCTAAACCGTCACTTTCTTCGTCATTTTTCACATTTTATCAGTTCACTTTTTCATAATTCAGTTTTAGCAATAAAGGAATGTACTACTTATAGTGTCTGTATCGAAGCAGTTTGTCCTGGCCAAGACCTGGTCAAGCCAGACGTCTGTTTTCTCTCTAATATAACATGAATTCCTTTTTCATTCTAAGGTGAACCAATGTTCTGAGATTATTGAAGTCGCGCTTTATGTTACTTAACTCGGGACTCTCAGCCTAACCACTGACCACTGAAGGTATGTAAAAGCTTAGCATCCAGAGACCTTGATCTCGACTCCTAGGCAGCCTCGGTTGATCCGACAAAAGCATTGATAATATTATATTGAGACATCATGCCTTCAAAATTGTTTCATAGCTTTGTGCAACGGGATTGCAGAGTTTTTTTGCAGAAAATTTGTATCTAATATAATACTCTCTTGAGCAAAGCGCCATTGAGATGAATGATGAAGAAAATGTTTCGCAATACTAGTTTGGACCCTACATTCTTTGTTTCGAAATTACTCCCCATTTTCAAAATATTTCATCACTAAGATCATTTTATAGGTTTGATACTTTTTGTCATCAATATAATGTGCAAACACTTAGATTAAATAATGTGCTGAAAAATCGACGAAAAGACAGGACAGTAAAATTAAGCATCACACTACATGTCTTTTTAACCAAATTTCACCTAAAATCTAGCAATCACATTGAAACGTATCAAATTCTATTCATAGAGGAGAAGTTATTGTTTTACATTCATGGTGATTCAGATTTCCCTCTAGGCCAAAGATTTGAGTCAAAGCTGTCCCTGAATTATTATTTTGGCATATCTTTCAATTAGATAAGTTTTATAAGTTCATAGTTTTTTAAAAGTAAGAGAAACGTAGCTTTATAAATTTCACCAGTCACGTATTGGTTAAACGTAGTCTTAAACCAAAGAAAGCCATTTCCTGGAGTTAGTGTTGGTTCAAAACAATTTATCTTTTTAACAGGTCACATTATCCGTTTGGTGGTGAAAACAGCCTCCCTGATTTACAAACCCAGTACAGATGTCATGATACATTAAGAAGATTGCCATGCATCATGGCTCAAACTAGAAGGCTTCCTGTGTACGGGGTCTATCCACCTTGTAACCATGCAACGCGCATGGAAGACTATCTGGTGCGAGTACGAAGTGAGCGTGCTGAGAGAGCCCGCAAACCAGATAAACCAGATGACTTCATTTGTTACTCAGATACAGAAGATGATGAGGATTTGCTAGTGAATAAGTCTAAGTTTAATACTTCGTATAATTTTGTCGATTATATTGTGAGCCGACAAACTGGTCTCAGGGATTTTCGTTGCTTCAAATCAAATTTTGCCTCCGAGTATATCTCAACACATGAGATGTTTAAAGAATGGACAATCCCTCTCACACCGATGAACAAAGTGTTTAGCTCTCAATGGCTCAGTGACAGACAAATAGCATTTGGGACCAAATGTTACAAGGTTTGTTTAATGTTCTTTTTCTAACATTTTAAAATGATCATTCATTTCAATACTTAATCAATAAACCATAAAAAAGGTGTGAATATAAACATTCTGATCCACTTTATTCAGAGATGGAGGAGTTGAATACCTAGAGTAAACTCACAAGTAAACATGCATCATAGTGATGCTATTTCACATTGAAACACTTGTATTCCAGCAGATTTGAGTCTACAAATTTTGTCCAATATTTTTATTAAATATTCAAAAATGAAGGATATCCTCGTGCTTATTATAGCCTAACAATTCCAGTTATAAAACAAAAGTGAAAAATGCTCAAAGCATAATTATTTGAAAAAAGAACTTTTTTAAAGGTCTGTCAAAAAAGTACTCTACTCGAGTTTGATGGTCTTGGATGAAGGTCTTCTTCGAACTGTCTTTAACAGAGGGTCACTGGGGTATGGGGTAATAAGGTGTAAAATGTGATTTTGGGGAATAGGGGCAAACGTGCTGGATTAGCTAGTGGCATATTTGAAATAAGGGGGAAGAAAGCATCTCTACCCACCAAGAATGGCATTAGAATTTTACTACTGACGCAGTGCAAGGAACAGCTCTGATATTTGCTTCTTGCGCTGTCAATTATTGTTGATGCTTAAAAGCTCCCATTGAAAAGGTGGAACCTTCTCTCTCCCCCCCCCCCCTCAAAAAAATAAACACTCGTAAAAAATCTACCATATTTTTCCTGTTGTTTCTTGATCAGTTTTTTTCTTTTCTGCTTCTGTCCTTTCAGCTAATGGTGTATGATGTAGTGACCCAAAAACTTGACCAAATCCCTCTACTAGAAGGTCGGAGAGAGTTTCGTTCAGATTCAATGGAGGACCAGGGTATTCACACTCTAGAAATAAACCCCTCCAGAACTCTCCTGACAACCATTGGAAACAGCGCGAATGAGGTAGCAGTTTATAAGCTCCCCACCCTGGAGCCTGTCTGCATTGGCGAGGTATATTCATGGTCCATTCTATTCATCCATCAGCATGTAAAATCTACACACGAACCTCTGTAGTAGTTTTTCTCTAAGAAAATTCTTGGCTCTGTTAAAGAGTGAATGTTAAAAGTGAATGAGAGAAATATCCTGTTTGCCAAGAAGAAACTATCTCTGTGTGATAACTTCGGCAAAGGTTTTGCTGAGCACAAAAGATAGTGACATAAGAAAATGAAAAGCCACATGATTGAAATGAAGGTTCTTACAGAAACCTGTGAGCCTAGGGAGTGAAATTAGGCCAATATTGTGGCATTAATGTTTGGCCTTTATTGTAACCTTTCTCTTAGAAAACAAATGTTAAATTATGTATCTCAGAAGCCAGTAATAAGTTTAATATTGACGGTGTAAGTCGGCAATCACGTATCTTGTTTGCGGTGTCTGAAAATCTCTGCTTCTATGTTATTTTTTAAAGGAGAACAAACTGTCATAATTCATTAAAGTTTTTACAGAATTTTTTTTGCACAAAGAAGAAAAATCATGGCAGTTTTAAAGAATTGCCGTTGAGTAGTTTTCCGTTTAAAAAATAAAGTATGACAGGAATGAGTATGTCTTATTACTGACAATGTTTTGAGTTTAATGATACATTTTTGTTTTTTTTTATAATCTATTTGTAGAAAGGACATGATGATATGATTTTTGATATGGTTTGGTTGGACGATGAATTTCTCGTCAGCGGTGGAAAAGACACAAAAATGGCTCTTTGGCGTGTTCCACAATTTAAAAGATTCTGCCCAACAACAACACACTACATGGAACCGTTGGTAGTGAAGACTGTCAAAAATGCAGACAGGGTCAGGTCCTTAGTTTTCAATCGCTCGCTCAATGAAATTGTCGCTCTCACATTGAACGGTTTTATTCATGTTTGGAAAACAGAGGAATTCAGACAGGTTCGTATTTTAAATACTCGATCTATAATGTACATTTTTAACTATCTGTCCAGGTTCCAAGTAACCTTTATTTGCATAATTTAGGTATCAAGTGATAGTAAAATAGAAGCAACAAAAAGCAGTAATGCAAACCAAGAATAAAAGGTCTCTGTTCCATATAAAGAAATTTTTGGCTTCATACTTTTCAACCTATATGTGAAAGCCAAGGTTGCTTTTGTCTTAGATCAAATATTAGAGTTAAACATTTGTTGTAAGGCTGGCTCAACCCTCTTCATTCATTATCTCTATTCATATTAGCTGAGGAAGTAATAGTCTTATAATTGTTACTGTTACAAAAAGACTTAAAATTTAAATTTTAGGTTTTTTTTTTTTTTTTGTGAGGTTTCATTCCTTTCAAAATTCAGTGACCTATTCTTTAATATTCTAGAAAATAACTAGGAAGTTACAATCTAGTCAAGAGAATGCTTGTATGGCCATGCATGGTAGCGGAACGGTGTATGCAATCGGCAGTAAGTCCTATACTGCATTGTTGGATTCTCGGACCATCCAACCTATCCGAAAGATAGTGTCAAAAAATAATGGATATGGTAGGTTTCAAAATCATTTTATCTTAATATTTTATTCAACTTTTTTTTTTCCATTTTCGCCAAGCTTTGATTCTAAAATATAAGTTTTTTCTGTCCTAAAAGGAAAACTAAATGTATTATATCGCTGAAATATTTCTGTCATCCATGACTCACTCAGTCTCTCGATGACCAGAATTAGTTCAAACGATTTGATGATATTGATCGCTTGGATCCAAAATGGTCAGTAATAATAGTTAGATGTAATTGTTTCAGTTGATTTCTTCTTCTCACTTTATAATATAGGACTATTCAAGTTCTTGAAAATTTAGTAAATTTTCATCAACCATGATAAGTGAAAATTCAAGGAATAATACCATTCAAACTTCAATTTTTTTGTCTTAATTAAGATTTTAAGTACCTTGAATGGCACCCATGTGCTCCATGTGCACAGTTAAACTTTTGTAGTGCCCGTTTCAGATAACTTTTCTGTTTTCGCTTTTTCCTTTCTTTTTCCTTTTCTTAGACTGCAAAAAAGAAAAATTTATCTGAAATGGGCTCTATCAGATGCAGGTTATCAGGAGAATTCTCATCCTTTACATCCTTACAAAGTTAGGCATAAATGATTTGATTAAAGCTCAGCCCCCCTCCCCCCCCCCCCCCCTCCTCAAGCACATTTTCTCTGCTCAAAGGGTCAACTGAGATAATGGTCATAATAATCCAAGAATTTTTCAGCTGTTGAAACTTACAGAGTTATTTTTGTACATCGTAGGTATCAGATCGCTCAGTTTCCAAGGTGACATGCTTACAATTGGCACCGGGTTAGGAACAATATTGTTCTATGATTGGAGAGCGGGTAGATATATAGTATCCAAAGTTAATTCTAGTCGAACGATCTCTCTCAAAACAAGCCGTGGATTTGTGGTAAGTTAATTATACATTAATTATTTCATAAATATCCCTTCTTTACTGGGTAGGAAACTTTTTAATGCAAAAAAATCAGCTCAACTTCTAAGGCCCTGAGAAATAGAACTTCGGCGCTATCTCTGCAGGGCAAATCCTTCAATCAATGGTTATCACTAAAAGTGACTGTTCAAAGAATTAGCAGTATGTATTTGTTAAGATTTTATGCTTTATTCTCTGAAATTTTAGATTTACAGCTTTGAATTGTGGCTAACATCCTCACCAATGATTCCAATCAGTTGGAAAAGCTCTCCATTTTTACAATGATCTGACTTTTGTACTCTCTAATGGACATTTCTTTCGACATTATGCAAACCACATCTTTTGCTCCAAACTTGTTTCAGCAATTCGCAGACAATGATTTTGTGGACCATGGATTTCAGCAAAATCTGAAGTATCTTCCTGCAATTTATACGCACTGCTACGATTTGTCCGGCGTGCGTCTGTTCACTGCTGGCGGTCCACTCGATTCGAATACCAGTGGCCACTATGCAGGATTGTGGCAGTGAGGTATTTTCATTATCCTAACTTTTATTTATTTGTTTGATTTTTTTTTTCTTAAAATCAGGAATACTTTACCCCATATAATTGACCACCTACTTTTGATGCTCAGCAGCAGATTTTGAATATTCATGTGCACAACAATCGAAAGAAGAGCATGATCCCAGAACCCCATTTTTTATGCCCCTCCCTGGAAAATGTGAAATGTACTGTAAAAATTCAATAGGTTTATATCTAGAGCTGTGCGATTAATGAAATGTTAATTGTAATTGCGATTAACTTTTTCAATCATAATTGTAATCAAATTGAAAAATTAATTGTGGTTGAGTTGATTAATTTGACTCCATGAAAGTTTGAATTTGAAATTTTGTTTGTTTAAATATGCGTCACTAGCATACTTAAAGCCTCTAATAAAAATATTGAAGGGAAAGCACCAGCTTTTGCAGTCTTATGAACAATTCTTCAAGAATTCATACAATTTAACTTCGTTTTTGGTCACAAAAACCAAAAAAATAAAGATTACAAAAATTTGATCATTTATCACCTTTTCCCCAATTTTAATGCAAATCGCGATTGTAACCATGATTAATTTCGTCAATTGTAATCAAATTAAAAAATCTTTAATCCCTCAGTTCTATTTATATCTAATTGAATTCTTTTTTTGATTTGGTATAAGGACAGTTTTTAAACTTCAAAGATCAAAAAGTTAAAAAGAAAAAAAATTCACATAAAGAAAGTATGGATCTTTTATTGCCCGTCATGATTTAGTTTGCTGCAAAAGAGGAGCAATTATATGTTTTTGATGAAAAATTTAGTTTTGAATTTGTGAAGTGCAGGAGTTGCCATAACTCCTCGTAACTTTCACTACATTCTTCCTAATTATATAAAAATAGATGACTAGAAACTTAATTTGAAACTTTCCTTGGTCTTCAAATAATTCAACTTAACAGGGTTTTAATGAATCCTAAAAAAATTTGTTCATTATCTCAAGCCCGATTGTTTTCACATTGATAAATTATCAGTAAGTAAGTGAAAAAAATTTTATCGTTCAATAATCCCTGTTGCAGTGATGGTTTAGTCTCATATACCTATTTATCAATAATGCTCATTTTGTGACGTTGCTGTCACAACAAAAAGTAATCAACCGGGCACAGAGCATTACTTGATGTGCTGCATCAAGTCGCATGATGGGCTTTTCCATTCAAAGTGCCATGAAAATTTAGACCCATCGTTTTTCCCCTTCAAAGAAATGGTCAATAATTTGTTGTATTTATAACTTAAAATTGTCTGTGAATCTGCTTACAATTAGTTGTTCACTATTCTGTTCACTCTTGTAAATTTTATCTGGCTGTGTGACCTGCTCTGTGGACTTATGCCTAGTTCTACCACCTCTTGTTAAATTTAACCTCCTGAGGAAGGCAGACTTCCAATGCTTTTTCTTCGGATTTTAGGGTTTACAGTAAATTTTATGGTCCGACTGACATTTTAGACTTTAGTAGGATTGCAAAATTCTAATCTCTGGATCTAATCTCAGCAAATACTTAAAATCTCTGGCCCATTCAACCTAGCAGCTGTTAAATTGTATTAAGGTGATTCGATGGACGCCATATTTTGTGTCAGAACGGCAATCGATATATGGCATCAATTGGTTCCATTTTTTCAGCTACTCGTTATTTTTCTCCAAATTTGAGATCGCAATTCTGTTGTCAGGAGACTAAAGCACTCATTTACCAATTTTAACTTAGAAATTCAATGTAATAAAGGTGTGGTTTTCTCTCTGAAAAAACCACGCCTTTATTACGTTGAATTTCTTTGTTAAAATTGGTAAGTGAGTGCTTTAGTCTCCTGACAACAGAATTGCGATTTCAAAATTGGAGAAAAATGACGATTAGCTGAAAAAATGGAACCAATTGATGCGATATATCACATGCCGTTCTGACACAAAACATGGCGTCCATCGAATCACCTTAAGAGGTGATGGAATCAGGGCACTGCATTATTTTGTCATGTTGTTTTCAGCAAACTGAGCTCATTAAAGCCTCAAAAAATGCATGCATGATCTCATACGAGATGCTGTTTCACCTCATCCCCTAGTCAGTCTCTCGGTTAAAATGTTTTTCTCCAAAAGATGGCTTGTCTTATTGTTTCCTCTCTGAGGTTCATGAAAGCTAAAGTTTTTAAAATGTTCATGTATATACCTTGATTTTCGCACATTTCTTTACTTTGGAACCTATGAGGAACCTTATTATTGTTGCTTTATTTGAAATTTTAATTTATTTCATGAAAATTTTAGCGTAGGACTTGCAAAAGAACATGTTTATGTGTATTCCTTTGAATGGTTTCTGAGATACTTCTTTTGTGTTGTAAAAATTGTATGGCAAAATATGTTCTTTCCTAGTGGGGGAAGGAAGGTGTGATTTTTCTTAACTAGATGTGAATACAAGTTCAAAAATTTGATTCAGATTAATTTTTTTTTGAGTGAGAGGTTTTTTTTTCTTTTTGGGGGAGGGGGGAGGGGGGCTAGTGTCTCCCATGGAGGCAAATTTTCTTATTGTTTAAAAATTAATAACTAAGGCAATTTTATTTACTTTCTTGTCATATGTATGAGTGGCTCAACAAATTTTTGAATAGAATCATTGTAAACAAAAGCATGCTTGTAATTATCTTTCACAGCACAGTTTTTAACTCAGAAAAAGCTAAGATACAGTTACTTAGAAGCACGAGATTTTACAACATGCTCAGGAAGTGCTTAGGTGGTACCTACTCTACAAAAACATGTCATGAACTTGATTTGTCAGCAAGTGATTCAGGCTAAATTGTTGCATTACCATTTCCTGCTAAGCGCAGCATTTGATCAGTGTGAAGCAGATGTTTTTTAACTATGATAGTTGCCTCCAATAAAAATTAGTTTAAGTCGATTGATAATTGAATCTTGATTTGCCACCCATAAGAGGGTCTAATCAGGACAAAGTCATCATTGTACCACATCTATTTTTACGAGGCATGCTGTGCTAGAAGTAGATGAAGCTTGTTTTTCGATGAAGTATGCCAGGGTGTGGTTTAATCATTTTAAAAGTATCTGCACAGCACCTGCAATTTTTTGCTGAAATGTCATTTAGGGGGTCTACTTATTGACTGAAGAATAACAAACCTCTAAATTGGTTTTGTGGCCATGTTTTTATAAGGTTACTTTTCACTTTTTTGGTAAGTATTAGGGGATAAGATGCTAAAATAGTGATTTAGGCTGCATTTGTAACCTGTAAATGTATGCCCAATACATATTAATGGATTCAAATGCCTGCTTGCTACTACTTCTCATACCCTTTTATTATAATTTTGAAAGATCTCAAGGATTTTTCGGGAGGGATTTACAGGCCACACTTACAACCGGCACCACCTTTTCAGCATATCACCCCGAATTATTCTCCCCACAAAAAGGGAATATTGCCTCAACAATGACCACACAATCAATTAAGGGTTTTTTTGGTCCTCAATCAGTAGGCTCTCTAAGTCACAGTCCAGCAAGAAAATTGCGGATGGTTATGAAGAAGCTATTTTGTAAAATGTTTGAACCACACTCCGGCCCATCAACCTCAAAAAAAAAAGAAAAAATCAGATAAAATTAAGGAATGAAATTTATTCGTAGAGAACCTGCGGTAGATAATTCAAGTAATCACAGCAACTTTTGTCACAGCATTTCATTTGTTTACAACTTAAATGTTGATTGTAAAAAGTATAAATTTGCATAATTATATCTCCCTCAGATATCTTTGTGACAGTCCTTGGTTTTTGAAAAAACTCAGCACCATATTTGAGACGTTGGTTGCAGAAAGGGCATTTATTGGTTGTGATATTTCCAGAGTCTCCACTCTTAATTTATATATTAGAGAGGAAACTATTGGGTGAATTTTCTGGCATTTTTCGTTTTCGGTATTGTAAAATTATAAAGAGAATTCAGTAAAAAATTCAATAAATTCCATACATTTGCTATAATTATAAAGGGATGAAACGTTAGGAAAGATTCTAAGACACCGCAACCAGGAAATGCCCTTTTTGCACCCAGCGCTTCATTTATGGCGAAGTATCTATAAACTTGCATCTTGGTGAATTTTGAAGTTTTCATCTTCTCGCAACACTTCATTTCAGGAGAATGGAATCAATAATCAACATTTTATTTCCAAATTCATAACCCGATAAACCCAGGATTTATTATTGATGCATTTAATATGCATAATGTGCATTTTTGTACAGTTTTCTGATTTAGGTTTGATGTCAAATAAGTAATTAAATCTTGTCCTATGTTATCTGATGTATATAATTGTTTACAACAGCTAGATTTTTTCCTCACTTGTGTATCCCTCCTCACTGAGTGCAGATTTAAATTGGGAGACGCACATAATTCTACCAGCATGTTAATATCCTGGCAGTCAAGATTCTCATGCAACAGAGAATATTTCTGGAATAGGTTTCCAATTGGACGAAAGTAGATTGATCAGGATTTTTTCTTTTTGCACTACATGAAAATGTAGCAAGGTCAGTTCAAAAGTTCTCAATGAATTCAGTCTTTACCCATTTTTTGATTAAAAAAACAAAATCTATCGTAACCTGGAATTCCGTTGTTGCTTGTTTTTAACAATTCCAATTACCTTTCTATTCTAAAGCAGGTAAAAAAAGCACGAGTGTGAACTCCCACTTTAGAGAATAAGCTTCAGATGGTACATCGAATCCAAGGTTGAAATTATGTTCTTTTTATGGTATAAAATTGTAATATATGTGTCATTTGATGCATCTATTGAATAAATATCTAATAAATCTCTGCCAATGTAACAAGCATGCTCCTTGTAAAGTTTAATGAGTTTGTCTTATGTAAGGTTGTTGAGCCAATTCGGTCATGTCTTTTAGACTTGTGATACAAAAAAAAAATTGTATATTTCCCCCGTTTTTAATATGTGATGGTTGACTTAAACCCAACGCCAAATATCTTTTCAATGCCCCTTTAAAATTGATTGCTTGGATTTGAGAAATAGTTGTTATGAATTTAAGTTTCTTTCTCTCTTTATTGTTTACTTATTAATTATGTAAAAGATCATAAATTATTTTAATTTGTATTTCGAGTACAAACTTATGTTACGATTTTTAATTTTAAGTATTACATGAGCATTAAAGTTTAAAATTTCATACATATTACTCTCGTTGTTGTGTGTATCTTTTGATTGCCTCACCACAATCTACAGATGATGAGTATGAGCCTTGAGATTAGTCTCTTCTGTTTGGAAAAAGGTTCAATTGAATCATCTTATACAAGAGTGTTCCATAATCTAAACTTTGATATTTTTGAAAAACACTGCTAAATGGACTGTCAGACAGAGTAAGCACAAATTAAAGCATGCTAATATACATTCCCTTCTTAAAAATTCACGTAGAATCCCATTCAGGCAACGAAAATTACTGACATTAACTTCTAATGAAGATATTTTACGTTTTTTATGCATGCATTTAAACCTCTCGCTCATGAAAAAACAAAACTTCACGCAAGTCAAATTGCCCATCAAATGTTGTCATATTAATCTCTGTGGCATGAAAATATGATAGCCTCAATGTAGGCGCTTCAGCTCACAATCAGTTGTTGCATGTTGTTAACACTTCAAACAACACAGGGTAGGGAGGAAACACTGCTTGATTAAGAAGCTCGCCACAACCATTGTAGTGCGCGATTCGGCTCATGCAGAGTATTGTTTTTCTTGCGAGCAGGCAAATCAAATTTCCCAAAATCAATGTGAACTAAAAACGTGAGTACGTTACTTAGAAGTTAATTTAAGCAATCTTTGTTACCTGAATCTTAGTCTGGGTGAAATTATCATCAGGTAACATTTATCATAAAACTTTAATTTGTAGGTACCTTATGACGAAAGATGAACGAAAAGATTCAATTATTTGGCGACAATGAATCAAAAAGAACAAAGCATTTGATTTAGAGACATGAGGAAAAGGTGAATAGATCGGGAGAGTGAGAAACTGATTTGGATGGTCCAGCAAAACGGCATGCGGAATCCGAGATGAGATTACCGCTCGGTGCTGGGATTCCCCTGATTTCCTTGTTGACACACTGCCAACAGTTCACTCAAGTGCTGAAATGAGGAATCTTTCTGGCTCTTCATTGCCAAATAATGAATCTTCTCGGCCGTTTTTCGCGAAAACGGTACATCGTAGAAAGTTGGCGCAATGATAACTTTTGATCAGTATCTTGAGGAGAATCGAATGCCATAAAAAAATTAAGGATCCGCCAGGGTGCACTTTTCCATTAGAGGTGTGCGGGGTCCTTTTCTACCATAAGGGATATGCCTAGAAACCACGCCAGAAATTGAAGGAAAAAATTATTTTAAAAAGGCCCTCTTAAATCCAGATTCTATTGGAATTTGAGTGTTTTGGATTCACAAAAATGGTTTTTAAACATAAAACTGGTTATGCACCAGGAATCTTAAAAAATTAATAAAAGAGAGGGGAGGGGGAGAGAGAGAGAGTTAGCGTGAATAAATAAAATTATACTTTATTTCTGACCGATAAAAATGTACCTAATTACAAAAATAAAGTTTAGTTATGACAGTTAGCCAACATCTTATCAATAGAACCGCAATAAATTCGGTGGAATAAACACGGTATAAAGAGTCTACTGCTTCCGTCAGTCCCAATATAATCATTCCTAAAAAGAGACAAAGACAGACAAGTGCTGGTCAGAAAGTAGCTCTCCATAGATGCCACTGTTAAGGGGTGGACCAATACCATAAATAATCAAGCATCAAGATACTGAGCTAAAAGGATGATTAAATTCTTTGACCTTCTCACAAAGAACAGAGTAATAGCATTAAAACAATGAACGAAACTAGAGTAATAGCATCTAGAGGGCATTTCACCTATCTTAACATGTTGATCAAAAATACAAAATTTGAGTCAAAATTATTATCAGTAAATAGACACAGTTTGATTTGACAAAATAAGTGCAATATGTAATTGAGATTCAAATAATCACTATTTTAATCTGAGGTTTCTGTACAAGGTTTTTTGGGAAGATAGCCAAAGCACATTTCTGGATACGTTCATTCTGCTTTTCGCTATACTTAAAGAATGGCACCAGTATTTCAATGACATTTTGTAAAAACTTATGGTATTTGTTTACTCCCTGTATTATGGAACACCTATAAATATGGTCTCTCATTTTAGACTATTCTCACCTTGCCAATTCCATCAGATAAATAGATGACCGACAGAGTGTAGAATACTTAGACATGCATACATAGAGGGTTTACAAGATAACTTGGTAAAAAAAAAAAAAAAGAAAAAAACACAACTTTAACACATGAGTGAATGAAGCGTATGAATCACAATTAAAAATGACTGATACATGAAAATAAAATGAGAACTGAGCCTCCTCATGAATGCGACAAATTTTTTAACATAAATTTTATTCACTTTGTTATCCGACTCTTGGATTTCTTGCAATATTCTGAGATGCTCATAAAACTATTCCTTCATTGTGACCTTTCAAAACCAGAAAAAATACATTATTGCTTGGGGGCAACATTTTGTCTTTTTCGTAAATGATCAAAGATTATTAAGTACCTATTATCAATTCTGTTAGTGCTTTGTGGCAATGCAATAAATTGAAAACAGGAAAACCTGTAAAGGGAACTGGTGAAATCAATACTTTGAGAGATATTTTTCCCAAGCAGTACCATTGGAGGCTGTTGGGAGAACCCATCCAATTGGAATCAATGAAGAAATTTGGCTATGTGCCACTGCAGTGCTGTTATGAGGAATGGAAAATTTATCCCACTGACTCCTGCAAAAGAAAAATAAATAAATCAATAAAAAAAATACAGTGAGGTTCAAATTACAACCTGGAATATCATGGATTTTAAAATTAATAGTATTAAATAAGTTGCGACTCTAAAAGACGTTATCATGTCTACAACACATCCGTTGACCGAGACCGTCCGACTATTCTGCCGTGATAGCAAAGACAGCAGTAAGTGTCGAATTTTCGAAATTGAGTTTCCTTCAAAATTCATCTAATCTCTTTTAGATGAAATCACTAGGATAGCTGAAACAGCAAAATTTATCTTAATTGTACCAAGATGAGACATGTGAGCAAGCCATAACTGTGCAAAAAATGACATAATTTCAGGCAAGACAATAGTAAGTGACAATATTCCTCCAGAGAGCTAATGAAAACAGTGCTTTCAAGTAAAGTGCCATCCTCAGAAAAATAGAATTCTAGAAATAGGCAAGAATAATGATTTCCAGAACAAACCCAATTGAAGTTAGATTCAAAAATAAAGAGAGAGAACAAACTTGGAGGTATTATAAGCACATTCACATTTATTGATTGAGAAAGTCCGAAAAATTAAGCCATTACCTATCCTTGGTATGCCTCAATTTTCAAAGAATCTGAAAAGTGCAATATCAGTCTCAGTTTCAACAATCTGTTAATTTTGACCAAATAAGCAATTTGATAATCCCTATAGGATAACAAGCTAGGGAAGGACTTAGAGAAAGGTGATATTTATAAGATTAAGGGCAAAAACAGCTTTGGGTTTTATGTAAGGAAAACAAATTGTACCCTACAACTAGGGTACCCAGACACATGAGAAATATCAAGATAGGACAGTGCATTTTTGGAGGAAAAAACATGACGAGGGGCTCACCTTTTAACTACTCAGAGAGACGAACTATGAAAAAGGACTAACATGTAGCAGAGAATTTTACACACACAAAAAGAGGAACATTACTTTTAATCAAGGGATCCACCTGCCCAATACATTATTCAGGGCACTTGACAATAACGGTAACATAGTGGAGAACATCCAAGATACTGAATCAGTTAAATGGACCTAATGATAGCTGCAGGGCAGAGACATGCCACTGAAACATTTATTTTTTTAGAAAAAGAGTTTGAGGTTTTGTTTTTATTTAATTTTACGAAATTTTTTTTACAGTTTTGCATTTGTCTACTTATGAGTGACTCAAGTCCTATAGCTTATTATAAATAAAAAAAATAATTGAAAATTTTGAAAATATTGATATGCTTGGTGAAGAGGGTTACAAAACATCGGAGTAAAGTATGGGGAACTACTTTAAATTAGGTTTATATGGCACTACCCTCTATCCTTTGGACATAGAGCAGCTACAAATGAGAAAAAGTAGGAAGTAAAGCTTATGTACCTTATCAGAAGCAGCTCATTGAAATCACTGTAGAACTGGTGAGAATCTTCTGTACCAAACAAGAGAGTTTTCCACGAATTGAGGGCTTCTTCTTCAAGATGTTTTTTGGATTTAATGGTTTCTAGATTCGCTTCAGATAACATAACTCTGAGACCTTGTTCTTCTAGCTCATACTCTTTCAGCTTAGCAGTCCACATTTGTTTCAGATTTTCTGAGAAGGAAAAATTAAAATTACAAAGCTGGAAAAAAATCAGTCTAAAACTATAATTTTTGAGAGCAAGTCCTAAATCATCATGAAACTTTGATGATACCTTGAAATTTTCGAACAGGCACACAACAGCTACTATAATTTACTCTTCATTCATGTTGACTGCCGGACCTTTTTACCTTAGGTAATGATCATCTTCTTGATGATGCTGCATATTCTTCATTTATTTTCCCTCAAAATTCTTTGATCTCAGAAACCTCCCTTTGGCATCCTGATAGCTTCCCTGCCTTGCAAATTACGTTCGCTGAAGGCACAGTCAAACATTTAACCTCGGGCCAACCAAACTCTTCGGTATTTAAATGCCCAACTCAAACCTCAAATACCATCCATAAATATGTACCTAGGTATTTTTTGCTGCTGAAACCGAATAAGACTTACATTCATTTCTAGCTAGCATGCACAAGTTTTTTGATAAGTTGTGTTGTCTCTGGAAAATCCTGTTTTCAGTTATTTTATCAATTTTCAAGCTATCATAAACGTAGGGCATTTTATTTTTCAATGCTATTTCATTAAGAATCCTCATTCCAGACCCTTGCCTCATATGAAATTTTGTTTTTGTTAACATGCGCCTTTGAATGCCTCAATATGGCTCGCAAAAACCTAAGTGAATTTGCACAAGGAATAACAGTGAGAACAACGTCAATAATGATCACTCAGACATAAGAAAGAAACCTCTCTATTTGGCGGGGGGCAAACTATGAGATGAGGTGGTGGGCTGCTTTTTCACAGTAAAACCAGGAGGAAAAATTTCTGATGAACTTACCAAAAACGATAAGGGAATCTACAGTGTTTGAGTCTTGTTGATTTTGAGTAAGCTGCCGTTTCAAAAGTCTCAGCTTTTCTAAACCTGACAGTAGATCTAGCTGCCGGGTAGCTTCTGTTGTGCGCCGAGTGACTTCTGATAAAACAAGCTGTGCCTCTTTCTTCAATTGTTCATCCTAGATTGAAGGGAACCAGCAATTTAAAATACTTGTTAAAACTTCTAAATTACAATCGAAGGTTAGACTTGAATACTAGAAAGGTACATGTACATAGGGTGTCCCAAAAGTACTGCCCCTTTTTCCGCAGAGGGCGAAAGAATGCAGATATCAAAATGCGGTTTGTGTGAGGTTATAGTCCTAGTAATTACCTATAAAACAAGACCAAGTTGAGCTCTGTAGCTTAAAATTTGACCGAGATACAGCATTTTGAAAGTGACGTGTCAAGGTGCCGCCTACGAGATTTTCAACATTTTTTTACGGACGAACCCTAGGACGAACAGACACGACGCATCTGCAGGTGGTCCTTTAAGATCCGGTGCAATGAACTTTTTGAGATGTCAAGCAACACCTGAAACTTACGCAAGGATAAATGACGGTCTCCTCGAACAACAGCAGCAACGGTACCGATTAATTCGTCTGTGGTGGAGGTAGACGGTCGGCCCGGTTTCGCGGGACTTTCCGTCGATTCGCGGCCGCCAGAAAAAGATTTAAACCAACGACCAATGCTACTTCTGTCCAAACAGTCGTCTTTATACACGCCTTTCATTTCATTAAAAGTGTTTTTTACTGACATTCCTCGACGAAAACAATGACGAATAACGTGGTGTTGTTCTTTTCTTAATTCGGTACTCATCGCGAAAGAAACTTCCAAAACGACAGAGGGATGAACTCAGATTGACGTGCCGGGAAAGCTTGACCAACTTGGATGGCACTAGCGGACACTTTCAATCCTGTCGTTGGTCTGCATAGGGGCGCTTACACGTTGCCAAATGCCGCCTAAAACACAGTGTTGCCATATGTTTCTGGCCGCTTCTTCTTCTTTTTAAAACCGTTTCATTCTTAAACTTGGTTTTTTCTTTCGTAAAAAATGTTGAAAATCTCGTAGGCGGCACCTTGACACGTCACTTTCAAAATGCTGTATCTCGGTCAAATTTTAAGCTACAGAGCTCAACTTGGTCTTGTTTTATAGGTAATTACTAGGACTATAACCTCACACAAACCGCATTTTGATATCTGCATTCTTTCGCCCTCTGCGGAAAAAGGGGCAGTACTTTTGGGACACCCTATGTATTTGAGGATTTTACAATGAAGTTAAGCCTACCAACTGTGGTGGAAGGATTTTTATTCTTCTTCAAATTAAGGGTCCAGCAAACCCTTTGGCTTCCCATCATGTAGTAAACATCCTCCTTATCTCCTTTTGCATGCATGAGGGTCAACAGAATTATAAAATTGTTGAAGCCATCTAAAATACGAATGCATGGCTTTGAGAATTGTTTAAATAGCAAAAAAGTCGACTCCACAAGCGTATTTGTCACTTGTGCAATTACGTGTAAGATAATGTAGTAGTTATTATTATATCTTGATCTTCACTCAATATTTCCTCTGCTTACTCACAGCTTCAACGACGGCATTCTTTTTCAGGAGAGATTCAAAAGTTGATATAATACATAAAATTTGACAAGAATTTATTTTTGTCATATTGATTATCCACTTTAGGATGTCTATAAACTGAATCTTCCTTACTCTCTCTACACATTTTAGCCTTCTTCCTTTTCACAATAATTTCTGGCCACAAGGCTAGGGAGCAGGGGTGCAGAAAATTTCTGACAATGTGGCTACAGAGCATGAAAATGCTGATACTTTGAGGATAAAGAAAAAAGAGAGGTTGGCACTTAAAAAAATTTCAGAAAAAAGGGATTTTAATAATGGGAAGGCTAAAAACGTTCCGCATCCCTGGAAATGTGTGCCAGCGCTGCGGAGTGCCTTCAAGTCTAGGAATGAGAGCCCTTTGGTTAAACTGTGAAGGTTTGTTGCGGTGAGCCTGAAGCGTAGTACACTATAAGCTCGGCTCTTAGCTACTGGTATTAAAAAATTTCAAAATAAATGAGAGAACTATTAAAAGCAAAATTTGAGTTACCCTTTTAACACTTGCTGCTATTTCCACTTGGGCTATCATCCAGTCATCTATTTGTTGGCTCACTATTTTCCGATCATTTTCTTTTTTCACTCTTTCTTGGTGGTATGCTGCATTCCTCCTCCCAAGGCTTGCTCTTTTTTTCTGTCTTTTTCTCAGCTGAATTTTGACTGAGGCCAGAATTTTTGGGTCTGTTACATACTCCAGCTTGTCTTTGATAATTTTCTGCACATATTTTAGGAAAACGTTCTTTGACTTTAATGTGTCAGATTGATTGACTAAGAAAACATAGAAAGTCAACTAGGGTGCTCCTGGTCCGGGAATAAATGCACCGCGTTAAGCAGAGAGGAACCAAGCTACATCAGCTATTGCCAAATTTAATTGGGTAATCTAATGTTTTGCATGAAAACGGTTGTGCAGATTTTAGTGCAAACAGTGAAATTTCTGCCTAGAGCAAAGCAAATTCCTCCACATTTTCAAAAGAATCCGCACAAAGGTTATCTTGTAAAAAATTAAATTGACCAGTTAAATTTGTCAATAGCTGATTTGGCTTGGTTTTTCTGCTAAACGCGGTCCAAATATTGATCAAGCAAAGGGGAGTCTAGAGTGCTTGAGGTCTGAAAAAGGTTCAGACTGCTGACCCTTAGTTATTGTCGAAGGTACATGACGACACTACAATGATGAGCTTGATAACAAGAAAAGACAGGGCATGTCTTGTCAAGTCATTTACTTGGCCAGTTTTAGTCCTCTTGTCTTGGGAGGACAAAGTAATTGCTTTATGAGAAAAGTTAAAGGAGAAATTAGTTATTTATGAAAAGGATGGCAGGAGTGACTTTTGCAGTGTTCATTTCAAAGGTTGCAAGCAGTGTCCTCCAAAGAACAGTATAGTAAAATTACTTGGAGTGTTAAAGAGCTGGAATCTTTTGGTTCTTTGTTCTCTCTCTACCTCACTTGTCTACAGATTTGCCCAACTCATCCCTGGGCAAAAGCCGATTTTTTTAAACATTTCACTATGTGTCCGAGTGGTGAGCAATTCATGTTTTGACTGAACATTTCTCAATTGGCTAAAAAAATCAAGTATTGACCATGACAATAATTGAAGAAAAAGTCAATAGGATCTATCCATGAAATGATCAGATCAATACATAATACAAATTGACATTTGGAAAGATACTTGGAAAAAATTAATGAATAGTATCAAATTAATACCTTTAAAGTTTCCATTTTGTGACAGGTTCCATCCCACTCTTCATCGCTTAAAGTTTCTACATTCCCTTTCATGGTCAAAGAGAGATTTTGCAGCTCCCTAGCACTTGACATGCACTTCTCCAATTCAATGCGAAACTCATGAATCTAGAAAAATAAAAACTCAGACAGAATAACACAAAAATATGCACAAACAAATGCACCATTGGACGTTGAGAGTGGAGAAACACTCCCACTCCCACTCCCCCCCCCCCCCCCCCCCCCCGTGAAGGACCATTGTAATGGTCATGGATTGGATGATTTTATAGATACTGAGACAATTTTTTCTGTGATTTCTTTCCATGACACAACAGGCTACCTAATTAAAATTTTGTTAAATTTTTGGATGTGTGCCAAAGTTGTATTATTTCACTTGAGTTAAAAATCTGAAAACCTTCAAAAAAACAAAAAAAAACTCAACTTACACAGATATCTTATTACCTAAAATCCTTCCGAGATGTTAAAATTGCTTAAAAGGGGTGAAATTAACTTCTTCTCTCTCAGATTGAGAGCTTTGGTCCTGCAGAATGCATTCTACCATAGGTATTGATGATCTCTCAAATCTTAAGATTTAATCCATCGCCTCTTTCCTCTTTGTATGTTTGCTCTTTATTTTCTATTGCATAGTCTCATTTAACCACCATGGTTCGTATTATGATTGTCAAGCATTTTTGTAATATTTTGTACTTTTAATAGCTTGATGTTAGCCAAAGATTGTTAAAAATAATGTAACGATGATGGTAATAACTGTGTATTTTAAAATTGATGTTGGAATGTTGTGATGACTTGTACAATCCCTAAAGAGGAGTAAATTTACCAATAGCAAAATAAAATAAATAAAAAAATAAAGCTTGAAAATATAATGTTTCAGTACTGCCTCACCCAAAATGGTTGTCTGGGCTTCACTGCATCCACTGGTTGGCAAAGTGATTTGTTTTCAAGCCATTCTGAGACAGACTTGAACTGTAGACTTGGGACCATGAAACTTTCGAATTGGTTGCAAGAGACTGGCTGTGATATTGGAGGTTGTTCTTGAAAAACGTGCTGTGGCAAACTTTGGGCCCTCGCAACACTCTCATTCACTGAATTGATGGCATAGTTCTGGGAGGGCATTTGAGGGGGCATAAAGGGACCACCAGGAAATGGCGGACAAAACATTGCGGGAGATCCAAAAGTCTGATCAAAATTTGACCCAGGAACTGTACCAGGAGGCGGTACATTGAAATTACCATGTGGCGGGGCGTTAGGAATGATTTGTCTTCGCAAGTTCACATTTTCCCAGCCACTGAAATTATTTTCATGAGGATTTCTTGAGGCATCATTATTCCAAGGTCCATTCGGTCCTTGATGATGGTTTGGATACATTTTCACCAGCTGATGAATTAGCACTAAAAGTTCCGGTAGTGTTAACAACACTCAGTATTTAACTGTGAATTACTAGAGTCTCAGCACTCGGGCGAGGTCTTTCTCTCACATGGATTAAAAAATGTTAGTAAATTGTTTTTTTTTTTAAAGAATGAGGGTCCAACTTAAATTGAAAACGGTGATAAAAAAGTGTAAAATTAAGGGTTAGAAATGTGGAAACTTAGAGGTGATGCAAAATCAAGAGGATTGTCTATTAAGTTGGTAGTTCTGACTTTGCTTCTTCAAGGATTTGAACAGCTGTTGCATAGTCTTCTTCTTCTGCAAGATCCTTTTCATGGTCAACAAGTGTTTTGAGTTCTTCAAACGCCTTTGCAAGTCTTCGCTGACAGTCTGGCACCATCATTAGGGATTCTCTCAAGACTTCTTCTTGCTTCTTGATGTCATACTCATCTTTGTCTGAAAAATGAGAGGAAGACTGAGCGAACTTCGATTCAATTCAATTTAATTCTTTTCAAATACACATAATTTCATTACAGAGTAGGCTCCATCCCCCACCAAGACAAGAGCACAGCTCGAGTGGTGGGTGTCAAGACAACTAATCATAGCTCAACTACATAATGTAATCTATATCTTTACTTTACTACCAAATGTTTACCGTAATCTTTTCTTTTGCCAATCTTGATCTTTACCAAATCTTTATAATCTTGTCTTACTTACCAAACCATTTTAACTTGCAATTGTTACAATGGATAAGGACTGTGACTGAAAATGAAAAAATGGAGTACACTTCCTTGAGAAAAATTATACAGGCGAATTGTTAGTGTTCTTGATGGAAGTCAGCGAATTAACGTCGGTCTATCCATGTTTGTTATACGCTGTCTAGATGTTTGTAAACTAAGCTAATCAGCCAATTCAGATTGGCTTAGGAGCTTGCTTGCATGTAGGTACATAGACTAATTTTGCAGACATGATGGCAAGTCATTCAATAATAGGTCTTTGGGATGTTCTCAAGGGGTAACATGACATTAATGGAGTCAATAGAAGTTGACGTTTGTCTCAACATACGATGTGCGAGCTCTAGATAGAGAAATAGGGTCAAAATGGCATTTAAAATCTTATCGTTTAGGAATAATATCTGAACAGAAAATTGTGACAGGATTAGTCCAGGCATAGCAAACAATTTTTTGGTGCTGTGGGAGGGGGGCCAACGGTTTACTAACTCTTCATAGTGGTATAAAGAAAGAGAGCTTCTAATAGTATGCTATCATAGCTTATGCTCAGGACAGAGAGAGCACCGGCTGTCTGAGAGACACCTTCGCTTCACCAGTAATGCCCAAAAATGCATCTGCAAAGGAAGAATTGCATTTAAAAATATCAATCTACTTCCATTGCAAATGAATATTTTCAAGGTAAAATTCCATTCTTCCTTCTTCCAATTTTACAATTTTCATGTTGTATGCTATTCTCTTAACTAATGTACAGAGGCTTGCACTATCATTTCAAGGCCTAAGCTCAAAGTTTAGTTTTTAGCCAGATTTTTTATTGACTCAGTGCAATGTATAGAATACTACTTAGTTCCACTGCAACAGGACTTAGGGAGTATTCATCTTATGACCAAATTGGAGAAGACTGGTGGGAGATTTTTAAGGACCAACTTACTTTGACTTTTGAGATTTTGAATGCGATTCCTCTGAGATTCTGCTTCACGCTCGTACATTACTTTTTCTTTTGTCAACCTCTTGACAACACCTGTTTTAATTTTTAAAGCTTTGATTCGAGGATCAGCCATTTTCACTCGAGGTAAAAAGAGTAACAATGGAAAATGGTGATAAATTCAATCTTTTATCAAATTTGGAACATTTTTCACATAGATACAATAAACTTATTAGAATTATTGATTTCACAACCGCACAATGCTCAATATCCGTTGATCCATAGAGAAAAAAAAGGAGGTGTTTGCATTTCGGGCATCTTGGAATTTTTCATAGAGTATCTATAGCTTTGATGACGTCATTGGGTACAGCGACGTTTTTATCCTGTCGATTTTCTTGGAAATGGTGTAATTTAAGGGAAAAAGTCATTCTATAAAAAGTGCTTGAAATTAAATAAAGAGTTGATTTAAGTAAAAAAATCGGACATTATGGTCCGTTTTTACAGCGTCAACATAACCCTCAACGAGCGTCTTGTTTACATTGATGACGTAGGTGGGTACAAATCCTCAAGATGCAAACACCTCCTTTTTTTTCTCTATGCCGTTGATCACCGCGCTGAATCTATCAGACCCCTATCAGACCAGCCCATGAACAACGTGCCAGGGCATGCCTCCCACCAGGCAAGTCTCTGGGCCCGCACCAGTAGTACATTCAACCACCGCTGCAGCGCTGCGCATCCGCATGCGCCAAGCGCAACTTTAAAGTCCGCTATATAAAAGACCAAACCACGGATCTCGATAAAACTTATGGAATACACTAATCATTACCTTAAGTATCCAGAGAAACCATCCCTTCGAGTGTGCACTGATCCCTTCAACCCCTAACTCAACATTCCGCTCTCATCAGACCAGGTAGGATTTTTCAAGTTACCGCCCGGCAAGACCGGCTTTAAGCTCGAATATAAAAAAAACTAAACCACGGATTTCGATAAAACTTATGGAATACACTAATCATATCCTTTAGTCTCCAGAAAAACCATCCCTTCGAGTGTGCACTCATCCCTTCAACCCCTAACTCAAAATTCCGCTCTCATCAGACCAGCTAGGATTTTTTACTCTTCCGAGCCGCAGCTCAAATATAAAGTCCAGTAAAAAACCAAACCACGGATTTCAATGAAACATTCGGAAAAGCCCCTCCATGTCTTCAATTAACCGGAAAAACCGTCCCTTCGAGTGTGCACTGGTCTCTTCAACCCCTAACTCAACATTGCGCGCTCATCACATCACCTAAAATTTTTTACTCTTCCGGATTTTTTAATTTCCCGGTCGAAAAATCAACTTCAGACTCGAATACCGAAAATTCTACGCCGCCGATTTCGATTAAACCTTTACAGCACTCCGATCGTGTCCCTATCGAACTGGGAAGTCCCTCGTCCAAAGGGATACTTTTGCCGATCAACCCCTAATTCACTCCTCGCGTCTATCAGACCGAGAATGGATTATTGAATTTCCCGCTCGAAAAATGAACTTCAAAGTCGAATACCGAAACTTCTACGCCGCCGATTTCGATGAAACCTTTACAGCACACCGATCGTGTCCCTATCTGTCAAGGAAAACCCTCGTCGAAAGGGATACTTTTGCCGATCAACCCCTAATTCACTCCTCGCGTCTATCAGACCGAGAATGGATTTTTGAATTTCCGGCTCGAAAAATGAACTTCAGAGTCGAATACCGAAACTTCTACGCCGCCGATTTCGATGAAACCTTTACAGCACTCCGATCGTGTCCCTATCTGTCAAGGGAAACCCTCGTCGAAAGGGATACTTTTACCGGTTTAATCGAAATCGGCGGCGTAGAATTTTCGGTATTCGACTCTGAAGTTCATTTTTCGAGCGGGAAATTCAAAAATCCATTCTCGGTGTGATAGACGCGAGGAGTGAATTAGGGGTTGATCGGCAAAAGTATCCCTTTGGACGAGGGACTTCCCAGTTAAATAGGGACACGATCGGAGTGCTGTAAAGGTTTAATCGAAATCGGCGGCGTAGAATTTTTGGTATTCGACTCTGAAGTTCATTTTTCGAGCCGGAAATTCAAAAATCCATTCTCGGTCTGATAGACGCGAGGAGTGAATTAGGGGTTAATCGGCAAAAGTATCCCTCTGGACGAGGGTTTTCCTTGACAGATAGAAAAACGATCGGAGTGCTGTAAAGGTTTAATCGAAATCGGCGGCGTAGAAGTTTCGGTATTCGACTCTGAAGTTCATTTTTCGAGCCGGAAATTCAAAAATCCATTCTCGGTCTGATAGACGCGTGGAGTGAATTAGGGGTTGATCGGCAAAAGTATCCCTTTCGACGAGGGTTTCCCTTGACAGATAGAGACACGATCGGAGTGCTGTAAAGGTTTAATCGAAATCGGCGGCGTAGAAGTTTCGGTATTCGACTCTGAAGTTCATTTTTCGAGCCGGAAATTCAAAAATCGATTCTCGGTCTGATAGACGCGAGGAGTGAATTAGGGGTTAATCGGCAAAAGTATCCCTCTGGACGAGGGTTTTCCTTGACAGATAGAGAAACGATCGGAGTGCTGTAAAGGTTTAATCGAAATCGGCGGCGTAGAAGTTTCGGTATTCGACTCTGAAGTTCATTTTTCGAGCCGGAAATTCAAAAATCCATTCTCGGTCTGATAGACGCGTGGAGTGAATTAGGGGTTGATCGGCAAAAGTATCCCTTTGGACGAGGGACTTCCCAGTTAAATAGGGACACGATCGGAGTGCTGTAAAGGTTTAATCGAAATCGGCGGCGTAGAAGTTTCGGTATTCGACTCTGAAGTTCATTTTTCGAGCCGGAAATTCAAAAATCCATTCTCGGTCTGATAGACGCGCTGAGTGAATTAGGGGTTGATCGGCAAAAGTATCCCTTTCGACGAGGGTTTCCCTTGACAGATAGGGACACGATCGGAGTGCTGTAAAGGTTTCATCGAAATCGGCGGCGTAGAAGTTTCGGTATTCGACTCTAAAGTTCATTTTTCGAGCCGGAAATTCAAAAATCCATTCTCGGTCCGATAGACGCGCTGAGTGAATTAGGGGTTGATCGGCAAAAGTATCCCTTTGGACGAGGGACTTCCCAGTTAAATAGGGACACGATCGGAGTGCTGTAAAGGTTTAATCGAAATCGGCGGCGTAGAATTTTTGGTATTCGACTCTGAAGTTCATTTTTCGAGCCGGAAATTCAAAAATCCATTCTCGGTCTGATAGACGCGAGGAGTGAATTAGGGGTTAATCGGCAAAAGTATCCCTCTGGACGAGGGTTTTCCTTGACAGATAGAAAAACGATCGGAGTGCTGTAAAGGTTTAATCGAAATCGGCGGCGTAGAAGTTTCGGTATTCGACTCTGAAGTTCATTTTTCGAGCCGGAAATTCAAAAATCCATTCTCGGTCTGATAGACGCGTGGAGTGAATTAGGGGTTGATCGGCAAAAGTATCCCTTTCGACGAGGGTTTCCCTTGACAGATAGAGACACGATCGGAGTGCTGTAAAGGTTTAATCGAAATCGGCGGCGTAGAAGTTTCGGTATTCGACTCTGAAGTTCATTTTTCGAGCCGGAAATTCAAAAATCGATTCTCGGTCTGATAGACGCGAGGAGTGAATTAGGGGTTAATCGGCAAAAGTATCCCTCTGGACGAGGGTTTTCCTTGACAGATAGAGAAACGATCGGAGTGCTGTAAAGGTTTAATCGAAATCGGCGGCGTAAAAGTTTCGGTATTCGACTCTGAAGTTCATTTTTCGAGCCGGAAATTCAAAAATCCATTCTCGGTCTGATAGACGCGTGGAGTGAATTAGGGGTTGATCGGCAAAAGTATCCCTTTCGACGAGGGACTTCCCAGTTAAATAGGGACACGATCGGAGTGCTGTAAAGGTTTAATCGAAATCGGCGGCGTAGAATTTTTGGTATTCGACTCTGAAGTTCATTTTTCGAGCCGGAAATTCAAAAATCCATTCTCGGTCTGATAGACGCGAGGAGTGAATTAGGGGTTAATCGGCAAAAGTATCCCTCTGGACGAGGGTTTTCCTTGACAGATAGAAAAACGATCGGAGTGCTGTAAAGGTTTAATCGAAATCGGCGGCGTAGAAGTTTCGGTATTCGACTCTGAAGTTCATTTTTCGAGCCGGAAATTCAAAAATCCATTCTCGGTCTGATAGACGCGTGGAGTGAATTAGGGGTTGATCGGCAAAAGTATCCCTTTCGACGAGGGTTTCCCTTGACAGATAGAGACACGATCGGAGTGCTGTAAAGATTTAATCGAAATCGGCGGCGTAGAAGTTTCGGTATTCGACTCTGAAGTTCATTTTTCGAGCGGGAAATTTAAAAACCTCGATCGGTCCGACGGATTTGCGGACTGAATTAGGGGTTGATCGGCACAAGTATCCCTCGGGACGAGGGTTTTTCTCGACAGATAGGGACACGATTGGTGTGCTGTAAAGGTTTCATCGAAATCCGTGGTTTTGTTTTCTTTATATTCGGGCTTAAAGTTGCCCTTTTGCGCGGTAAATTTAAAAAACCGAGCTGGTCTGATGGGCGCGCGGGAGCGAGTTAGGGGATGAAGGGACTCATTCGCGCTCTCAGCGATGATGTTTTTCGATAATTGGTGACATTGTCCGTGTTTTCAAAAAGTTTCATCGAAATCCGTGGTTTTTTTTTTTTTTTTAATTCGAGCTTAAAGATGCCCTTTTGCGCGGTAAATGTAAAAAACGGAGCTGGTCTGATGGGCGCGCGGTAGCGAGTTAGGGGATGAAGGGACTCATTTGCGCTCTCAGCGATGATGTTTTTCGATAATTGGAGACATTAACCGTCTTTTCAAAAAGTTTCATCGAAATCCGTGGTTTTGTTTTTTTTATATTGGACCTTAAAGTCGGCGTTGCCAGACGGGAACTTGAAAAATCCACGCTGGTCTGAGGAGTGCGCGGGGTGGAGTTAGGGTTTGAAGATATCAGTGCACACTCGAAGGGACGGTTTTTCCGGTTAATTGAAGACATGAAGGGGCTTTCTGAAAGTTTCATCGAAATCCGTGGTTTTGTTTTTTTTATATTCCAGCTTAAATTTGATTTTGCCGGGCGGTACCTTGAAAAATCCTACCTGGTCTGATGAGAGCGGAATGCTGAGTTAGGGGCTAAAGGGATGAGTGCACACTCAAAGGGGTGGTTTTTCTGGATACTTAAGGATATGATTAGTGTATTCCATAAGTTTCATCGAGATCCGTGGTTTGGTTTTTTATATATCGGACTTTAAAGTTGCGCTTGGCGCATGCGGATGCGCAGCGCTGCAGCGGTGGTTGAATGTACTACTGGTTCGGGCCCAGAGACTTGGCAGGTGTGAGGGATGCCCTTGCGCATCGTTCATGAGCTGGTCTGATAGAGGTCTGATAGATTCAGCGCGGTCCGTTGATCCGTTGTCAAGACAGAAACCACGGCGCTTTTTTGAGGTTACGGCCTACGGCCTTTCCTTCAATTTTCAAGCCCATAGTACACATCTCACAAGAAATTTCACACACACTATTGATCATATTCTTCAATCAATCTTCAATATTTCCCTAAATATCAGTGTATTATATAATTTTAGGACAGCGACCTAAATTATTGGAATATCATTATCATATTGGGGCGGGTAGTAATATCAAAAATGTTTGATAGACTGAAACAAAAAGCTTTCTTCATGAGTTCATGACCTTCTTGTGGCTTTTACATCATCTGTTGCAAGTGTTACATTGGCTTCAAGTTCTAATGTTTACTGTTTACAACATGTTACAGTCGTTCAGCGTGCTCGATTATTTTTATTTGATCCTCCTGTTACAAACTAGAATCGCAGTTTTCCCTCCAAACATGAAGTTCTAAGTTTTTTAAACATGTTAGAAGACATATTTCCAGCTGCCAAACGAATCATTGCTGAAATATCCAGCAGTTTCAAAAGGGATCCAAAGCTGTAAGTGTGAGGTTATGTTTGTGTGTTTGTTTTAATACCATTAAGGACCTCTGTTTTTATATTGAAGAGCAACCTCTTGAACGAATGTGAATGAATTATTAAATACTGCTATGATCGCTTATTATTTGAGCGCGAAGCTTCAAAACTGATAACGAGTTTTAGCCGATTGCTGGACCAGGCTGCTGCTTCGTGCTCCCCCCCCCCCCCCCCATCTTCTACATGTCTCTCAACGGTAGAGTTTGGTATGGTTCTCCTCCGCACAACTTCGGTACAGGTGCAGCTTCTGCCACATGTATGCCAAATGTTATATAAAACTGAGTCTCCGCAGAACTTGCAGCCTTCTGGTCAAACTGTAGATACGAAAAACTGAATATTAGGATAGTGTCCTTCATAATTTGTCCTCTCTTCAGTTGAAATGGAAAATCAATGGATTAGGTGTTGTAAACCCTGAGCTAGGTTACATCCTTTACTCTTTTTTGAAGACCATTATCTAACGAAAGTGGCAAGGCTGCAAAATTAAAAGTAGCAATCTATCTCATCAATTCTCTTTTCTACCTATTGTATCATATCTTTCCCAGTCAAAAATCACTTTTCTGACATGGCCTGATGTTTTAGTCCAGCTTCGCAGAATGGGCACCCTTGTCCAGTTAAAAATGAGCCTAGCTCAAGACTAGTAGGACCCAAAGTTCATTAGTCGCCCACATTCTCATTGAATATTTACAGAAAAACTACTTGTGGCAAGCATTCATTTTTTTTTTTTTTAGCCTATGTAAGTTTTTACTGGCAAGTAATTGTAAATTGTCCCTAGTTCTAGTTAACTTAACTTAATCTGTTTGTTTTCTTTGCAGAAAATCTTTTGAAATAATCCCTCAACCAGAGAGCCAGAACAAATCGCCTGTTCATTTAGTTGAGCACTGTCTTGGACTGGAGTCATGGAGTGTTCCACATATTTTTTATTATGCTTATCGGAACATAAACGAAATATCATCAAAAAATTATCGATCAAAATTTAAAGGTTAGTAATTTTTAATTATTTAGCATTGCATTTAGTTGAAACTTCCTCTCTTTATGAATGGCGTTTTGAAAGGCTGCGTTAAGAAAACCAAAGAGAAATATAATACAACATATTGGAAGTAAAGTAGAGCCATTAAAATGGCTACAACTAAACCAATCTTTTCAGTCATTGCCTTGAAATCTGTCATAGTGGCAGCACAAATTTAATCGGTCAAGCACAGCCCAATGTACATACTCAAAGCTTCAAAAACTATATGTTGCATCAGGAGAACCCAAACCCAAATATTTATTTTTCTGGGTCAAGTGTGACAGTTGAGGCAAAAGGTCAGTACTTAGTTAAACTTAATGATATTTCTGTTAATTACTCAAAACACTTTGAAATGTATACATTTTCTAAATATACTTGTGTATGATTGAAAACTATATGAATTGATGACAACTAATCTGACTGAGACAAAATATCTTTCCAAGTGTACCTCTAAGACTTGTAAATCCATCAAAAATGTTTTTAGAATTCTTCCTTGTGTGTTGAGTTAATCCAGAGCTCCCTTTGCTATCCTTAAAGATCAATTACTCTATGGAGAGGATAAATAAGAAATTTTTTAGTGGACAGGAACTGTTAGTTTTTCACAAGAAAATGTCTTATTGATTGATTATGAGATGGAGTATATTAATGATGTGTTCAAAGGGCACCACTGTTCGTTCTTTTCTTGGACGCTCAAGACAAATTTTGTCATGCTCATTGGTTTTCCTTTGCAGATCCTGAGTCCCTCTCCAATTTACTAACCACTGCACTTTTGCTGAATCCAGGAATTGTAACTTTTTGGAATTTGCGGCGACAACTTTTGGAGTTAGGCCACCTTTGTCCATGTGATGAATTGCATTTTTCATTGGTAGTCTTATCATTTAAACCAAAATGTGGTGATGTTTTCAACTATCGAAGGTGGATTCTTTCGAAACTATTCAAAGGTAAGCTTTGTGATACAGTTTTTCCCTCTGTTTCACCAATTCTATCAAAGTCTTGCACAGCGCATATATATAATTAGTATGATGATAAACTGACTGCTAACATTACAGGAAATTTTATTTCAACCTAAAGTAAAAGCCGTCAGTAGAGATATTTTTTGAAAAAGCCAACTTAGAAAATCAGGTGAATGTGTCAAACTTGAAAATATGATTCAAACAATGATGCTCTGACAGGTAAGAAGTGTCAACAAAAATTATTTGTCTTTGTCTCCCCTGTATGAACAGAGGCTAACAACTTCATTTTTTCCATTTTACAGAAGATCCTGGTAACTCTAGTTTAGTAGAAACTGAATTCCAAATAGTTTTGAGGGCAGCAGAAAATTATGCATGCAATTACAATGCATGGAATCACTGTCTATGGTGCATTCAATTTGTGACCTCTCCAAACGAACTACTAAGTCTTCTAGCTCAACTTGACACGTGGACATCTCAGCACGTTTCAGACCACAGTGTACTTTCTTTTCGACAGTCCGTCATCAAACGATTCAATGCCCTCTACATTTCCATGCAAGTGCCTCCACCCCTCAACGTTCAGTATTTAAATCTTGTCAGTGAAAGTATTAAGTGTTTCCTTGAAAAAGGTAAAATTTCTGACTCTACTGCCGAAGTAATCTCTTCCTCTTCTAGTTCCATTCCTGTCGGTTTAGTTCTTCATGAACTACTATCCAATTCGGAATTGATTCTCCGATATTCTGGACACGAAGCACTTTGGGCCCATCGGAGATTTATCATGTTTTATCTGTTCAATTTTTTTCTAAATGAGTCACCTTCGTCAGATTCTAATTTTTTTAGAATCTGTAAATTTTCTCAAGTTCATGCAGGTGAATCATCTCCAAAAAATGATGAAAAATTGCTCATTTCTAGTTCAGAAAATATAGAATTTCTCAAGTCAGAAGTATTAAATCGCGAAAGGAAGTTCTTGGATTTGAGCACTCCAAATGATAGTCATCACAGTGATAAGTATAAAAAATGGGTGAACAAAATGCTCAAGCTAAATTTTGATGAGATCCAAGAAGGTGTTGGAAGTTTTTAATCAGCACATAGACATCTATTTTCAATTATCAGTAATTTTAAAGAGTTGACTCCAAAAATATATGAATGTTTTAGTTTTTTTGCATCATATTTACATTTTTGAGGAAAAGCCTTTCAGTGATATGAAGCACTCTGCCCAACTTCATGCTTGATTAATGTTTTAGTTTTTTAAAGTGCTTTAAACAGAAGAAATATCTAGGCGCTTCTTTGCACAGGAAAAGAAAATGAAGTAAAACACTCAAAAGCAGCCATTTTTTTCCTCTTCTTTCTTAGAGGTGAAGACCCCACCGGTAAAAATTGATAGTCTGCCTCAGTCAATGAGTGTACTTTTGTCTGCTGCAGAAGAATAAACTGGGTCTTCTTTTATAACTTTAATCGTGGTGGCAAATAGGAAAATTGAAATCAGTGTCCTCCTCATTTTTTTAAGAGCACCCCAACTGCATAAATTTTTTTTTTTTTTTTTTTTTTTGGGTAGATCTTTGTTTAGAAATTTTTAACTACACTGTGCCAACTCCATCTAAAAGAATCTTGACATATTATTGTTTTTGTACGAAGCGTTTGCTCTTTGTTTTTAAAATCCATATTTTTTAGTATTTATTGACTTGTTTTCTTTTTGTTTGTATTTTTTGTTGTTTTCATTAATTGTGGTATTCCACTTCAATGGTTATTTTTTATTTTATTCTTTCCAAGGTCTTATGTTTGAAATCAATGTGAATATGCTTTATAATGCTTTTGCAGTTACTGTCTTTTCATTTAAGAATTTTGATTACATCTTTAAAATTTTAAAGACCTCATTAGTTAAGACTCAGTTTTCCCTGAACCCTTATGGATGAGACAGAAGGTATCTGTTCGAAGTGAAAAGGCATTTACTTCTGTCGAGAAGCAAGAGATCCCTCCTCCCCTCCAAAAGCAATCTTCAGATTTAACTTCCATTTTATTTTAGTTTTTTAATTAATGCTTAAAACTGAACAGTCGTAATGAATGTTTTCTGCTTATTGTATTCTTCTTCAGTGCATCTTAATCTCTTTATTATATTTAAAATTTAAATGAAATAGAAAATTCCTAGTGAGTAAGTCTGAAGTACCCCTCTCCAACCTTGAGTCGATAGGCATTAACAGCTAGGGGTGTTCAAACGAATTCTTGCCGGAACACTATCGACATCGTCTCTTATTGAAACTGGCGGCAGTACCGACAGTGACCATGATATCGACAACAGCCGGCCTTATCGGAGTTTTGAGAGCTCGCACTCAATACATTGTTGCCCCGTGTGTCGGTTTATCAGATTGCCTGGCGCGGCGGCGCATAAAATAGATGTACAATTGGCAACAGCTTATTTTCGCTAGCTCCGAAAACTCTGATCGCTATCGACAAGAGCGCTCTTATCGTAACTTTTTCTTAACGGAACTGTTTCGGTGGCTTACCGACAACCGATTGAACAGCCCTATTAACAGCAATGGAATTCTTAAAATGGAGCCTGATACTGTATGAAAATATTTAACCCATTGACTATCATTATATCAGTCACACTTGCTTCAATAATGTCGTGGACTTACCAAATTATTTTGACCATCTTTAAGAAAAATAATCCTTACCATCAGTCATTTACCATTTTTGCATCAGTAGAAATATTGTTAACCAGCCACATTTGTCTCGGTCAAATTAAATTATGCATTCATTTGACCCAAATTTTTCTAACTGTGACATCAGCTGATGTTCCAAAAGAATAAAATAGACTCCAGAAAAATTGCTGGGCCCCAGAAGAATTTCATCAAAAGTTCTGTAGGAGCTTTCAATAACCTGAGCCTCTTCAAAACTCCCATTGAAATGTATATGTCATTATACACATGATTCACAGAGGATTTAAGGTTAAAGAATTATCGACTTAACAAGTTTCAAAGGTACCTGTAGTCTTTTCATCTTGATAGATACTATGTAATGATCAACAGTGAAACTGGAAGGATATCCACTTTAGTTTGCAATTTTGCAGGCTTTCTCACTCATATTCCTTTTTTGAAGGACAACTGACCAATTTTATCGCAAAAAGTCTTGTTGGATTCATGTTTGTCCTTTCAAAAATTGTTCATGAAAATATTCTGTAATAATCTCCTGAGACATCTTTTAGACAAGAAAACTTTCAACGACTGAAATTGTATTAAATATAAATGGTTCCATAATTGAAATGACTTCTCCTTGTTTAATTTAGCCCTGTTTCAGCCTCGTTTAGTTGGATCTAATTTCATTTTTAACTTTGTGAGTTTAAATAATACTTTTCCCTAACTTATGCCAAACCAAAATTCTTTATTGGATCCTTAAATAGCAGTTTTTTCCTCAAGTCAATTGCAAATGATTATTCAATTTTTTTAATTCCATTTTTGGCACTAGTGATGGAAATGGGTATCATTTTTATCTGGCTTGCACTTCAGTAGCAACCATTTTAGTCCATTGTTATTGTAAATATGTTGAGTGAAAGCTTACTAATGGCCTCTGAGTGATACCTGCACCACCCAGCATTCGTACTTCTCTGTTTTATCTTTATATCAGTAGTAATTGAATGTCAATTTGAACTCGAAAAACATATTATTAAAAATGTTACAACAATGACTCAGATTTAGATACACATGCATATACAGTGCAACCTACCATTTGTGTTCTTATCATCATAATTTGTCATGAAAAATTTTCCATCGAATGACTAAGCACAAAATACCAAGAGATTTGGCGATGATTTAATTTTAGCATTACTGATATGATGTCCCTTACAGCCTCCTGAAAATGAGCAGCTTCCAAATTTTAACTTTCCATATGTCAATGAGGAGATCAGCGGGAATGTCATGTGACTTTGCTTGATATTTAAGCTCTGGACAGGAAAAGAAATAAGAAACGAGGGAGGGGGGAGGACTGAATACAGATTTTCTCATAACAGCTATTAGCAAGTATATTTATAGACAGAATAAAACAACGTGAAGACTTGATTGATAAAAAAATTCATCTATAATTAGATTCTTCAAAATTTTTAACAGTAGAAAATATAACTAAATATTAACGAACATAAAACTAACTTAAACGGTTTTAGCAACACAGATGTTGCAGTTTTTGTGCCTTTAAATTAATTCTGTTCAACAGGAAAATTTTTAGTTCCTTACACCTTTTCGTTTTTTAAAATACATAAAAAAATCAGTTTTTTGCAGGCACTAAGATGAAACCAACCGACCATTATTCAACTGGTACACCCACCTACATTCTTTGTGTGGTGAATCCTGATGAAATACCTCATTAGATCTTTGAGTCAACTGAATAGCTTATTTTAAGAATGGCCTGAATGTCATTAGAATCATGTTATGAATTACAACTTTCACTAGAAAAACCACTCAACAAGGGGTTAAACATGTTCGAAATGTGTGCTCAGAAAAAACTTTAGAGATAGCTTACCTATGTTCATACAGCTGGCACAAATGATCAGTGGCATGGCGGGCTTTGCGATCTATCGATATTTCCCCATTTGAAGCTGTGGTAAATAATCGATTATCAAGGTGCTCGCTGCGAACACCCTGTTTATCGATACTTTTCCATAGGTTTAAATGGTCGATCAATCGATGTATCGCAAAGCACGCCATGCCACTGCAAATGAAGCAAATACACTCTTCATTGCAATTTTGATTCAGAGAAATCATACTGCTGTTTGATCATCAGGAAGTGCCAAAAAATGTGGATTGGAATGGTTCTGGTTCAATTGTTCATGTAGATTGTTCCGATTTCTCTTTGTACGTTATGACACCTTTACTGATTAAGTCCGGGATTTCAACTGCCAGCCATGGTCCGAGCTGAGAAATTATACAAAAAGATGATAAAATTTCACATCCAGCTAATTTTCTTGGCATTATCATATCTAGTAGCGAGATACTGTTTTTAACACCCAGCGAATCTTAAGCTCATATTTCTTCGTTTGAAATCCAGTTGAAGAGCTTGAGATAGTGTTACACTAGCTCACTAATTTCTTTGGATTTTCTAATAGAGAATGTCTTTTATGCTGCTCTGTTCTAATATAAAATGATTATGGGAGCTTGAATCAGGCTACTTTTTCAGCAGCAGCAAGATTGCACCATCTTGGTAGCATGGTAAGGAAGTTGACTGTAATTTTCGAAATAACAACTTTTGGTCTGTGAAAAAGGTCAAGAGCCAATAAAACCTAACGATCAACAAAATTAATTCACAAACCTTCGAATTCTTGGAAGAATATCCTTCTGGAGAAAATGTTCAGTTTTGCAGAAAAGAATAACTAACAAAAAATAGGATCTTATTGGCTGTAAATATGAACAACCTACGATAAAAGTAGAAAATGAGTTAGACACCATTTACCAGGCATTCATTGCAGACGAATCTACCTACAAACTTAATTTTAAAACCATGCATACTGCCTAAACACTCAAATGTTATGTGCTTTGTTTTTAAAATTCCCTTCATCCATAGATCTATTCTGCATTGTGATGTTTGATATAGAAAAATCTTACCCCTAGTGCCATGGCATGTGCAATTCCAAATTTGGGAGCATTTCTTGCCCATAAAGGTTTGAAGTGATCAGAGAGACAAATTTTTCCCCCTCGATACATTTTAGCAGTTTTGCCGTCTAGCTCAGGTAAAGCAATTTCTGGTGCTGTACTGGGAAATGTTATCGGTATCTAGAAAAATAGAAAATCAACATGAGAATGACCGTGTTTCTGACAATCATAACCAGGATTTTAGACCAGAATGATCAAAATATATAAATTCAATGCAGGAATAATGATTCACCTTTGCAGGATTACTTAATATTGTATTAATATTCTATCTATCCTCTTTTTTGATTCTCTGATCTGTTTGTTACCTATATACTTGATAGGACTGGGTCTCATTGGAGTCAGTCCAGCACAGTTCATCAAGATTTTAGTGTTTAGCTAGGAGAAACCAGTGAGTTTTTACGAGTAGAACTATGGGAAGCATATCCCATGAGTTTCTCCTTTCTTCTTTAGAATCCTGACATCATCTCTTTAACTTGATGAGGTAATAAAACTTCAAACCTCATTTTCTCAGTCAAAACTTGATGTAATCTAGTGCACTTCTGATAAACTTAGTCCATTTCATACTTACATCGAATTCAATATCAAATTCATACTTCAGTTGATTGTGGAAAAACCAACATTTCCCAAACCATCGGGTTCCTTCTTTGTTAGACTCAAGGCGAAACCAATCATTGTCGGCAACCTTGTTATTTTGGACATACTGGAAAACAAAAAAAGAATATGTAAATTGAAGTTGAAAAATTTGGAAAAGAGAGCGAGACCAAGTTCATTTCGGCGATATGCTTCAGCAGTTATACCTTTCACTCTGTAGATCAAAGTACCTTAAGGTTGCAGATATTACACTTGTCAAATGAATATAAGTAAGGATTGCTTGCAGACCCAATGAAAGAGGGATACGTATGGTAATTAGTAATACTTAGTTCAATATGAAAATTAAGGAGAAGAAAAACGAGAGACATTTTTTTTGACTCCAGAAAGGAGATCAATATCAAACATACCTAGGTACTGTAATAATTTTTGAGCATTTCTAAGATTGTGAGAGGTTACGCCTAAGTTTTTGCGGCACATCATTTTCATGGCATTTACATCGTTTACAAAATAAAAGAAGATCAGAATCGCAGAAACTACTTGACTGTCACACGGTGTCATGACACACAAAGTTGAGAAGGGGGTGAGAAAAAGTTTAATAACATATGGAAGGGCTGATATGCATCAGTTTGGCTCATCTTCAAACTCGCATATAGTTGTAAGTAAGAAGTAAAACACCGAGATGAATATCAAGATAATCTGTATGAGAAAATAGAGGAGATTTAAGATTATCAAAATGGGTTGGCAAACTGGAAAAATGGGAAAGTGAATTGTGAGAACTTTCCGTATCCCTGTGATGTTAGTTTTCAGAAACCTTAAAAAGGCTTCAGTGCATACTATAATGCATGAATACTGTAAGATCAGAGGATTCAAAACTCTGCTATCCGAAGAAACTTTGTGAGAGTGCAGGGCTTAAGTCTGCATTTACAGAAAGAAGCTTGGATTTCAACTTCCACAAATTCTCGCTGTGCGGTGGACTTTAGTTTTCCTGTAATAATTTAGACAAAAATAGTGAACGATGACATCGAAAATTATACTGACGAATTCAAAAATGAAAATAGATGATGAAAACGATAATTCAAATTCGCTTGTACCTGAATCAACGCTTGATATTCCTCTTTCAATCTCTGGGGCCACAAATCTTTTTCTCTGGGACCAGCCTTAGTCTTTAGTAAAGGGATTGCACTTAAAGTTTTCTTGGCCTTATCATCCATTGTGAATTGGGGAAAATTTTCTAAGTTTCACGAGTCAACTGGTTGAATTCTCCTATTTAGTACATGTTGATGTTGAAGTTGAATTAATTTAATTTTTATAAAAGAAAACCTTCTAAACTTCCGTCTTCATCACTCTGCTGACGTATATAACCTCAAACCATGGATGTAAACAAACACTTGCTGATTTTTTGTAGTTTTCAAAACTGCCACCAGATTTCACTAGCTTTGCAAAAAAAGCGGGAATTTTCAACTTAGCCCGCGTAATCTAAAAATGCGCCTCCCTCGTGCTCAATCGCAATCGTTAAACGGGCGAAAGAGGAAAAACCATCTTCAGTTCATTCCGAAAAATTTGTGTTGAGGTTCTATCCTGTAACTCAAAACACAGGAAAGAAAATTAGCTTTCGTCTCTGAAAGTGTCTAACACTTAAACGGTGATTTCCGGAAAAATCTTAAAATATTTAGGATGAATAAGTTTCATTCTGTCAAGCCTAGTTTTAGCCGTTAACATAGTGGTGTAGGTTGAAAAATTAAAATAAAATAAAATATCAATGAATTAATACTCATTGAAATATCGCGGGTAACAGACGCGGGTCAAAACCATGTATCCCAATTTTTGTCGATTTTTAGTTGGCTACCAGTATGTACATTTTAACTGCTTTTAAGCGACCGAAAAAAGTCGGAAAGTTGCTTAAAAACGAAAAAAAATTTTGACAAGTTTCTCCCGCTAAGCTCCGAAAACACGTATCTCCGAACCTTGTCATCGGTCCCTTCTTTTTGCGGGTTATGCAACTATTCGTGCGTCTATGAGGGTTCTATTGGTATATAGAGCTAGGCTGTTTACTCATCGGCTGTTTTTTGTTCATTGTTGTTGACGCAACTTGGGTATTTTATTTACTCAGGGCCGGATTTACCTACTTGCCGCCCATGGGCCACCTGTATTTTGCCGCCCCCTCATTCGTTTTGAAAAATCAATAAAAACCATCAAGTGAACGTGCCGGAGGGGGAGTGGTGCATAAGACTCGTTTACTCGTTTTGGACACATATGTTTTGGAAATGCCCTGTCAACACTCCTGGCAAAAGTTTACGGAACTTTGCGCGAAAGTTAAGTTCCTTAAACCTGTCCCTGTGTGAACAAGGCCTTCCATTTGTAATAAGTGAACGTAAAAATGATCCAAGAACAAACATAAATGTGGTTCAATAATTTCAACTTCCGCCGCCGCGCTGACCGCACTGTGTTTGACGCAATGCGTGAAGTATTAATGAAGTCTAGTAGGCACCATGCGTTTCACGCTGACCGCACTGTTTTTGACGTAATGCGTGAAGTATTCATGCAGTCTTGTAGGCGCTAATATGTGTTACATACCGATTGCCGCGCCGAGGGCTTCTCCTTTTCATCTCAAGTCCTCATCATCATTTCTCCCTAAGTCGCGCCTTTCAAGGCCAAATTGTGTGTTCGGGTTCTCTCTTCACTCGACTAATTGAAGGTGCTGTCTCTTGTATCACCAAAAGACAAAAAAAAATATAAATTATTATACTCTCAGGAAATGAGAGATTTTGTCGCCTTCTCTCGTTTGGTCCTGTATTTACTATGAGACTTTTCGGTGTTTTCTCCTCTAAATTCATGTTATTTATTTATGGAATATTCACGCAGGGCATAGAAAAATTTTATTATTGTCGTTGATGTGACTCCGACGTTTTGTTTAATTTAAATAATTTAACTCGGTATTTTTTCTCTTAATTTTATATTATTTGAGAAATAATCATCCGGCGAAGTCGAAGAAACGTGAAGAATCAAACATTCTGGCTTCGGCTCAAAGGTGAGTACATACTTGACGATCATTGGATTTTGATTTGCTTTGTGAAATAGGTAAAAAGTCTGAAGAACCTACCTGAGGGTAAGTGAAGGGTGAGAATTTTCAACGGCATTCCTCCTTTTTCTGGTTTTCACCTCCCACTTTTAGTTTGCACGACCTACTACCAGTTTTCACTTCCCTTTTCCGGTTATGCCCCATACTGCTGGTTTATACTTTCCACTTCCGAATTTCAACTTCCTCTTCAGATTTTCACATCTTATACATTTTTTGGTTTTCGTGACCCATTCCCAGTTTGCCTCTTAAACAGACCAACTGGATTTACATGTTATTGCTGTCCCCATGCTATCCGAAACTTCCGTACTATACCTTCCTCCTTCAGATCCTCTACCTCCCTTTCCTCTCCCCTAAGCCCGGATGCCCCCCTTTTCCCCACATGAAACTCACCAACTAGGCTGCAGCTTCCATAATATGACCATTTCCCTTGATCTAATATTCCGTACCAAAGCCCTGTGAGTGAATCACCAAGGAATAATAATTTGAATGCAAGTAAAAGTTCAATGATTCTCTATTAGTTCACTATACAGCCGTGCTAAGGAGAACGCCGTACGAGCCTTCAGATGTTGCCAGATTTTTTTCAATGAAAGTCAAATTTACCGAGAAAACTGTGAATATTTTAAAACAAATTTTTCAGAAAATGTTGCTTGCGATTTAATCTAGAATATTTGAAAATTTCAAGGAAAACGCCAAAATTTCCTCACAATTACATATTTTATTCGAGGAAATTTGGCAACTCTCGAATTTTCATACGGTGTTTTTCCTTAGCACGCAGTATGCCTCTACCAGCTAAAACTTATCCAGGCAACTACGATCGAGAGGGCCAGAGCGGACGAGGCTCAAAGATTGCATACATGCTGAAGTGAAGGCCCATCAACCTTGTAATTCCAAAAATACGAAATCGATTTATTTATCCTGTTTTATCCTCCGTTTGATCGTAATTGGTGGTTTAAAATGGGAGAATAAACAAATTTTAAACACCGATTCCAAGAACACGTATCTCCGTTCCGGGTGTGAGTCGTTAGTTCGGAAAACACTTATTTCCGTATATTTCTACTGTATTTCGTAACTGCTGATATTATTTTGAAAAAAACGACAAAGGACTCGAAAAGTATCATATTCTTGATATTTTCACCAAGTTTTACGATTGTATTATCAGCCAGAGGGAGTTTGGAAGTTTTTTCACCCTCCTGGATATTCGTATTTTTGGAGACAGATATTTTTGGTCTGTCACCCGCGAGAATGTTCCACAAGCTTTGGACTCTGCCGCAAAAAACTCTAAATTAACCCACGTTGATTGATTATTCTGGCTGAATTTTTTTCTAACTCTTCAGCGAAAAAAACACAATTATATGTTGAAATGCGCGCTTGAATAATTCCTGAAGTGACCATGTAACGACTTTGCAGCATTTGTCGTGATTACATTCAAGAAAGTAAGGGGCGCAGCCTACATTTTAGGACATATTTAACAATTCAAAGCATTATTCGGAAAATTTTAAATGTCGGATACTTCATCGTCACAATAGGCAAAGCTGCAATCAAGTTTCGATGCAAACGAAACAAGCAAGGCGCCATTGGTTAGTGTCGAATGCGACGAAAACTATACAAGTATCATTTTAACTCCTGGATGCAACTATTCGGGCTCTATGGATGCATGTGCTGCATACGCACGAAAGGGAAGGCGTTTTGACTATCCAGGCACTTCCCAGTTCGCCCGCGGCGCACAGTGCGGCATCCTTATGGACGATGCGGAGAAAAATCGGTAATGACTCTTAACTTTAAATAATACAGATAGTAGCACCAACATAAGAAAACCCTTTGGCACTATCAAAGTAAGACACTCGAGGAATAAGAAAATGCTATGTCTCAGGATTTTTTGCTTATTTTTCGAGAAAAGTTCATCTAAGGTTGGCAACCTGGAATTAGCGCTGGTTAACAATGTAAGAGCAACGCGAAACTCCCAAACTTTAACTTCAAATGTCCCTTATAGTCGCAAAAAGTCGCAAGATCTTTTTAGTAGAATCTAAGTTGGATATCTGAGGATTAAGAAAATGTCAACCACCCAGAGAATTTTGCGTTTCAAGCGAGAAATCATCATTTGAAGTTGGCGTCTTTTTCCCGTGTATTTCTTATGGACTAGTGATTCTCGACCCATTTCCCGCCCACTTTCTACCCAAATTTGAAGTAGTTTTGAGCGGAATGAACCATCATTGTGAGTCAAAAATATCTTTAAGATGACAAAATAAAAAAAAAAAATAAATATAAATAAAAGAAAAAATTCAGATGTCGAGTTGTGAATTTTTTATTTTTGTCCACAGAGGGCCGCACTGTGCGGCGCGGCGGGCTTTACCTTCATTTCTATATGTATTACATATCTCCTAAACACGATTGGTTTCATACAGTCGTGGGATGTGAGAATCTTTTGTGATTCAGTTTTGATATCGCGATAGGCTGCAGATCATGATTTGTAGAGTATATTTTCATGCCTGAGAGATGTCTTTAAAGTATAAATGAGGAATTGAAGGTACTCTGTCACTTTAGATCCTTGCAGTATAACAAATCGGAGTAGGCATTGCGCGGTAGACAAGACTTTCTCACTCTCTAAAGTCTAACAATTTTAAATATAATGAGTTTAGAATGTTTTTTAGTATGTTCAAACCAAGGAACATTTTTATTTAAATGTATGACCTCGGTTTACTATTGTTTTTCCTTTCGCAGTTCCAGGCGCCACACTACAACACTGCCGTGCTAAGGAAGAACGCCGTATGAGCCTTTAAACGATGCCAGATTTTCGTCAATGAAACGACGATTTACTAATAAAAATTTTGAATATTTTTCCTCAATTTTTTCAGACAGTTTTGTTCGCAATTTTATCTAAAACGTCCGAAAATTTCAATGAACAATACGCATAATTTTCTTTAAAAATACTCGTTTTATCCGGGGCAATTTGACAACTCTCGAGTGTTCATACGGCGTTCTTCCTCAGCAGGGCAGACACTCCTCCCCCTCTCAGTCAATCAGCATATCGATCACCACAGTTGCCTACGGCCTTAGTGATTGTCAACTTAATATTTTCATTCTTTGCGCGGTGGTGTAGACTTTCTATCGCTAATCATTTCATCCATGATTGTAGAAAGTTGCATCAGAAGGAAATTGACAACGCAGGAAAGCCATCAGAAGGATTTTTTACAAGTAATAGAGATATGCGAGGAAGCTGATATCTAGTATCCAGCACGATTATACGCAATGAACTTGATTTGAATAATCAAATTGCAGATGCTCTCCAAGGGCTCTTATGCGCAATCGGCGCAGAGATATTATCGGTGCCGGATTAATGATTTTGGCGCGTATACGTAGTATACCGCCTTTGCGATCGTTTCGAACCTTGCTCGATACAATAACCGAGTCCCTTAGTTCCTTACCGAAAAGTGACTACCGCGAACTTCTGAGATTTTCCAAAGCGTGTAAAAAGTTTATTTATCCATCAATAATTATGATTTAAAGTTGTTTCTCATTCTGGGGCTCATTAGTTTATGTGCAGTGAATACCAAGAGTCTACGTTACTTGGTTTTTTCAAAAAAAGCCTAAGAATGCGACGCGCTGATTTAAAATATGCATATATAAGCAGAATCAAGCGAATTGATTCGAGGATGGCTGAGCAGGTCGGCACTCTCGAAATGAGAATTTAACTCCTCCGTTTTGTTCAAAACGTTGCTTTGACAGATCTGTAACCTCGGTTATACTTTCCAAAAGTTGGTACCCGTGCTCTGATATTGCAATCTGTGTAAGTGCAATCTGTGATGAGCCTCGAGACTCATTAGACCATTAGCTAAACGTGGCTCATAAAAGAATCCACTTACCCCTCTCTTTCCCACGCTCCTGCTCACTGCGTCGGCGTCTCGACGAACAATAGCTAATGACGGTTGCCAAGCGATGCCGGGATCCTCAGCCCCTCGCCCAATTACTTACGCTTCATTAACCATTTCACCGTCACGCTAGGATTCGTCCAATTTTCAAAAAAAATTGTTTCGCGAGTTTTTAGCAATTATTTCCTTACTCTCCGTTAAAACACGAATTAAAAGAGGTCTCATTCATAAAAATCGGCCAAATAGAAGAGAAGTTACAGTATTCGAAATCCGAAGAAATCAACAAAACTTCTCCAAACAAACAATAAAATGAAGGAGAAAAAAAAGAAATGTATAAATTACAATTTAATATGATTGACCTCAGAATGTGACAAGCAATTCAATTATAAAAAGGAGAAAAAATTGAGTGAAATTACAAAAAATTAGCCTCTTGCAAGGGACTTCCTTGTATGAGTTTTGACCTGAAGACAGGTAAATCCCGTTATATTATTAAAACGAAATTGACTCCATAGTTTCTTGAATACGATTATTTTAAGCACTCGAAAATTTATACCAGCAATTTTACCCATGGGGTGATTTCCTGAGAGCTGATAATATCACGAATTTCTCATAGAGCCCTTCAAAAATGGCTTGCTTTTTGGGCAGCCGATTCGGCCATCAAACCGGGGTTTAAATGGAAGCAGATAATAACACAAAGCTCTGAGAAAAATTTTGAGATGGGTATAGGAACGGTTTGTAAATTACGAGGAGAGGCGGGCATTCTGTTCAGCATATCGATACATAAGTATTTTCACACGTAGAATTTAATTTTCACGTCAGGGAGTCAACATATTTTGATTTTTTCGATTTTTTACGGAAAATTTATGGTTTTTCGGGATTGAAATTACTTACAATTGTTTCATGAAAAATGAATGCACCCAAAATGACTATAGCATTTTGACTTTCACATACGTGCACTCACTAAATTGATTGGTAAATTCAAAGAGTGGGTACATCGACCTGGTATATCAAGTTTCTGCGATTTTTTACGGCGAATCGGTAGATTTTCGGGATGTGGATTGCTTACTTTCAATTCATGAATGAATAAAACATGGACATGGTTGAGCTTCTTTGCATGAAAAGACGTTTAAAATAACAAAATCAAGACATATTTATTACAATTTCATTTATATCGAGTCAATTTCTTTTCAATAATAGAACGGGATTTATAATACCGGTGATTTGGGTATTTTAGCCCCAAAATACCTTTAAATCGACTTTATCTTCTAGGAGTTCGACAGAATTTTTCCTTTCTGCGCTTAAATTTTTCCGTAGCACTTTTCTTCAAGAATCTGATAAAATTTTGCTTGAGGCAGATCAAAAAACTTAAATTTGTTCGAACAGCTTTCTAGATTCACAATACACGGTCTCGTCAAGGTGCGTTGTTGACCCTGCAGTGTTGGATCGTGAATTCTCTTGTTGTGCTGCTTGCCTTTTTTGAAATCTCTGTAAATAAAAACTAAAGGGGTTGATATGTGCGAGTTAATGACGCGCCTTATCAACACATTGTGTTGGAGTTCCTCTTTTTTTATTGGTCCTAGATTGATTTGGATCGTATTTAGCAAAAAGTAACCAGCGTAATTACAGTGTTCTAAAAATGTTTCTCCTCCATAATTATCTTTATAATCTCCTAGAGTAAGTAGCAAATAGTTTTTTCTTCCCACCAAAAAATTGTTAATTTTGAAGAAAAATAATTGTGCAGATTTGAACGCTGTACATACATGTACATATATCAAGTATTTTTAGAAGAAAAGAGGGACGATTTTGAAAACACTGTAATCGCGCAGGTTCCTTTTTGCTGAATGCGATCTATCTAGGCGCCCCGTGAAGGAATGGGAGAGGAGAGACCTAGAGGACAACCTCACAGATAAACGAAGATCTAATGCGGAAAGATCCCCAAAAATTGTTAAAATTGGACGTATTTCTGCCGAACGGAACTATATGCATAATAACGTGAGCCCTTTTATACATACATTCATATGGGACTCAGGGCTTATATCTTAATGCACATAGTTCCATTTGGTAGAGATACGTCAAATAGAGAATTTGCAGTTGTCTTAAATTTTGTGAATTTCATCTTTAAAATAATGCTACCAGGGAAACTGAGTGCGAGCATATCCTTGGTTTCAAAATTGGACAATTATTAGAGAAAATATGACAAAATAACCTAATTTGCTAAACTACATGTGTTTAAATGGAGAATTCCGCGGGATGACGTCACAAGGCGGCAAATTTTCTCACTTTTAAATCTATTACTCTCCAATTTCCCCCGTCAGAAAAAAATTATTAAAGATGCTGTGAACTCAGCTCATTGGACACTCTCAGATGAGGCAATAAAATTTTTGTGTGCAAATTCTCCATTTTTGTGTCTTATGACATTGCAATAAATTAACGTCGATAAAATCGCGATTCTCCGATCAAAACGCAAGTTACCGCGATCACTGCTACTTGGGGGTGTGGTGGCATCTCGAGGGGAGGGGGGGGGGGGTGAGAAGGAATTCCATTCCCGCGCTTTGATACTGGGAGCGCCTGGCGCTTACGCCCCCGCGGAAGGAATTTCGGGTTCTGGGAAGAAACGAGGCGGACATAATGCGAGTGTTCCAGACGTGAGATGAGGATTCGTTGGTCGAGCAGGGATGGTAAGTTCCTGGGAAACTCTGTGCTGCGAGCTGAGGCTGCGGCCGTGGCGTGAAATTGAAGTCGGGTCGCCAGACGTGACATGTTTTGTAACCGGTGGCTTAACCTATGCACTTGGGATCAGGACTCAGCATTCCTTCGACCTTCCTCCTCTGTTCCAACGACTCTGTCAACTCCACTTGCACCGAACGTATCATTAGTGACTGCAAAAAATTAGGGGTACCCATGGCGCTACGGTATCGCTACGTATCGGTGCAGCCGCAGAAGCAGGGTTGTTCAACATCGTAGCCAGCGTGCATAGAGTACATAGAGCCGTAATATGATTGGGAGAGCTGGCGCCATGTTCTGCTCGACGAGTTCCGAGCCCGGTGTGCGCCGAGTTCGGGTCACTTTTTCGATACATTTTCGATCCAAAATGGCGGTGTGGAATACGTGGTAATCCCTATCTCCTTTGTTGTTGTTGTTGTTGTCATCGGATGGCCGGGTACCCGTGTATCGCAAACAATCGATTATGTATCGAAAAAGTGACCCGGCGTCACACAGGAGTCTCGGAATTCGGGACATGGAAAATGCTTAAAAGTGGCGCCAGCTCTCCTACTTACATTACGACTCTATGTACTCTATGCCAGCGTGGAGCCCCTGCAACGTTGACGCAGAATACTGCCGCGTTAAGGAAAAATGCCGTATGAGCCTTCAGACGTCGCCAAGTTCCCTTATATAAAAACCGGATTTACTGGAAAAATTGCTAATATTATTGTCGAAAATTTTCAGGCAATTTCGTACGCAATTTACCTACTCTAAAGTATCTGAAAATTTCAAGGAAAAATATGCATGAATGTTGACAGAAATACAAGTTTTATCCAGGGAAATTTAGCAACTCTTGGATGTTCATACGGCGTTCTTCCAAATTTCGTATTTGTTGCCAAACGCAACCAACCAGGATCTTGTAGGAGCTACATTTTCAGGAAGGAAGGGTTTCCATATTTTGGAATTTTCTGTGGTATGGGGTGGAGGGGGGGGGGGGGGGATCGAAGAGCTGGAACAAGAGGAACATTCAGGCGACGACTTAGGTGTCCCCTGGTCTTGCCTGTAATGTTAGCTAGGCGTCCGCGTCTATCTGTGCGCGATCAAAGTTATGGTGATGGATACGACTCGACGCAAAAATATGACGAACCACGATGCAGGATTGAACGACAACAACGTTTTTTTCAAAACGGAGGCGTGCGTTGTATGTAAGTTGAGAGACTATGTCTTGGGGTCAGACCGCACGAGTGTTTACTTAAGAGTGTCATACGGAAATACTTAACTTGTCTCTTTTTGTCTCGGATTAGAAAGCACCACGAGATTGTTTAATTCATACCTTGTCAACTCTTGATACTTTTTCATCACTGCATGCGCATCATCAATTTCGCAATATGAGATGACAGTAAATCTTTAGTCTCCAGTGATGTCTCCATGGCTGGCATCGTCGGCTTGAACGCCGTGCAAAATTCGGATGCCGAACACATTTTTACACAATTATAATCTCAAAGAGACAAAGCAGGGTTTAGTATTAAATGTTTTTCCTCCAAAAAGGATGATGGTTTTCCCCCAATTTATCTTCCCTTCTTTTCTGACAGAAAGACTTGAAAATTAGTTGAATAAAATTTCCAATAATCTGACTCTTTTGCCATCTGACCAATCCAAAAACATTTGTCATATTTTAAGGCAAAACCCACGAGTTAAAATCAGTGGCGTGGCGTGCTTTGCGATATATCGATTGATCAGCCATTTAAACCTGTGAGAAAGTATCGATGAACCGGGTGTCCGTAGCGAACACCTTGATAATCGATTGTTTATCACAGCTTCAAATGGGGAAATATCGATAGATCGCAAAGCACGCCACGCCACTGGTTAAAATAAACTAGGGAGAAGGAAACCTTCTCCCTATACCGTACCTGGCAAATTGCTTTTGCGTTGTAAGTTGTCAACTCTTGACGCCTTCAGATGACTACTTAAGGATTACTTGCGTTGTGTCGAAAGCAGGGCGAGCAGGGGCAGGTGGACAGGGGGAAACAGTGGGGCAGGGGGGGGGGGCTAACAATGATGACCAGGAGGTAAGTAATAAAAATGAGAATTGGCTTTAGATAAGTAAATACCTCATCCTCAAAGACCAAGACGATTTACGATTGTCACTCGGAACTTACTCTTCGAAATAGTGCAGAAAGTTACTCGGTCAACTTTAGTGCACACATGCCTCACGGACTGCAGCGTGATGTGAAGCTGGGAGATCTTGAAGAAGTGTCTTAAAATTCAGAAACTATCAATTGATAGATTATCACTATCGAATCGTTTTCCGAAATGCTGGAGAGCAACCTTAATAATCAATACGGCAGCGCTGCCACGCGGATCATTCTCAAGTGAGTTCTAATAGCCCACTGTGTGTCACGTTGTCACCCACCTCCCCTACACCTCCGTTGTGATGCTCCATTAATTGAGTCATAAGTCAGCACTCACATGTACACACGATCACTTACAATCATACGCCCATTTGTTCTGTTACTGACTAACGCACTAACAGTCTTTGCATGCTCAAAAAGGTGGCAGGATCGTGCCATTGTAATAACTGCCACGATGAGCCTCGGTAAAGTAATCACCCTATTTATGTATGTTTAAGGATGATGCACACAAGGACCATGAAAAACTAACGGAATCACTTTTTTCAATTCTCGGGAGCATAAATAATTATTATACCTATCCATAACCGAAAGGTTGCTTTCCATCAACTGAAACCCGTTGCCCTGGTAAAAATTGGCGATAAGAGCTGCGTTTCAAAATACCATAGGAATTCTTATAGCCGACTAAAGAAGGCTACAGAAAATCATGAGACAGAAGAAAATCATACGGCCGGGCTATACGAAGCGATAAAAATTTATGCAACTGGGCAATAGCTCCTATCGCCGGGCTTTACTCTTTATCGCCTGGCTGTTGCTTTTTCGCCATCGATAAAAGGCTATAAGAAATTGTGTAGACATTCGTGTGCTTTGGAAATCATTAAGTTTGATACGGAACCACCTTAATATTGACAAAGCACACATTATATTTTCCTTTAATACATATTTTTTTTTCATCAATTAAACTGAGAATAATCCATACAGGATGTGCAAACATTTCAAAATCATGAGTTGAATAACGCTGACTCCGCCAGATTAAATATTAGGGCCTAACACAACGTGGAGCGGCGACGCACTGGCGCCTACAAACCTAACAGGGATACTTCACGCATTGCGCAACGCGTGAAGTATCCCTGTTAGGTTTGTAGGCGCCAATGCGCGTTTCGCGCTGGCTGCCCGCCTGCCGCGCCGCAGCGTGCCACGGCGCTTGAAGCAACTATTTCACACCAGAGGTATTGCACACCATCATACGAAACTGAAGGCGCTCTAATATATTAGTAATGACAGGCATCCATCAAAAGTACGGAGCTTTCATTGCAAAATAAATCAAGATACTACGGCCCTAAAAGAGAGCAGTATTCGAAAAACTCACTAAGTCCTAGCATCCGTAATTAGTAACGTTTAGCATACACTTTATCGCCTCGCTGTTGCTTAATCGCCATCGGCTATAGCTATAAACGGCTATAAGAAATTGTGTAGCCGGCTGTAGAGGCTATTGGAAATCTTACACCCGGCTTTAGGTCTATGGTATTTTGGAACACAGATTCTACTGTCAATTTTTACAAAGGTTTGGAGGATTAATTTAAACCAAAATAGGTAATTGAAATTATAACTCAAAATATTTGTGTGAGGCTGGTTTCTTTCTGTGTGTTTATTGTGAGTTATTTCGAGAACCAAGGCGTTGCATATTGTTTGTTCATTTAATTACTAATAACTGTACAAAGCCTTGCTTCTTGAAATAACTCACACTAAATAATGGCGTCGTTCAACCACAACTGTGTACATGTATTTGTATGGTTCAAATGGAATCATTTCACAGAACTGACCCAACTTGCATCCTGTTCCCGTCTAGACTTTTTTCAAGATTGTAACTGAATTCGCGAATGGGAACAACCAACTCAAACTGGACTCCTTCGATGCATTTTGTTTCTGGCTAGGATGGGACGAAACCCCGTTCGCAAAACGCGCCTTCATTTGCCCAGCTACAATAAACGCTCGACAGACAGACACGAGAAGTCGTATTGTTATTTTAATAAATGCGTTGATTCACTCGAATCTCAAAAGTATAACAACCTAATTCGCGTAGTATGTACCTACCGTTATTGCCGTGGGCTCCCATCTGTGAAATCCAAATGCCTGAATCAAATTATTCTCCATTTAAATTCCACATTTCAACACGTAGATTGCTTTTGAAGAAAATGTTTCGGTTCATTTTAATGATTCTTCCCGATCTCTTACTCTTTTCATTTCTCTTTTCACTTACTTATTTCCTTTTCTTCCCCTCCTCACTCTTTCCTTCTTCTTTTTCTTCTTCCACTTCTTCTTCTTATCTTCGATCTCTATTATCTTTCCTACTTATCTTATCTTATCCTCTTTTCTCTCATATCCAAAACGCATTCGCCAACGAAGACAGTCTGACTATTTAAGGAGGATGATACCACTATTCGAGCGTATGGGAGCTTGTGTTGCCTACACCAAAAATTGAAGGCGAACTGACATGAAGTTGAAGTAACCTTATCCCGTTTGGTGAAAGTATTGTTAATTCTCTTGTCTTCTCGTTTCTGCTTTTTTTTCTAGCCTGAGGAGGCATGTTACCGTGTCCCGTATTCTACACGCAGAACGTGCGATTGTTCGTGACCAATAATAGACGACTTTATTCAGGAGTAATGAAATATTTCAGGAACATTGATTGGACGTATTTCTATCAAACGAAATACTATGTGCATTATGACGTGAGCCCTGTTATGCGTGTATTCTTATGGGTATAAGGGCTCATGTCATAATGCACATAGTTCCGTTTGATAGAAATACGTCCGATTAACTGTAACAAACCCACTGTTCAAACGAATCAGGCGTCAATTCGAAGGGAGAAGTTAGGTTCCAAGTTAGTCATTTTTACTCGCACAGTGATGGCGAGCAGAACGCGCGGATCGCAATTTGATTTTTTTTTTTTTTTTTTTTATTATTTAACAAGTTTTATTACAATGTTGGTACAATTCATTTCCATTTCTCAATTAGTGAATATCTTAAAGAATAAATAGACAAAAAATATATAAAGAGCAAATAAAATATAAAAACGTGTCTTTTGAGAAGAAATGATCAAATCTAAAATTGACTTATAATAAGTGAACACTGGACGGCAGGTCGGAAACTTGTTGTCAGCCTTTTGCTGACACACCGGAACCGCCCTCTGGCATTTCATCGGTGGAAGTGGGTTTGGGTCTGTTAAATTCTGAATTTTTGATTTTTAAGATAGCTGTAATCATTTTGTCTATTATAATCCACTTATCTTTGTTATCAAGCATGATCTCGACTATATTCTCTCTATTTAAACTTTGTTTCAGGTAAGCCTCTGCATCGAATCTTTCTTTCTCAAATTTAGAGCAAATAAAAAAGGTGTGTTCCGGTGTGTCAGCCGCCCCGCAGAACGGACAGTCCGGAGACTCCCTCAGATGGAATCTATGAAGATAGCTCCCGAATGAGCCATGTCCCGTAAAAAATTGGGTCAAATAGAAATTAAGTTGCCCATGTTGTCTGAAAATAAAATCTTTAAAAGTATCTCTAGTAATTAATTTCTTCATCCAATTATCTCTATTCTCTGCATTAAACCAAGAAGATTATCGCAATTTGATTGTACTCTTCCAAGTGTGCGTATGTGGGATCAATCGAATAGGATTGCTTTCATTACACGTCGGAGAGGAGAATGAATTGAAGATAGTTCCCAAGGTCTTGATGATTCCAAACTCCCTCCCTCCTCCCGCATCCCGCTCACGTCCATCACTCATCTAACCTCTTCCCACTGTGTGACGTTGCCGAGGTTTCAACCAAAACTCTGGGATTTTTCTTCAGCGGCTCAAAATATTTTTCATTTGACGCCCATGAGCCGCGAGAAAAGGGATCAGAACTTCTGAAACCACGTGACTCAACCCGCCAGAGGAGTGACCAGGAGGAGCTGGGGGTCCGATGGGCCTCGGCTTATAACCTCCCTCTGACTATACGCAGAAAATGTTTTGAAAAAAACTGTATTATTCATAATTTTGAGGGATTTTTAACCCTTGGACCCTCCTATTACCACTGAGAAATGTTTGATCGTAGACACCCCTCCCTTATGAAAAACTGGTTGCGTTTATTTTTGGGCCTTTAACTCTTCTATTTTGCTATTTGTTCAACGCAGTGAGCACCTTCCACCAGTCGATCAAGGAAAAAATCTCTAAGTTTTATGCATTTAGCACTTTCCTTTCGGGCTGCGTTTAGCACAAGTGGAACAATTTTTTTGGAAAAACGAGGACCTTGCATATTCATTGTTGGTGCACGTACAGTTCATTCTAACAATCAAGGCTAACGCACGTGTGCACCCAGATAAGACAGGAATATTTAGCCAATATTTAAACAATATTGTTTTGGTATTTATGCAAACATTGGGCCAATATTGGTTAAATATTGAGCCAATGTTAAAATCGTACACCATCTTTCCTTTTGGCATAAATACTGTGCCAATACTTTGGCTGAGAATACTGTGCCAGTACTTCAAAGGGAAAGTATTTGGATATCAATATTGAGACAATACTACACCAATATTGAATCAATTTAGGGGTTCGCAGCTAGGGGATGGTGGAAAAGGGTTAATTGTGGAAATAATTTTAGAAACCATGAAAAATAAAAATAATGAAACCACTGGGATGTTATTGAATCGATTTTGCAGATTAGAAATTTTTCATCCACCTTGGGGATTGAACCCGGGACCTACCTAACACTAACCGACGACCCTACCGATTGAGCTTCACTAGACGATGTATTTTAGTGACTTAAAACCGGTATTTAACGTCGAGTTGGACGGGCAACTAGGATATTTTCCATCTGCCTGGATTTGTCCGTGTATTTATTTTACTTTTTACTTTACTATATTTTTTAAATTTATTTTATCGTTTTACTTTGTTTTATTTCCTTGCTGACTCTATTTTTTTCTTCACTCTATTTTTTTTTTTTTTTCAAGCACTTCATTTTTTTTCTTTAATTATTTACTTCTTATTCCTTTACTTTGTTTTGTTTTACTGTAATTTATTTTAATACTTCATCATAATTTTTTTGACTTCAGTTAATTCTTTAAATTCATTCTATTCTTTAACCTCATTTAGTTTTTTCCCTTATACTTTATTTTTTTCTTCATCTCAGTTTTTTTACTTCATCTCCTTGCTCCCTCTAATGTTTTACTTCAGTTTAGTCTTTGACTTCATTTTATCATTAATTTGATTTACTTCATTTTATTTCTCTTCTTTTGTCTCTGTTATTCTATTATTTCCACCATTCTATTATTTTATTTATTTTTTTCTCTTTAAATTTTTCATCGACATTCTGAGATGCATTTTGCATTTGATTGCAGTTTGATGTCTTCCTCATAAAGACTATGCAGGTGCGATTGCCATAATCTCACAGCTGCACAGCTACTAAGTGCAAGTTCTACAGGAGACCAATAAGCACACGAGATCAAGAATTTCTTCTTCAGTTGAATTTAAATGTTTCATTTGAAATTTGAAAAATAAAAAATAAACAACCAGATGTGAATGAATGATAACATTCTCATTCAATGATAATATTCACAACAGTACATGAACTACAAACGAAACAAAAAAAGAAATAAACTGAGATCACGCGCAAATACATTGAAAATGACCTCAAGGAGGTGGAAATTCAACAATTTCTTGGGAGGCAAAAAAATATATATTATATTATATTATATTAAATTTGACAACAACTGCAATAACCTTTATGAATAATAAGGTTGAAAATAATGGATAATTGTTCAGAAAGAACACATTTGAGCTACGTCTTAAATCTAAGCCTTATTATGTTTAATACTTTTCGTTATGGGCAGGCATTTAGTATGATGACTTATACCGATTAGGATATCGAAAATATTTTAAAAATATTTTGAATAGCAGTATTATTGTTTAAAATATTTTCAAAATATTTTGAAAATACTTACCAATGCATTACTGTCTTTTAAAATGTTTTTAAAATATATAATAAATATTTTGAATATAAATATTATATGTACTGATATTTTAAAAATACTCTCACGATATAAATTTTTACAGTATTGAAATACAAATATTTTGAAAATATTTTTATGATGTTTTGGGTAAACATATTATTTTTAAAAATACTAAATGATGATTCTTTAAATATTTTCTAAAAAAATAATTTTGATTATAATATTATCAAAATATTGTCAGTATTGTGTAAATATTGCGACAGTACTGACAATATTTGCCCAATATTGTAAAAATATTATGTCTTATCTGGGCATGGTTCATTATGAATCAAATAAGCTTTTTAGAAATCTGAAAAGGGTCCAACGGTCTATAGACTCCTTCCTTCGATTTAATCTGGCTCCTTTTCAAATCACCTAAAGGAAGTTTTCTTCGCAATACATACGAACAGACATACACGTCACCGGCTCTGGCTGAACCCTGACCAGTTGTATTAAAATCGGCCTGTCGCGTTATCGCGGCAACATGCGCCTCATGGCGCGGCGGCGCGGCGCCGCGCCACGGAAAGGAGGAAGGGAAGAGGTTGTGCTGTAAATTATAATACTAACCTACCCCAATTTCAAACTTTTATTGCTGGTGAATTGACATGATTTCTGCGTGTTCGTAAACACGTAATTGTCGCCAGGCAAGCCCTGCACCTGAGTCTGTTTGTCTTGCTTTGGTCAATGTGCGATGCGAGCAAGAATGGCACACGCCTCAGCTTCCGGCCTCCTCCCGCTTTGCTTTGGCTCTTTTTCCTGCCCTGCTCAGAAATAACGCCGTGTGAGCATTCTGGTGTTGCCGAATTCTCCTCCATGAAATTTTTATTTATGTTTGAAATTATGCGATACTTCTTTGAAATGTTCATAAATAATTAATCGAACCGCAAATAAAATTCTCGAGAAATTCAGAGAAAATACTTTAAAAGTTCTCTATTAGTAAGTCGCGGTTCATCTAAAAAAATTAAGCATCAACTTAATTTAACCAAAATGACTCTGCTATGATTTGTGATGAGAATTACTTTGATCATCATCATCATCATCCCTAAAACGTCCAGCCCACGTTCAAACTGGGGCTCTCAAATTAGCACTAATTCTTCAATTTTTCAGCCATTGCTGCACGGAATCCCTTGAAAAATTCCAAATATGATCTGAGGGGCCTGGAGGACAAGGCGCATAAGTAAAGTTTTTGCTATTTCGAGAAATAGGTGATCGAAGTTTCGAAATTGCATAGATCCTTATGCCGGAAAGAAAGTCCAAACTGACTTTTTAATGCTTAAAAGTTCGAATTTGGGGGGGCGAATTTTCACAGAATATGCGTATTAGGACTATAGTTTTACTTGAAATCATTTATACCTCAATTTTTTCAAAAACTGCACTATGCGCCTTGTCCTCCAAACCTTACATCTGTGATGTGCACCGAACACATAGATTACCCTCAAAGATCGTAAGGTGTCCATTTTTCACATTTAGCTGAACTCTTACATAACGAAACATCCATATATTACACTGTTGTCCCTATCTGTTTATTGCTGAGGGCTATTTTTGATTCTCACAGGAATTTTTTCCTCTTTTCATCAGGAATCGGTAGCTCGCGCCGGGTTTCCCTCAGCTCATGACAAATGAATTAATTCAGGATAAAATATTAACATTTAGCGGGTTTCAATTTGCATTTTAGAGTGAAAACAATCTCCGTATTGCGTTAACACAATCACGATCCAAGATAAAGTATGAACTATGCACGTTCCTGAAACCGGGAACACAGGCGTGGACGGTGCCATGTAGCATCTTATTTCCAAGTTTATGTAACTGCCATTTACGGAGGAAATAGCAGAGTTTCTCTCAAAGTTGGCAATTTTATGGCAATGTTGTCTAAGGCTTAAGTGCATTCGATCAAACATGTCAAATTGCTGCCAAAAACATTGCATTTGCAGCATTGCTCGCTTCAATGTGAGAATGGAACTTCAGGTTAGATATGGCAAGGTACGCGATCGTATGACCGGGCAATGCGTGTCTTGCCGATGCATGCAGTCGATGCGTGTGTATTTGCACAAATACACGCACAATGATGTAATTACCTACACCGGATAATATTCCTCAAGCTATTACATATGCGCAAAACTCTGCAAGAAAAAGGATCTCAATTTTTACAGAAAGGAATGAGTAAGTGGCAGGTACTAGTAAGTAGATGTAAGTTCAAGTGCCGAAGGTATTTGATGTAGTTACTACTCTATTTTGGCGTCTATGAGTGCTTAAAGTTTTTCTCAATCATATTTAGTTGAATAAATGATAAAGTTGATTGCTTTTTTCAGTACTAATTTGTAGTGCAGGTATAGTGCACTACAAATTATTACACATTGCACTTATCAGTGCACTTTGTGCAGGTAGTATTTATTTCTGATTCTATCATTGTCACAACTGAAGTGACATTTTACCTACTTTGGAGTGATTAATTCCGAAATTGTTACCCTGTTACTTGTGAGTCGGGAGACAAATATTTCTAGAACTGTCAGATTTACGATCTAGATGGCAGGATATTTAAAGTATCTCCCCGGACTAACAATAAGCGAAAGTGACGGCACGCAACTATTTAAGCGTCCAAGCCACTCATATTGTCATTCCGGTTATTGAAGGCGAACTCGATAGAATGAGAGACACTCAGTGAGGAGAGTAATTAATTACCTAGTGTGAGTTTCTTATCGGTACAGAGCGCATCGCAAGTGACAAAACTGCTTCGCGCAACTATTCATACCCCAAAGCCGCTCATATTGCCGTCACGGTTATTGCAGGCGAACTCGACAGAATGAAAGATACGTAATAAATGAGTAATCAATGTGTGTTCCTTGCCTCTCTACGCTGATTGGTTTTTCTTTCTACTAATCATAACTATTTAGGTGTAATTAAATAATAAACTGCATAAAATGTTCGCCAATAAGCGCGCAAGGCAGCGCTCCGTCATGATCACGGGCAAATCGCTGATCTTTCGATAAAATTACAGGGCCGAATTCACCTACATACCGCCAATGGGCCGCCTATATTTTGCCGCCCCCTTCTCATTCGTTTTGAAACTCGATAAAAACCATCAAATGAACGTGCCAGCGGGGGAGGAGTGCATAAGACGCATTTCCTCGTGTAGAACACATTTTTTGGGAGAGCCCTGTCAACACTACCAGCAAAATGTCACGGAACTTTGCGCGAAAGTCAAGTTTCGTAAACCTATCTCTAATGGACAGGGCCTTCCATTCATAAGAAATGAACGAAAAAATTATGAAAGAACAAACACAAAATTTAGTTTAATGATTTTAACTTCCGCCGCCCGTGCCGCGCCGACCGCGCCGTGTTTGGCGCAATGCGTGAAGTATTTACGCATTCCTGTAGGCGCTGTGACGCAATTGCGTGAAGTATTTACGCATTCCTGTAGGCGCTATCCGTTTCATGCTGACCGCACTGTGTTTGATGCAATGCGTGAAGTATTCGTGCAGTCTTGTAGGCGCTAATATGTGTTACATGCCGATCGCCGCGCCGAGGGCTTCTCCTTTTCATCTCAAGTCCTCGTTATTATTCCTCTCCAAGTCGCGCCGTTCTAGGCCAAATTGCGTGTTTGGTCTCTCTCGTAACTCGACTCATTGAGGGTGCTGTCTCTTGTATCACTAAGAGACGACAAAATTAGAAATTACTATACTCTCAGGAAATGAGAGATTTTGTCGCCTTTTCTCGTTTGTAATTTTGTTTTTATAAATCTGATTTTTTTCTATACCTACACTTTAAAAAATTGTAAATTTTTGCCGCCCCTTAGATTTGCCGCTTTGGGTCGCGGCCCATGTGGCCACCCCCTTAATCCGGCCCTGTAAAATTAGCTCTTTGAAGTCATCGAAATTGCAAGACAATGAAGACTCACTATGCTTCTATCATAATGCCACGGCAATTTACATGACGAATAAATAAGGTAAAAAGGAAGAAAGCAAGGCGGAAGGAAGCAAGGGCGTCACTACCGCGCGGTGGATGACGTCATAAACCGAATTTATCAAAGCGCGATATCTCGGTTAATACTGAGCGTAGAAAGTTGCTGTTTGGACGGCTCTTAATATTTTTAACTAATCGACAAGAGTTAGGCACGAAAACACGATTCTGTGACCAGCGCAACTGACCCATTCAGGCGGGAGTCATTTTAGCAGAATATCACGATAGCTCGAGCGGACGCTACCCACGAACGCTCTAAGTGAGAATAATAAATATTCAAGTAATTATGTCACATTTGTACTCTCAGCTCGATTCATTCATAAAATTATGAGTATTTTCCTCCACCGCCGCGCCGCACCGCGCTCCCGGCCCGTGACTCGTTACTACTAGTGCATTCATGGACCACCTCTCCGAGCTGTGGGGGGCACGGAGGGGGGCCGTCGGAGGCACGGGTGGGCGGCGAGGCGGAGGGGGGCGCCCAGGGAGGCGTAGCGCCGTCGCCTTGCCGTAATACGCGCCGGTGTTCAGTGCCTCATTCTCGTCGGCCGCGCTCGTCCTGTTGTGCGCTGATCCATGATCCTAACTCATCAACGGTAGGTGCTCGTTTTTCGCGCCTTTATTCGCGCTCAAGGCTCCTTCTCGTGCAACAATATGTCGCCATTCGTCCGCGATTCCCCTTGAAAGTGCGCTTCTCCCTTCGAAAATACTGTTTCTGTGCGCTGCGCTGCGAAAATGCGGCTGTTGAAACTTGTGTGTTTGTGTTTTTTAGCCCATGTGTTCGCAAAGGAGCCCCCGCTGAAAGGCGAAACCACGCGGGTCGGCAAACCGGGCAAGAAAAGAGCAGGTAAGCTTTCTCGAACTAAAAGAAACTTAGTTACGTTTTGTGAACGATTGAGTAAGGAGTGCTTGTGATGTGTAATTTTCAGCCGCGTTTTTTCTCAAAAGTCGGAAAATAATATGTTGAGAGTGAATATTATTTCGAACATTGTATCATGTCGATTGCCTAGCTTAGTTGCTTAGTGCGAACCACGTATCTCTGTTTGCGAAGCTATAGACCCCCTGTCATTCTTCCTTCTTTCTTTGGGAAACTATTATACCTACTTAATTTCAATCTTGAGATCTTCATTGATTTGTCTTCTCTGTCAGCAGAATATTCTGTATACATTTTAAGCTATATAAAGATGGCTTTTTTCCCTCGGAAAAATAAAATACGAGTAAAAATTGAAACATCTTCATGGAGAGATGTTGTTTTGCACTAAGACCATCAATATGAAGGAAGAAACCTTTAAACCTTCCCTTGGTTCGATCCTGATTTGACTTGGTTCCTCCTTAAGAAACTTGGTCCTCCAATTGTGAAAGAAGTTCCAGATATTTAGAGAGCCCAAGCACATATTTTTCTAAAAAGATTCTTGGGTTACTACTGTACAATACTAAATAAAGGAAGTAAAATTCTGGTATTTTCTATATAAAAAAAAATGAAAAATGATTTTGTCAGTTTCTCTGTTTAAAGACTGGAAATCAGTTTTTGAAAGGTCATCGTAGGTAATTTGATTTACCTTCGGTATATTAAATGCAGTTCTTAGAAAATAATTATTGTAAAATTTGAAAGTATGGTACTCACCGCAACAGGTATATGCGCAGTTGAGGCACCAAGTGGGAGAAAAATCAATGAGGCTACGACAGAGGACAGAATTTAGTTTCACGTAAACTTTATCAGCGTCTTTTAAAAATTTTCGGGCGGAAATTGGAAGTGAATAAAGTAAAATTGCGTTGCCGTATTTTCATTTTTTGCGGTTGTTCATCATTTTTTTATACATTGACAAATGAATTCGAATTAGATCTCTGGTGCTGAGCACCAGTTTCCTGAACTCAGTATGTCTGATTTAGTACCCCAACAAAATGGAAAAAGATAGAGGAAATAAAATTAGCGGACCTAAGTAAGTGTCCAATATTTTAAGATTCAGCAGCATACTTCACGTGACGCAAAATATTTTCTGATTTATAGGTTCGTGATTCGGTGATTTATGATTTTATGAGTTTGCATGTCCAACTGTGATATGATGACCGGATCTGTGAAAAGAAACCTCATCTTCCGGGAGAAATTTTTTCTTAACTTTTTGCAAATGCATGGAAGAAGAAATTTTAGACATTTTTATGTAGAAGAACGTTGTTTAAGTGTTTGCAAAGATTTAAGGAGAAATTTTTCCTGGCAGATCCGGTTGCCCCCTCACATATCCCGCCACAACTACGTTTTAAAATTTCGTCCGGCAAATACTAGCAGGTTTAAGCAAGAAAATTAATCAATGCTTATACTGTGGAATTATTGCTTTGTCCTTCGTTTTCGCTCATCTCAGATTCAGTTGGAGTAAAGTGTGGTCTTCCTTCAAAGGACCATTTTCCCAAAAACAATTGCGAGTGTATTGTGCAGTGATAAGTGAGAGCGCATCCACTTGATAATTCCTTTTTCATTTTAGCTTTTCTTTAAAAAATTTGATGAATATTAGTGTCCGTGTTTTGCCAAGAAAAAAATTGTAATAATAAAAAATATTCGTTTGGAACTGGAGAAAATGACAACGCTTATAATTTATATATAAGTCAATTTTCTACGCAAATTCGAAAAAAAAGGTAGCGCGCGTTGGATCTCGTTGGTTTCCTTTCAAGAAAGCAAAATGCGACGAGAAATTTTCAACATAACAAATCGAAATACGTGTTTTGCAACTTGGACCATCGAAGTGTTTTCATTTCATCGCAAGAGTTTCGACGACTGAGCAGACTTTCCCGAACTGGCCGCCGCGCCGGTCTGAAGCTATAAGACTCTTTTCCAGTTGTGCTAGAATAATTACCATAAAATTTACTCATTTGTGGCCTTGAGCTTAAGATCAGTTCTAAACTAGCGGTCGTGGCGATCAGCAAAGCTGTTTTTATTGAGAAATTCTGAGAAAAGGCGGCCGCGCTTTGGCAAAGGGAGAATTAGTAGTTTATCGTACGCTAGAAGATTAAAAAAAGAAAGAAAAAACCCATAAAAGGGAAATTCGATTTGGGACAAAAATGCCTCTTAATCGAGGGTAATTTGTTTCAGTCTTACGCTCATTAAAAATACACGGATTAGAAAAAATCTGGACCTCAGTCCTCTAATGTTTCCAATCGTCTCATCAACATGATCTCCCCCTTCCCTTCACCACCTTTTAAGGAAATTTTGTTGAAGATCAAATATGATTTTGAAAATAGGAATTAGCAAACACTAGATTTTTCGAGGTAGCGCATGGGCCATATAGTAATCATCAGGACGCTCTTTTTCGGGGGACAGTCCCATTTCCAAATTTATGCATATGTTAAGAGGTGTATTATAGGGTCGGTCCGTTAGGAGAAAAAGAAAAGAAAAAAAAGAAAGAAAAGGAGTGAAGCAGCGAGGGAAAAGGTATGAAAATTTCAGGTTTGATCGGTGGACACCTTTGCAAAGCTGACAACTTGCAAAATCGCTACCTTCTGGTAGTGTTTCAGGAGAAAATATTAGTAATCCTCTTATTTCGAGGTAGAAGAATACATCTTAAAATTTCAGCACTGAATCGAAAATAAAATTTGTATTTACCTATCCGTGTAACTTTATGTATAAACGATACCCGTTATTAGCTGAACAATAAAGCCATCTGATGAAATTCTGTCTTGCTCTAAAATTCAACAGGAATTTTGGAAAGTAAAAAAAATAAATGGGCAGAAGTTGTGTACAAAGTAATTTAATGATGAACATACCATGATAGATTCTATTCATACGATGGTGTAATACAAGCGCGTTGAAAAGTATAAGCATCGGCTCATTCACTGACATCATAATGTATAAAAAGCGTTATCGTAGCGAATCGCTGACCACACCAAAGACGGGAAGAGGAGAAACTTCAAAATTAGGTATTGTCACACGCACCGTATAATGTTAAATCCTCGAGGTTTTTTTTTGTTTTTTTGTTTTTTTGTTTTTTTGTTTTTTTGTTTGGTGGTTTTGTTTTTCTCTCTCTCTAATTAATTTAAATAATCTAATGCTGATCATGCGAATATCAGACTAATGAGTGGGCGCTATCGTGGAAAGCCACATAAGGAATTACTTCTGCGATCAAACAATCAATCTGCCTAATGGTCACCGAATAGCTGAGTCTTTAAAAATTCCGATGACAACATTAAGTCGGTAACTTTCATTTATCAAAATTAATCAGAATAATCACACCGGTACACAGAAAATGGACAAAAATTGTCGGAACGAAAGCTTGCACCAACGACCCATTTGCTAAGACCCATTAAACAGTACCATGACATGACCATACATATATTAAAACCCTGGCATTACCAAAATTTCTGAGAATTGTCTCTTATAATATCAAATGCCTAATTAACTGATACCTCGGCAAATTTTTTTGTCAGCCAAAGAAAACACAGGGAGGAAAAATGAGGCAACAGTTAAAGTTGAAAGAGAAAAAAAAATTGCGCCTAAAATTGAGGAAAACTAGACTTACTCGAATCCGCCAAGCAGAGGTATTTGTTTGAGACTATGACAAAAATAGCTTTCATAATCCCATATAGTTATTTCAGTGCCTCGACCTTTTCTCCATAGTTTAATTTGAACACATCCAACTTCATATGCCTACCAAGTCTTCCGCATACAGAATATCCATCCGATCTCATTTATTTTTACACTTAATTTTTCCAAATTTTTCATGATATTATTATTAGTCACGATGAGGGGTTTAACCTTCCTTCCCTCCCCCTTACATTTCCACCCATGTTCTTATTTACATGTCCTTTCGGTATTAGCCGGATTGCGATTCACTGAAAAAAAAATTCTCGGCGTTTTTACCACGGTCCGTTGGTACCTTTACCATCTCACTTTTTTACCAATTATTGGTAATTTTACCAAAGCAGACTGGTAAGCTTACCTAAAAACTGGTATTTTTACTGTTTTTTCAGATAAGAATACCACCCTTTATTGGTAATCAATTCCCGGTAACTTTGCCATTTTATCTCGGTAATTCTTACCACAGTCGATAAATAATATTGGCGTTTTTACCAAGGTCCAGTAAAATTACCGAGAAGGTTCAACAATTTTACCGAAATTTCTCGGTAGAATTACCAATTCCATAAATGGTAATTTTACCAAGAAAAAACTGGGATCAAATAGAACCCTGAATTCTTGGTAATTTTACCCTTTTTTTAGTAAATACACCGAGATTTTTTTTTCAGTGATTAAGAATCATGCGATCCCCTCTTGCAAGTAGACGGACCGCTCATGTTTTTCCAGGCTTTCTTATTTTTCTTTTTTATTCACTCTGGAGTATGTGCGAGAGGAGACTGCAATTTCCAAAACATTTCGTGAGAATACTGTTGTCAGCTTTTGGGTAAGGCCAGGATTAATTTGAAAAAGATTGCATTAGAGCTTGCATTCTTGACTCATTAATGACTCATTAATGCTCAGAGCTCGGCTCGGACTGAGCCCAGATATTTCTTCCGTGTTTCGAAAAAGGTCAATCTTTTTGACGGACTTCGGAGGTGAATGAGACGGCAGCGTTGCCGTTTTTTAGATATACTTTTGGTCGGATCAGCGTCAATGAAACGGATGTATAGTGCTTTTTTTCTTTTCTTTTCTTCTTTTTACAAAAGCAACCGCAAGAAGAGTGGGTGATTGGAAGTTAATTCCAGCTTATAAATCAAAGGAAACGACCCAAAACTCTCAACTGCGGGGGAAAAGTGCCACAATGTGCCAATAAGGCACAATTATTTATACAATGTCTCAACACTTGGAAAAAGTGAGGGGTCGAAAATTCGGAAAAATTGCTTTACGTTATCTTTATAGACAATCCCTCGAGTTAGTCTTTCCATATGAGCATATATCTCAGTTCAGATCTATGCACTTGAAACGAAAAATTGAAATTGGAAGTTACCGATTTGGGAGTCACCCAACACGCATACGCTCCCTCTTTCGTCCCTCCACCGAGCAGATAGGTTTTATCCATTTTCAAATGTGGCGCCAACATCTGATTTCAGCAGCTTGCAGTTTTCTCAGATTTGTTGCATTACTCTCAGAAAATCGTATTTTTACAAGCCTACTTTTCACTTACACATCGGAACGGGTTAAGAGCAGTGGCGTGGCGTGAATTGCGATCCATTGATTGTTATGCCATAAATTTATGGAAAAGGATCGATAAACAGGGTATTCGCAGCGAACACATTAACAATTGATTCTTTATCATAAGTTTAAATGGCATAACAATCGATACATCGCAATTCACGCCACGCCACTGGTTAAGAGGCCGTTCAAGTATTACATTAGCCACCTAGAGGGAGGGAGTCTGAGCTTGACTTACGGGGTCTGTAATAAGGGGGGAAGGAAGGAAATGCCTATGTTTGGGCGAGCATTCCCCATTTTTGTTATAAAGTAAGATCTTGCAATATAAATAATTTTATTAGGAAATTTTTCAGGTTTTCTTCGTTTTTTTTTAAAAAAATAATAGGGGAGGGGGCGTCAAAAAGTTGGCCACAATGACTTGCGTACCTTAACAGCCCCGCACAATGTAGGGCCTAGCAGAAAATGGGCCCATCGAGGAACGAAGAGACAACCGCGGACCAGGAGGTAAGTGGGCGCATTTAAATCAAAATGACCTATGTCCATTGCAGTATGAGCCCTGTCATAGACGCGCTCTTATCGACCCCAAGGCTCAAGACAGAATGGATATAGCTCCTTTTAATTTTAATACGTCAAAATCGGCGACAGAGTGGACGCAAAATCGCGAGCAGGCAGTTAAGGATGACGGATGACAATCACATTCCCGATGCAGGGAGCGAGATGCAGCGCATAGCGCCGAGAGGATCGTGGAACGATTTCCAATCTTCTTAAAAATGTAAATAAATAAGGGGCTTGCGCCGCTCGAAGGCGACACGATTTAAAGTTTCAGTCGCGGAACAATTCGGAAAATGGCTGAAAAAGCGTCCTTGAACTTCACGGATTCACCCATGCAATCGCCGAGACGCCGCGCGCCGATGGGATCACGGTCGGCAACGTTGCCATGACAACCAAGAGGGGAATTTTCGCCTTGGAACAAATAGATCGTTAAAATCCGATCCTGATTTTCTCGTGAACTCGGCCTTTATTCTCGGGGCTCACCAAACAGATGGTTGGTGCGCAACGAGGTCATCGTTGGTATACAACCTATACTCCTGATACTAGTGTGCTGGTTACACGCTCAAATTTCCATCAATTTCCGATCAAATGGTGGCTGGTGCGCACCATCTACCATCAAATTTCTGCGGCCTGCAAAAATTTGATGGTAGATGATGGAGCTGTGGGGCTCATCCTGCATCTGATTTCCACACAACCGTGCTTATTTCATGCTTATTTCAGTCAACACGCTGTTTTAATTAATTTTATTCATCAATCTAGATAACTATCGACCGCCATCTTGGTCATCATTTTGATCGGAATTTGACGGGAATTTGATCGTGTAACCAGGCCATAAGCGAATTTTCGCGTCCATCCGATCCGATCGTCTCATGCTGGCATCACACGCTGAATTTAGCAGCTGAATGTGGGAGTCAACAGTCATCGCTCAACGGCTGAAACGCTAATTCGAGTTATTTTCATCCAGGTGTGTATCAAATCTATTCGAATAGTTCAGACGAATCCAACATTATCCGATGGTCGCTGAGAATCGTTGCTGAATTTTGCGCGACGCGCACATAATTCAGGCATCAGGCATCGATGACTTCCACTCTCAAGCCACATTCAGCGCGTGATTGTCGCATTGGATCGGATGAAATTTTTAACATTGGTGCCATCAGTGGAGCGACAGACCCCTCCACCAGTTTGGACCCATCATCGAGCTCCCCGCAAGATTCACCAAACCGCCAGTGTTTCATGGAGTACAAGTTAAATCTCAACGATGACCTCGATGAGCAACAATCATCCGTTCGGTGAGCCCGGAAAACGAGGATCGGGTTCACGAGGAAATACGGATTTGCAGGATCGGATTCACACGCTCTACCCGATCCCGATTCGACGCAAGAATACGCTTACGAGGGAATTGGTGAATATATCGGGAAGCTCTCTAGTAGGTCCATACTGATAGATGGGTCTGCTGCCCCACTGATGGCATCGAAGTCAGCAATTTCATTGGATAGAACGGATTGACGCCAAAATTCGCTTATAAGGTCTCGATACACGATCAGATTCAGAACCAGAGCCGGATTAAGGGAGTGGCCACATGGGCCGCGGCCCATGGTGGCAAATCTAGGGGGCGGCAAATTTTGCGATTTTTTTAAATGTAGGTATAAAAAAATCGGATTTAGAAAAAAAAAGTACAAACGAGAAAAGGTGACTAAATCTCTCATTTCCTGAGAGTATGGTAATTTCTAATTTTGTCGTCTCTTAGTGATACAAGAGACAGCACCTTTAATTAGTCGAGTTAAGAGAGAAACCTAACACACAATTTGGCCTGGACTTAGGGAGAAATGATGACGAGGACTTGAGATGAAAAGGAGAAGCCCTCGGCGCGGCAATCGGAATGTAACACATGTTAGCGCCTACAAGACTGCACGAATACTTCACGCATTGCATCAAACACAGTGCGGTTATTGTGGTCAGCGTGAAACGGATAGCGCCTACAAGAATGCACGAATACTTCACGCATTGCGCCAAACACAGTGCGGTCAGCGCGAAACGCACAGCGCCTACAAGACTGCGTGAATACTTCACGCATTGCGTCCAACACGGTGCGGCCGGCGCGGCACGGCGGCGGAAGTTAAAATCATTAAACTAAATTTTGTGTTTGTTCTTTCATAATTTTTTCGTTCATTTCTTATGAATGGAAGGCCTTGTCCATTAGATATAGGTTTACGAAACTTGACTTTCGCGCAAAGTTCCGTCACCTTTTGCTACTAGTGTTGACAGGGCTTTCCCAAAAAATGTGTTCAACACAAGTAAACGCGTCTAATGCACCCCTCCCCCGCTGGCACGTTCACTTGATGGTTTTTATTGGTGTTTCAAAACGAATGAGAAGGGGGCGGCAAAATACAGACGGCCCATGGGCGGCAAGTAGGAAAATCCGGCCCTGTTCAGAACCAATTCTGATCAAAGTAGACGTGTTGATGACTGATGGTCACCATGCAACACTCCTTTTTGATCAAAATTGGACGAGCCGTCAAAGTTTGATCAGAGTGGAGTGCCGCTATCCATCATTTCCTGTCGCTCGAAAAATTTTCCGCCAAATTTTCATTGTATAACGAAGCAAAGTATCGATTTTAAGACTAACGACTCCCGACAGTTTGATGGTAATTGGTTCGGGAATTTGATCGTGTATCGAGACCTATGCACTCGCCAGCGCGGTCAGTATTGAAATTCTGATTTCATCATTAATCGAAGATTTCCTCCAACATTTGCCAGTTGTTGTCCCTAGTGTCATAGTATAAATCTGTGTTAGTCGATGCTACTTTGCTCATTACTTCAAAGAGCTGTCGCTGAAGTCGTTCCGGGAGTGTGTTGAACACTTTTTTTCATGGGCGTGTGTCATAGATCAACTGATTCCTGATTCTTTGAAACGGTGGCAACCTGGGCGAGTGGTTGAGGGGACAGCTAATATCCTGTTTAGTTATTCCGCTGTTGGGATGAGTATCGTGGTCAGGAGGAGGGATCGCGCGGTGGACAGAGGGATCGGCGCACGGTGGATCGAGTCAATTAGAGAGGTCGGACGTGAAATTTTTGACTAGAACTGCGAATTTTTATGTTCATTTCGTCACATTTCCTCATTTGAGGGGTGTTTCTTGAAGAAAATTTGACGAGAAAACCAATAGAGCCACTTTTAGAACTTCAAAGTCTTGAATAAACGGAGTTATAAGCGTTTAAAACTTCCACATTTTGTCCGACCTCCCCCATTGGCTCGCTCCACTGTGCGGCGGCCGATGACGCGCAGGTCGTGGACATCCATCACCGGCCAAGAGGCAATAATTTACGAAAACTAAGCCCAGTTGCTAGATCGCCGAGGAAAACTCTCACCGAAGCTTCATTAGATGCAAGTGGAAACTGGTGGTGATTCCTTGTATGGAAGAAGAGGGGGAGAGCACTCCAGAATCGGGGTTTGAAGGTTGGAAATCGGTTGATAATCAAAAAGTAGGTAATGAAATACGCATTTAACCGCTAGGTTATTTATTATCATATTTAACCGCCTATATTATCCCAAAATTGGTGTACCCTCCATTTTCTCACATGCCAAAATTTGAATAATCGTTAAAACCTATTCTACATCGAAAATGATGGGGGAGGGTAGTTGAAGTATTTCTTGATACCCGCGGCAGAATCCTTTGCCCTCCGATGCACAATTGGCTCCACTCCACGGAGAAGTGGTTCCCTTTTAAGCTCAATAGATACATCGAAACTGGTGGGGAGGTGAAGATATTCTTTCTCTCCCACCGCAGTCGAAAACTTGTCGTGGAGGAAATCTTTTTTAATTTTTTTTTTTTTTTTTTTTTACTTTTTCTTAAGACGTTGTCTCAAGATAATTTGTATACGCACATCCAGGGGATCATAGAGAAAAAAAGGAGGTGTTCGCATTTCAGGCATCTTGGATTTTTTTGATGACGTAGCTCGGTGCGAACGACTTTCAGCATAGATTTTCTTGGAAATGGTGTAGTTAATGGAAAAAATTCATCCTATAAAAAGTGTTTGCAATTATATCATGAGTTGATTTAAGCCAAAAAATCGGACGTTATGGTCCCTTCTTCATACTTCAAATTCCCGAATTTGCTGGCCATGCTGTACTGACCTACGTCATGGGGTAAACAATCCTCAAGATGCAAACGCTTGTGCCCGGGGATAACGTTTTCATCCGGAGTGTGGAACGCCGCGCCGTATTATTTGCCCGGATGAAAATCCCCCCTCCTATCCGATAAACTGTCTTTCACCCCGAGAGAATTTCCCTCTCCCCGTACTGAAGAGAGATTTTCGTACAAACGGCGTTCTTGTTCTTTTCCAGTTCTTGGCCGATGGCTTGGGATTACAAGTCTAGGAGACCCGATTGCGGTGCGGTGTACCTACGTGTGTCTGTGTCGCGACAGGACGGGGCGGACGCAACGACAGAGACAAATTCTAGTGCACTTGCTAAGCTACTATAATTTTCAGAGGCGCCATGTCGCCTTGTTCCGTCGCGTCACGTCGCGTCGCGTCTCCTCGTCACTTTGACCCCCGCTCGCTAAGCAAAAGTGAAAATTTGACGTCGGGTCTTGGCGTTCCGATGCAACGTCTGTCACCAGCGTCTGCGGTCTCCCTGACTTCGGCACGGGTCTCTCTCAGGCTGCCGCTTTTCGCGGGAAATTCCCGAGTTTTGAATCATCGACCCCATCCATAAAATTTGGTCGTATTTTGGCATTGCCAATCGTTCTCCCGAGGTTTTAGACGGAGGTGTAAGAAAAAGGAGATTACCTACAATAGATCGCACTACTTACAGAGGTAATGTTGCCCGAGCGCGAATAGTTGCCTATTCAAAAAAGGCATATTGTGTACCTTCATAAACTGTGATAAAGCCGATAACGATAGCGTAAATTTATTGGCACATATAGCACACTTCAGGTGCGCCTTCAATTTGGCCGCTTAGACCATAAACATATTAAAAAGCGCGAATAGTTGCCTGTTCAAACCAAGAAAGTAAAAGAAACATTATTTCCCTTCTTGTGGGGCCGTTCCTAAACTACGAAACGCACTTTTTCGGCATTTTTACCGCCCTCTCCCTCCCTCCCCGCCTTGTAACGCTTTTGTGACTTAGGTCCCTTAGCTTTAACACGTTAAAACAAAATGGCGTAACCCTCTCCTCGACCCCATCCCTCTCCAGAGCTTTAAACAATGAAGGGACGGTCCTAGGCTTTTCTGAAGCCAATAAAGAACGCGTAGACGTATTGGCAGATAAAGCCCACTTCAGATTTGCCTTCAATTTTGCCGCATTGGCAATGAACATATTGAAGAGCTTAAATAGTTGCCTATTCAAAAAAGGCACATTATGTCGCTCCATAAACATTGATAAAGGCAGTAATGAATGCGTAAACGTATTGGCAGATATTGTACACTTAAGATTCGCCCTCTATTTTGCCGCATAGGCAACAAACATATCACGGAGCGCATCATGAACCCAATGAAAGATATAGTCCCTTATGTCGTGTCTTATTTATATATGCTCCAGCGTCATGAGTCTTTTTTGATGGTCCTTTCGAATTTTAAAGGTATTTTATCACTATGATTGGCAAAATCGCAATCTGAAAAATATCCGTCAGCGTAAATTATAAATCTGTATAGTTGATCGTGGGTGGTTCTTGCTTTGATTTTATTTCTTTTCCCGAGTTTAAAATATTCGTCAAATCTTCAACTTTTTTTTCTTTCTTTTTTCTTAGCATTGTTGAGAAGGGTCACTCGAAGATAGTGTCGCTCTGTCGATGGATAAGAGTAAACACTTGTCGGTTCAATCTAGCAAACAAAAATGAAGTAGAAACGTTGGCCTACTTTTCCGTGTTAGAAAAAATTCAACGATCTTATTAAGACAGACAGTTCCATATCAGCATTCTAATAAATGCCACGAGAGCGCAACCCTTGTATTCGAACGATACTGCTGCTTGTGGCTCTTGAAATAGCTCCACTTGATTTGACGAGTATTTTCTGGTATATTCAAAAGGTACACTTTTCTCTGTTCAGGACTCCGCGTAGCTGCGCGCGCATTGGTGTGAGGCAAAAACTTCTGTGTCCTAGACCTTAAAAGTTCGGGTAAATTAATTTTACCTGAATTTTGAGATCCTAAACTGAGCTTTTTTTTTTTTTTTTTTTATTATTTTTTTTTTTTTTTGGGGGGGGGGGGGGGGTTACGTCTGTTACGTTTTACTCAGAACGTGAGTAAAACATACTGAGTAAGTTAATTTTAAGCTCAAAAATTTAAAAATTCTCACGGCACGGAATAAAAGAGGTAAGGATTAAGTCCCATCTGTTGGATAATATGCAAATTTCCAAATAGTTCTAATAGTAACCCAATTAATTGTGTTAGTACCTAACTAGTTGTGGCAGTACCTCAATAAATTAGGTTATTAACTCGAATGTACTCCCAAAATTAATAGGGAATGTCCATATCATCCAACAAACTGGGGTAGTCCCGCAGTGTTAGGGGATACCTAACCTCTAGCATTCTTCTTCCGTGGAGGTATACGGAAAGAAGTCTTCGGAGCGAAGGATGGTTACAGTTTGGCAACGGGGCTGCTAGTGGGTTTCCGAACTTGGTGATGTCTTGGAGTTGGAGCTGCGAGTCTCCCGCATGGAGCACGGAGCATCCAGCATCCAACATCCGACATGGAGCACTGAGCGATAAACTCGACCGGTGCGCGGTGTCGCCGCCGCTGCTCGTGCTGCTGATTAAACGAACGCCAAATGTGAAGTTTATGGAAAACTTCCTTTTGAGCGAGTTTCGTCTTTGGTCACACAGGCCCACAGCCACAGGCCACGGCTAGCTCGCGCTCGTTCCGCACACGAAAGCAGGCGCCCGATCCGCAACTCACGTGGTCGCCGCGCCACCGCACCGTCCCGACGCGACGTCGCGCGTCGCCGCCCGTCGCCACTTCCATCCAGCAGCGCCGCCGCGCGCCTCTCGCTAGAGACTTCCTTTCAAAGCTTACAGAAGGGCGCCCACCAGACGGACTTTGAAAAGCTCCTTTTCGCTGACTACGATCGATTTTTGTCCACTCACCTCAGTGAGAACATGATTCCCGGTGGTACTCGAAGAGTATAATCTTCGTATGTCCCAGGTCAGGTGCAGGTGGTGAGAATGTTAGGTTGGGTTAAGTTAGGTAGTGAGAATGTTAGGTTAGGTTAGGTTAAGTTAGGTAGTGAGAATGTTAGGTTAGGTTAGGCGATGAGCATGTTAGGTTAGGTTAGGCGGTGAGAATGTTAGGTTAGGTTAGGTGATGAGAATATTAGGTTGGGTTGGGTGATGAGAATATTAGGTTGGGTTGGGTGCTTAGAATGACTGCAAATACTCTAGATTGGTCAGCTGAAAGCCAATCGATGTGACGTTGCACGCAATCAAGCTGCGTTCAAGAAGTGATAAAAATTTAGGAGGTGCCACACTTCCACAGTGACGGCGCGTTATGAGGCGAATGGGGGCAGCCGCCTCTCCAAGTCCTGAGAATTTTTTGAGACGCCGAAGGGTCAACCATGGACACGTGATCAAACTTCTGCGCCCTTTCTTTCAGAAGCATCAAAGAATCCGGGGAGCGTCCATAAACGAAGCATCGATATCTACGAAGAGGGTGGCTGTTTAAGGCTACCTGGCAAACCTCTGTACAAAAGGCTTGGAAAGGAAGAGGTGTTCTGACCTATGGGAAGAAAGGGGTCAGAAAATCAAATAAAATGCTTGACGTCATTTTCATAAACGGCCCGCGTAAGTAAAGCGGAGGCTGTTGGATTAAATTATACGAAAAATAATGTTACGGCTACCCGCATGAGAGGCCAAAAAATATCTGCCTACTCCTCAAAATCGCCTCTCTCAACTTCACAGTTCTCTGTTCCGCCTGAGGATGTATGACCGACGCATTCGGAGGCCTCGAAAAAGAAGACGACCATTCATTCACAATCCGAACGAACATTTTCGGAAAAACATCTGGCAACAGGTTTGCGAGACGGCATCGGCTTATTGGGCACGTTAGCCGATGACGCGGCGGGTACCAGCTGAAACGCAGCTAGGAATGTCCACACGTAGTGGCCACGGCCTGACTTTGGAGCAGTGAACAAAGATGGTCATAATACAGACGTATGGCCTTAGGATCATCGGGGTGGGGGTGGGATGGGGGGGAGGAGAAAAAACAATAGGCTAGGTGGTTTGCGGGGTGGGCCGGTAGGGTTGGGGGAGGTGGAGTCGGGAAGAGATTAAGGAGCAAGAAGGAGTAACGAGTTCATCGGATCTGCACTTATTTAGAGCTGAGTGCACGAAGGCAAGCGCGACAAAGCGGCACGACGCGACGCGACGCGAGATGCGACCCGCGGATTCCGAGCCGAGAAGCGACCGACCGCGCGTGCCACCCGCGGACGTCAAGTCGCCGCGCCGCGCCGGCCGGCACCGAGCTCAAACGCTAACTTCATTTTCCGACTCGTATGAAGCGGCTGGACCACTCGCTGAAACATCCTGGATTTTGATTCATTTTAATTATAACTTTTTTCAACGTCTTCTGCTACTACTGGTAGAGGGGAGAGGGAGGGGAGCTCTCTGAATTTTTGAAGCGATGACAGATTTCAGCGGCAGACAACAGACGTTGACGTCATTTGATGTACACCTGGACTTGGAGATTTTACCCTTTAATCCATTTTGAACCTAGGAAGTTTTCGTCATTTCGGCGGCCCGTTGAAGACGTCATCGCCTGGTTCTATGTATGTTTAGTACGTTTTCGTCACAAAAAAAAAAACCCACAAGGAATTGTGCGCGTGTAAGGGGGTAAGAGGGTGAGGTTAAGTAACCAGGTCCCGCATTTTTTCCGAAATCGAAAAAAGTTTATACGTTGCGGCTATCGAAACTCGTCAGTTTTTCAAATCTAAAACAACACGCATTTTTAATATATTTTTTATTTCTTTTATTGATGAACATAACTACAATGTATTCAATGTTTTTACATATATTATTAAATTGATTAATGAAGGGAATTTTTCCGTTTGATATTTTTTTTTTTTTTTGGATTTCTGAAAAAATTGAGGGATCTACTCACCCTAGGGTGGGTGAGGGGTGAGGGTGTGGGTGAGTATGATTCTGAAGACGTTAACAGATACGTGGAAGAGTGAACGGTGACTGGTCTGCTTGCTAGACCGACGACGGGTTGTGGCGCGGCGCGGCGCTTGGCTTAGGATTTCCATACAATGGCAACATCTGTCACGTTGCTTTCTCACTTGGGCCGAAAGAGACACGCCGCCCGGTGCTGCGCAACAACTGTTTCCCCGTGGGTCCCCCGGGGTTGGGCGTCGGGGCGCCGGGGGCCCGCTTTTCACCCAGGGGCAGGTCCCTCGGGAAAGGGTCCCGTCCGGGGATTCTCCGGGGGCCTCGCGCCCTCCAAGCGCCCCCACCGACCTGCGAAGCACCCGATGGCGCCCCGCGGAAACGCCGCCTCCCCTCCTCCCCGCGAACCCCCCGCTTGCGCTCCCGCTCCCAGTGCCGGTGCCTTAAATATAGTTTCCGTTTTGGCCATACGCGTTGCCAAATCTCACCTCTAATTTTTCTTTTTATTTCACTCCATCTTTTCCTCTTGTTTCGCCCTTGCTCCTCGTCTAAATGGACTGAGTTTAGCAGAAAGGAATCAAGCCACATCACCTATTGCCCAATTTAACGAGGCAGTTTAATTTTTCACGAATGAATGTTAAAGCGGATTCTTTTGGAAATTTTAAGGCATTTGCCTCGCACTATGTAGAAAATGCTTTGAAAATTGCAACAAAATCCGCACAACCGTATTCATGTAAAAAATTATATTGCCTGATTATATTTGGCAATAGCTGATGTGACTTGGTTCCTCTCTGCTTAACGCGGTCCAGATATCGAAAGGGTAATCCTGAAATAAAAACCCCAAGAAAAGATGAGCACCCCTCGCCGCAGTAAGAAGGGACCACCCCCGGTGCGTCACGTTTTTTCCGTCACGTAGAGTGTATTCGTTACTTTCGAGAAAATGTTTACTCCATATTCTCAAAAAAAATCTTTTGAAAATCCTAGAACGAAATCAAAAGTATCCGAGCAAGAAATATTAAATTTTGACCGGTCAAATGGATCGGAAAATTTGGAGCTTGAATCGTTTAGGCTTTTAAAGATAGTTATTGGAGAAGGGTTTCTTTTTTTGCGCGGGAAGGGACAAGTCACCTAAAATTTTCTTCCGGACAATCAGTTCCGCTGTTTGGCATGAGAATTGTTATTTTCTTTCGGATATCCCAATGTATCGAACTTCGAGATTTTTCCATCAAAAACTTAGAGGGAAGTATGTAAACATAGTCATGCTAAACTTCGAAACGGGCCAAGTGAGTCTCTGCTCGTGGTGCAAAAAACTATTATATGAAAATTGTACGTACTTTTTTGCACATGAGCCAGAGGGTTGTTTTTTGTATAGGTGCGCCATGGATTTTCTTTCTCTCTCTATCCCCCACAATCTCTCCTACCGGTCTGTATGTATTTAAATTCAAATCTTTTCCTCTCTACATATGGAACAGGTTTTTTTTTTTCTATCCGTTTTTCTTATCTCTTTTTCTGTTTATTTTGAGAGGCAAGTGAAGTTAGGATTTATTTTGATTTTTTGTTGTTGTTTTTATTTGCATTTTTGTTCTTCGTTCGGACCGCGTTAAGCAGAAAGGAACCAAGCCACATCAACTGTTGCCAAATTTAATCGGGCAATTTAATTTCTTACAGGAAAATGTGAGTGCAGATTTTGGTGTAAATTTCAGTAAATTTTCTGCATATTACGTAGAAAATTCCTGAAAATTTTCGAACAAATCTGCACAAATGTTCTCTTGTAAAACATTAAATTGCCCAGTGAAATTTGGCAATATCTGATGTGGCTTGGTTCCTTTCTGCTAAACACGGTCCATTTATTAGAGGGAGCGAGACTAGTGTGAGACAATCGTTACAAAAAGTACGGAAAAGAAGATCATAGAACTGGATCTGATGGATCTTAGAATCTCTCAGATTCTGGAGGGATGTCAGCTCACTCTCAGAGGGTTGGTGCCCACCCAAAATTTGAGTGATGGCCTGTGAGCTACCTTTCTCTGCATGAGCAGTGGACACTGGGCAATTTTTTTTTCTATGAGAGTATTTCTGCATTTTCTCTCGGATTTTATTGATGATCAGCACTATAAAACCTGACAACGCTGTGGTACTTGTTGGGGCAGGCGACCCGGCCATTCGCGACCGATGGCCGATGGCGGGCTCCTTGCAATTGATTAATGCATCCGAAAGCATCGCCCCCTTCTCTCCCCTTCCTCACTAGTTAGTCTCTTCTCGGCGTCGTCTCCTTTTGTGGAAGAGCCCCTAATCCTTTCGCGGGAGGTTGTTCGGCTTTGCCCCATATTCGCCCAAGAGTCTACTAAAATGGCAAAAAACAGCCCGACCGCTCGAAATTCAAAAGCAGTCGCAGTCCTTACGAAACCACACGCTACACTTACCTAGACTCAGAGACTTAATATCCCAAGGAACGCTAGCCGCTCGGTGGAAAGTAATTAAATGTAAATAAAATAATAAGAGCACGAAAAAGTGCATGGTTTACTCAGAGAAAAAATATTTCGCAGTCCCACATTTTTTTTCCTCTTTGAACTCGCAATCTTTCGCTCTATGCTCAGGTTTGGAAGAAAAGTTAAAAGTCTGCCATCAGGCTCTTCAATAATCTTCCACTGAAATTAAGAAAAGTATTAAAAGAATGGGAAGTTTACGCTTTTTTCAGGGAATTAAAAACCTTATTAGTTTGTACGGCATTTTATTATCTTCATGATTTTTATAATGATGTTTGAAAAGTAAATTTTGGGGGGTTTTCACCGACAAGAATGCTTAGATACTATTTTTGTGTCATTTATGTACTTTAATGTAAATAAAATGAAATAAAATAAAATAAAAAACAGAGGCCGTATTTCGTCTCTCCTATCATTGGATGTGTTGCTCACGCAACCCTTGAAGCTCCACTACAAAAAGGACAGACGGAAAATAAACACAATATTGACATAGAGCAAGGGAAAGGATGCGGGTTAATGACGGCGCAGAGATACAACTATTCGTACTTGGTGGATGTCCGTGTTGCGTCCGCAAAATTGAAGGCGCGATGGCGCGAGGCGTGCACTCGCAACGCTCCGCTCTATATTGCTTTTAGGGTGTCGCTCAGTTGTGAAGAGAAGTTAAAAAAATGAGGCCGGATTACGTCTCTCCTATCTTTGGATGGGTCGCTCGCGTAGCTTTTGAAGCAGCACGACAATCGGAAACAAGCGCAATATAGAACTAAAAGAAGAGAAAGGATGCGCGCTGGCGACGGCGCATAGATACAACTATTCGTGTTTGATGGATGTCTGTGTTGCATCTGTAAAATTGAAGGCGTGAGCTCGGTACGCTCTGCTTTATGCTGCTGATAGGTTAAATTCCTTAGTATTCCTTTACGGAACAGTATTTTTCTGTGTTTTCTTAGACATTTTTTTGTTTCTATCCTTTCTTCCAGATCTCCTGGTTATTTTTAGGATCTTAGTGTCCCATCATCAGGTCTTCCGATCACTTCGTGGTTCCTACTCGCGATAAAACCGATTTAAATTAAAAACTAAAACAAAATTACACTCTATATTTAAACTCACATCGCGAAACGGTGGGTTATCATGAGCGACGATTAATTACTAGCAGTACTACGATTCATTACTAGGGTAATATCCTCTGAAGTGTCTGAAAATTTCGAGGAAAATAATCCATGACTCTCCTCGAAAATAAATATTTTATGGAAGGAAATTTTGTTGACATTCGAATGCTCATACGACGTTTTTCCTTATCACGGCAGAGTAGATCCGTTGCCCTCTAGCTGCGCTCGTGGAAATAAGGTTGCTGTACTTATTCTTCTCAACTGAAGGGAAGTCACACATTTTCTCACGACCTGGCAACGAGGGTGACCATACGGAACCGGGCATCCTCTTCTCAAGTCAAATAGATGTGGCTCCTTCCTTCCTGATCAAACGAACCTTTATCGTCGCCCCTCTAACATAAGGACGTACATCTCAATTTCGACGTGGGCCCCGTGTTACTTAAAAATCCACACTCTCGAGGACTCATGCGGAAATTGAGATACACCCTTACGTCAGAGGGACGACACTATCTCTAACCTATGCCTATAAGAGCGTCCGAAGTGAGGCCGTGGGTGCATCAGAGAATGTTTGAAGACTTAGATTCTGGCTGAAATCGATCTCTTGAATGTAAATCAACTAAATAGATTATCACTGCACTGTTAAAAAATTAACTTTTAGGTGAACCGCGTACCTATCATCCTTTCGGGTTGAATTAAACAAGCGTATGGCATGAAACATATTATTTTAAAAATGAATCAGTAACAGAAAATGAAGAAAGGGGGTTTAAAATTGGCGATTTACTCCGTTCGTATGATTCAATCAGACAGCTAACGTTCCTGCAGAGGCGCTATTATCTAACGAGTTTCAGAATTCATGATTAGACAGGAGTTTCAGAGCTCACGACAGAAGCGGACCCGGCAATTTGGCAACATTGGGTTTCCTCCCTTTAAACCTATGTTAAATAATCGATTCTTGTCGGAGCACCTGGCCAATCTAAGAATCGATATCTTCCCATAGGTTTAAATGGAGAAGAACAATGTTGCCAATTTGCTGGATCCCTGAATGGTTCACGAGTTTCTGCCCCTCAGGCGGATCGGGAAGCAAACGGTTCAATTATGGAGCGGCGTATGACATGAGGAGAGCGTCGCTTATCACGAGGGGAGAAGCGGGGGGCCAAGAACTGGGGCGCGGGGAGGAGAGGGGGTTGTTGGGCCAAAAATAAATGTCTGGCCGCTGGCCTAGCCTCAAATGAGAGGGTGCGGCGGGGAGGGCGGCGTCAAGCTGAAATAATTAGCGTCATTTAATAACTTTACCACCGGAATGATAAAAGCGTGAGCTCCATTGCCGCGCTTGCCCAAAAATCTCCGCTTTTCCCGAAGTTTCCATTTGCTTCGATACACGACGAGAATAATTTCAGCCCTGAAAGATGATTATTCAGGTACCATAAATTCACCTGCACGGAGAGAAATAGAACCGCGCTGCGCACAAAATTTGTTTTAACTTCCACCGCATGCGGTGGAGTGCAGGGAAGCATGTCGCCTAGTAGAGGAGGTATGTGCGAAAGTACCGGAGGAATGTGCCGAGGACAGTCGCCGGCTGTGCCCAAGTGCGGATTGCAAGGGTTAGGCAAAATCACCATCCACCGCGTGTGGTGAGGTCCAGATTTTGGTGCTCAGCGCGGTTCTTTTTTTTCCGAGTGTACACGGGCATAATTAAGAGACCACCACCCCCCTCCCCTCTCCGAAGGCTGATCTTTTCATGTTTTAAAAATTGTGCGGTAAAAGTTATGACCATGTGTAACCGTCATTAATACCATCACGCCCGTGAGGAGTGAAAGAGCTCTTTCCCTTGAAAAATCCCTCTGTATAGTTATATGGAAAAAACTCCGGCTGTGAAAGCCGTACTTACAAGCTTTATAGGCATACCGTCGGTTCCATGCTCAGAGGCCGAAAGTTCCGGGTTCAGAAGCCGGAGCAACTTACGGCCGGAACTTTCGGCCTCCGAGTCTGGAACGGTCGGTATGTTCATACAGCAGTATAGCCTGTAAGTGCGACCTGCAGTATTACGTTTTTCCATGAGTTTGGAGAACTGTGATGCTGTCCTCAAATATTAATGAATTGAAACGCCTCTTTGAAAATTTTACTCAGTTTGCCAGTCAAATTACTCAGGATGCTTTCACTAAGGTAAAAAAATGGTTAAATTTGGCAAAATTCGATTGTATTGATGATATCTATCAAATTTTTATTCTTCGTGAGTTTTTTCATCTCAACGGTATTCATCATAATATGGAGTTTAATTCCGAAAATTCGGCAACCTGGAGCCAGAGTGCCATGCATGTATCGTCGTCCGATACGCTGTGCAATGTGGATTAGAATGGAGTTGCGCCGCTAGATGGCACTGCGGTATGTCATCATCATAAGCGCCGCGATGACGCAGACAAGCGACGCCAACAACGTTGACCAAAGACGTCGTTCCTAATTTGTTTTACTAATCAGCAGCGTCGCGACGCTCGGAGCCCCCACCCCTCTTGCACCTCTACCCTCTCCGACCCCGGCACCCTCTTCCTTTCTCAAGTCATGGAGCTCTTGCGTACGTCAGAGATTCACGATGTGAGCACTTTTTCTGAAATGAACTTTTCCATGCAGCACGATACGATGGTGCCACTGATCTTCTCTGAAACGAACTCCCAAGCTCAAAAAACCGCTCTAATTAAAGCCCGTAACAGAGAGGATCCCCCCACTTTGCTGAGAGTCTAACTCTGAATAAAGGTACTCTAACTCTGAATCCAAACTCTGCGTAGTCTCAGTGCGCAGATAGGGATCAACTACATCAGCAAGGTTGCCGTGATTTCAGCCTCGGAGTCCCCTTACTAAATGACAGCACTGCTCGTTTATTTGATCCCTATCTGTACATTTTCGAGAGTCTCATGAGCCCATGTTGCCACCCAGCGGGTCGATTGTTGAATCGTTATCGAATGACCTTGATCGATATATAGCATTGTGAAGATAGGGATTTATCGATCGAGATCATTCGATAACGATTCAACAATCGACCTGCAGGAATCGTCTCGGTGAGTCAAAAGATCAAGAAGAACATATTTCAAAAATAATAACTATCCATATTTTCCTCTTTCTCAGAAAAAAAATATCAGAAATTATTTGAAGCCTCAACATATGGGCCGATTGCAAGACCTCTGGTCAGGTGCTTGTTAAAGTGGTGGTTTGAGCTGACCAGAGCTTGACCAGAGGTATAGGTGTGTATGACTCCCGGTTTTCTTCAGGTCAAGTCCCGGCCAGCCTTTGTTCTTTCTCGCAAACCAGTAGTTAGGCTGATTGGCAGACTGACTGCTGGTCAGAGTCAGACCGCTGGTTTGGTAACCAGAGGTTGACAAGAGATCGTACAAACGGCCCTTAAGTCTATAATGCGTATTATAGAGCATTATCAATTTCTAGCCAATGAAATATGTTTAGAATATTTTATAACAACATTATGAGCATATACATTTGAGTTGTGCGGCTTTTACTCTAGTTGAGGAGCCAACAGCCTCGAATAGGCACAATTGGGGTATATTTAAGGGGTTTGAAGGGCCTTTAATACCCTGGTCATAACGCAAGAATTCTCCAACGGCATATAAACCACACATGGGAGGGCACCTGGCTCTAGGACTCAGTGCAGATTAGAGTGAAAAAGGTGTTGAGAGATAGGAAAAACCTATTTGTATGTGAAAGGATACTATATGATGGATCTGAGAGGATAAACTCACGAAGAAAAACTGAAGATGGCCTCGTATAAGAATGCCTTGATCACGATTACGGAATAGTGGGACCTATTCGAAACGAGCACACACACAAGACCGCACTTGATATTCGTAATACGCAAAAAGCTGCTCCCGATGTCGTTTTAAAATATGCATGGACGATAGAGGAAAATTTATACCGCTCAATTAATAAAAACAACGTGTTTTGTACGTAAATACATGGTTCTGAGTTTCCAGTTAACTGGTCAAGACAAAACACGCTAATTTTGAGATGGGCGGAGGTTTGTCAGTCAGCCGGCAAAAAAAAGAGGTAAAAAATCAGCACATTTGTACGTGATACTTGGAAAAGAACCCTCTAATAACAGTTTGAAAGTGCCTTGTCGGGCGCCTGTTGATATCAATCGGTCGGAAAGGTTATATTTAAGCAGGAACAAATCAAGCTCCAGATCAAATTTGTTGCTCGCTATGCCAAAATGTTGACAAAACGATGAGGACGATTCTCACGAGTATGATTTCTTACACTTAACAACGCCCAAATATCCAAGGTATAAAAGTTTTTGTAGACTTCTGGATCTCATTAGGGTTCTCTTGTTTTCGAGTTCCTATCATTCATGTAAGCTCTTTGATTCCATACATTTTCATTTTTTTCGTTCGAGGTATGTCTAAAGATTTTTCGGGCTGATTTTTCTGGTATTTCAGATCTTTTCGGCATCAGGGGTGTAACTTGCTTCTGCGTAATTTTCATCTAAGTTTTCTTTCATACCTCTATATTATTGATTGATTTTTCTGTAATGTCTCAGGATATTGTGTCGTTTTTAGATATTTTACCCTCTTTCTTAAAACATTTTGTGAGAAAAAAAACAAATCTTTGATATTTAATCCGCTGAGTATTAATTACGCATCGTCCTCCATGGAGGTCCTGCTGGGTCTCGGCGAAAGCAATTCGAATGTAAATTTCCCTATCTTGCAAAATGTGTAATACTGATGAAAGTCACCGAAAAACAACGATTGGGCAAACAAAAAACATGTTGGAGAGGTCGGTAACGAGTGAATATTTGTATAATAGAATGTACCCTTTCCCTTTCTCTCATCAATTTGAGTTGCAGTGCGTATTCATTTATGTAATGGCGTTTTTTTCCTCTCTATTTTTTTCAGAGTGTCAGTTCGGGAAAGAATTTCGGGAGATCGGTTCTTCGTGGTATCTGGATCTGGGCCCTCCTTTCGGGGTCATGTACTGCATGAAGTGTGAGTGCTTGCCGGTACGTACGCATTTACTTTTCCTTGTTCTTGTTTTATACAAATAATGAGATTCATAGATTCCACTCGGTCATTTGGACGCCAAGAAAATACTTTCTAAAAACTTTGAAAAAAATAACCGCCAAAAATTCTCTTTGCAGTCGAAGGCGGCTCTTGTGGTTGATTATCCAATACTGAAGAGAAAAAAATGTCGGTAAAACCGAACTTTTTCGGATGACATGGAACCTAGTTTTGTTCGATTCAGACAACCGCATTGTTCGGTCTACTCAGCCAAGCTATTCGGTCTATTAAACCAAACCTTAGGAATTTCTGTGCAAGGTTTTACAGCTTATGAGGTGAGGAATGCTGAGAATTGCTCAACTGCTTGGACACGAGTCATGATTAGGCTAATTTCAGTGTTAACTTCCAGAAGTAAATTTTAGGTTTCAGGGGCGACGGCGGTAAGGGCTGAGGGGTCACTGAAACGTACTGTCTCTGTGCGCTTTCGCGCATGAACGAACGCGTGGATCCTGATGCAGGAAGAAGGAAGGCGGGATTGCTCTTGAAGTAGATACACACAGGGTGATTCAAAAACCCTACACCACCATCAACCGGCATTACGCCTGCAACTTTTGAACCAATTGAGATAGAGACTTGAAATTTTGTGAGGCCTCCTGAACTAGAGGAACCTACTTTTTGCGCCGGTTAAAATTATAAGGGGATCACCCTAAAAAGGGACAAGAACCATGGGGGTGGTGCGGGACCTTTGGATCACCCTGTATATCGAGTGCGAGAAGTGCTCTCGGCTCGGCGATTACGCACGAGGCTGATTGTGAGCTTCGATCCTGGCTCTTCGGCGAGGCGCCGCGCGTTGTTTGCACCATTGAATGCTAATTGCCTTATAATGGCGATTGTGATTTCATCGTGTCTTAATCAATTGCCGCTCGCCAGCTGAATACATGTCCTGGAGATCGTATACGGTTGAGGTTGACCGTGCTCATTGCTCTCCTGCCCCGTCAACCCGGGTCTATGTCCGTCATTCTGTCTGGCACGTCTACGTCCTCTTCAATGCCACTTCCCTCATGGGCGGAATTGTCGGGGGTCCAGGGGAGCCCCCACCTCCCATTAGGAATTTATTCGGTCCTTCCTAAGAAATGTGAGGGATCTTGCAGCGTAAGCAGGGTGTCTACAAGTCTGGAATTTCCAGAAAGTCCGGAAATAGTACTGATTTTTAAGGGCGGTCCGGAAGTACTGAAAAAGAGCGGAAATTCCTAAAGAAAATCTGAAATTGTTTTCATTTTTTCATTTTTGTCGCAATTTGAGCGAGAAGTTAAAAATTTTGAAACTTTTAATTTCCCGCATTTGTCGCCCCCGCAATGGCTCTAGCGAGAAAAGGGGGCCACGGGTGTCTTTCCTGGAAAATTTTCGGCGAGTTTAACTTGTTCCTACTTGAAATCTCACCCGGCCCAAAATTGAAAAAAAAAAAAAAAAATTGGAAAGCCCCCTTTTCTCCTTTTTCTTCTCTTCGAAATTTCGGGCCCCTGGGCAACTGCCAGGACTGTCTACTCTATACATCTGGGCAGGCAGTTGGTCCCAAAATGTTTGGAAAAAACTCTTCTATACGGTAATATCATGACATTTGAGTTTTTGTGGACGGGGGTCCCCTCTTCCGTAGACTGGGACATGTGTATTCAAATGCCGTCTACCTGACGATAAGTTCTGTTCATCTTGGCGATTACCGCCTAAGACATTACAGACATGGGAAACTGGGGGACTTTGCCCCCCGGAGAGAGGGGAGTCGAGATGTCCCTGACCGGGTGTTTCTAATGAGAGGCGCCGGGCCGCACAGTGGCACAGTAGAGCGAGCCGCTGGAAGGGGTCGGACATAATGCGGAAACTGTAGGAGCTTATATCTTATAGTCCATACATATTGTAGAAGTTAGAAAAGTGGTAAAGTTCCCTTGAAGATGTATCCCTTAAGGTTATAATGTGAGGATGGGTCATCGGGTGCCAACTCCGAGGTGAGACGGGCCTTCTTAATAAGAAGTTCTTACGCGGGAGGTCCACTCGTTCCAAAAATACCAGGTGGCAGGAGCCGCAAGAGGAGCTGCGATGTGATGCGATGCGACGCGACGCCGCTTACGTCGAGTCGGGAGCCGGGGGATCTCGGCGCGGAGGATGTGGATTTTTCATAAACATGTCAAGTACGTAACAATTATTCGACGCGTTAGCTTATTAAAAGGCGCCACGGAGCCGCGCTCGCAAGTTCAAATCCAGCCGGCTCCTCCAGCACAGCAGCGCCAGCCACCGGGGGCGTGCAGGGCGCACCGGCCGGCCGGCGCTTAGCTCTCGCCGCGTTGCCGCCTTGCCCCCTCGTCGCTTTATCGCGAGCCGCAGATGCGAAATGAAATGAATCAGTGAGAACGAAAACACGACAACTCGGAGAAAAAAGTAATCAAGACACACACACAAATGCACAGTAGATGAAGAAGTTGGTCTAAGGAAAAGATTTTTGGTGCCTTAAGACAGACACTTACGGACATTTTAAAGGTTAAAGTTGGAACAGATGCGCTAACTTTAATAACCTTTATAAAAATTGACCGTTTTTAATGAAAGTTGCGCTTTTCCGAATTACCGAGTTGGTGTGTTTTCGATCTCTTTGATTCAAATTTAATTTTCAATGGAATTTAGACGCTTTTTCAGGGCTCCGTTTGCGACCCGCAACAATGCTCCGAGAATTCGATAGGGAACCGCGTTTGACTCATCGTATTTTTTTCAAAATCCCAAAATTGATGCATTTTTCGGTAAAAGGGCGTATGAGACTTCCAGTGCAGGGTGTCTACAAGTCCGGAATTTCCGGAAAGTCCGGAAATAGTACTGATTTTTTAAGGGCGGTCCGGAAGTACTGAAAAATTGCGGAAATTCCGCAAAAATGTCCGGAAATTTTATAAGTTTTTTGTCATTTTTGTCGCAATTTCAAATTTTTTAAATTTTTCTAATTTCGTCAAATGGAGGTACTGAAAAAGTACGGAATTTTTCGGGTGGAGGAGGTCCTGAATATCTCGAGAACTTACTGAAAAAGTACTTATTTTTGACCAGTCTGTTTTAATAGACACACTGCAGTGCTTCTAAGATTGTGCAACAGAGTTCTCTAGTTGTATGTAACTTATCCGACAGCTCTGCCAAAAATTTTTCCCCTGAATTTGCTTCGAATTTCTCCTCACTATTGTAAGGAAGTGAGTCGACTGAGAATGAATTTCATCTGTCCCAAACGCTGTAAAAAATTGCACAATCTTAGCAGCATTGCAAGCCTCTTACGCCCTTTTACCGAAAAAGTCGTTAATTTTATTGCTTAGAAGTGAAATACTATTTTCCACGAAATCTCAACGATTTTTCTGGGGCTGTGTTCGCAACACGCAGCAATGATCCGAGAATTCAAAAAGAAACTTCGAAATTTTGCTCATGATATAATACATATATATTTTTAAAACAAATTCCGACATTATGATTCTGTTATTTCTTTGTATTCCGTGGCACGTTAAGTCCATTGCGCAAGAGTCTTAAAAATGCTTCACGTAATTACATTTTATATAGTTTTGTGAAATTATTCATCTAAGGCCATGTCCCGCCGAAAACTCAGCCACTTCAGGTGAATCAATTAAGGGCATTTTGGCTCTTTATGCTGATACTACTTCCGAGTACTAGGGCCATTTGTACGCCGGGTTTTTTTTTTGGGGGGGGGGGGGGGAGGGCGCAAAAATTAAGCTCAACTTCAGGTTGGAAAATAACTTAGGAAAAAATGTAACTTATTACTGACAGTTTTTGTTTCGGCCGCGTACATTAGGCTCAACTCTATGTGGAAAACAAACTCAGGAGAAGATTTAACTTATTGAAAGTACCTATGACCGCATTTTAAGGTTCTTAAATTTTCAAAATTTTGCCCGGCACCGCTCCGATATTCCTTGGCGCCGGCGCACATAGGCACAGCTGGGCGCGACGCGAGACAAGATATGGCAACAGCCGAGTCCCACCGTCGCCTGAGTGGAGAACCATGGCAGGCGGCCCGAAATAGCCCGGTTTTTCGCCGGTTTTGCGGTCATAACTCGTGAGCAAATAATTTCCCCAGTTTGCGGCATAGAATTTTATAATCAGCATGGTTTAAAGAACAATATATCAATTTTTTTGAAAATCGATCATCACGTACTTTCCATATTTCCACGAACGTGAGAAAAAATGTCCTTTCAAATCCGACCGGGTCAAATTTTCCTGACTTCCAGTCAAGACCAAATTACAACATTTCGGTGAACTCGTTCGGAGGCTTCTTTTTGGGAGTCGCTTTAGCAAACCGCGTGTCAATTCCTTAATTTGTCGAACAGTTTTGAGGCAAAATCTGTGATGGGTTTTCTTTAGCTTTGGGCCCAAATTCCCTCACCAGATTCATTCCTCACCGGTTTTTTTTTTTTTTTTTTTTTTTGGAGGCAGAAACTTTGGAAAAAGATGCTCCTCAGTATACTACAAATCAAGGATATCCAGATAGGGAGAAAAAAAAGGTTATTTTTGCACCTACCTATGCATCCCGTCCTGAAAATCAAGGTGAGAACGATATTTTCCCAGCCGAAGCATGCACCATGCAATGTGCCACGACTGTTCTGTTTGGACACCGGCGCCAACGGCGATAGACTCCTTCCCGAGCAGTCTGCAGGCCTACTTTGACGCCGCACGCTGGTCTCGGCGTCCTAAGCCCGAGCGCTAACCTCTGACCTCCCGCTGCGCTGGGAAAAGAGGCACACTTGTCCTGCGTTGAAACAGTCTAGCTCGAGAGACGCGCCGCGCGACGCCTGCCGCGGACGACGACGTCTTCTCTAGGTAAACGCGGCTTAACTACGTTTTCTTGACGTCACGCCAAGGCTCGGCCGCGGTTTCAAATGTGTTTTTTCTGGGAGAACGACAGACGCATGTTCGTTTTGTATCGATGTCTTTTCAGGGGTTGATCTAATGCAACAATTCATCCGGAACTCTTCGAAAGAGGATCAAATATCACTTCGGAAGAATGACCAGGCCATGAATGACATCGCTTGATAATTGGGGAAATGAAGGCTGGGAACCAGAATTTGGCCATCTTGAACCCCTTAATAGATTAACCCCCGAAAGATTTTCTCAAAGATGATTATGTTTTCGTGATTTTCAGGGATGTGTTGCTTTTGAATATCCCCTCTCCGACCTGAAAATAATGATTATATAGCTTCACTATGACACTACTGCCGTGCTAACGAAAAAAGTCGTATGAACATTCAAGAGTTGCCAAATTTTCTTCGATAAAATGTTCATTTTATAGGAAATTTATGAATATTTTTCCCTCAAATTTTCAGAATCTTTATGTAAAATTGTGAACTGAATTATCTGAAAAATTGAGAGGAAAATATTCATAAATTTACCAAGAAATTTCCATTTTATGAGAGGAAATTTGGCAACGCCTGAAGGTTCATACGGCGTTTCTCCTTAGCACGGCAGATTACACCCCACAATTCGCACCTACGCTCGGCGGACGCTTATTTTTCAATGAAAACTTTACTGCAAAAACAGCATTTCCAATAGGTGGGATTAGCATATTGGACTATGAGAGGATGATTATTCTGAGGGGGTGGGGGCGGGAGGGATGGAGCGTAAGCGGAGGGTAAGCGAGGGGAGGAGGGCACAGACACACTGCATAGCATTGGCTTGACAGGGCCGATTCAATTACAATCGGGTCCTCTGCAATTAACCTGCCGATGGGAGTGGAAATAAAAATAAAACATAACGAGACGCCTATTAGCGTCCTGGCTTGTGGCCAGTCGATAATAAGAGAGTGTTCCGACTGAAAATATGAGAAAGCTAAGCGCCTCCTATCTCCCGATCAGTGCTCTATTAACATAAGCGCACATACGTATGCCTACGCTCTATCTGATTGCAAGTTCCCCGAACGCGGCCAAAGCTATCATCACTTTATTATCTGTCTCCGTGAAATGCGAAACTGCGGAAACCACCTGTCAAGTGTGGGAGCATCCGTAATTTACGTCTCGCATTCGTAAAGAGTCGCTAGGGGTGCGCTCAGGTTCCTGGCCAAGGGGCCACGCTCGCCGTGCTAAAGGAACTTGGAGAGTCGTGTCCATTGGGTGAAGTTTCGGGCGAAAATACCTCTTTTTTCCGACTTGTTACAAGTGATCCTCTAATTTTTCTTCCAGGTCATCTGCGGTTTTTAATCCTTCGAGGATCCTGCAACCTGCAACATTGAAAGAGTATGGGGCTAGGGGGTTACAACACATCCGTGCTCTTGATTTTTAAATTGTCACGGATTAAAGCCACATGATCTGCTTCTGCAGTTTCGTTCTTCAGTTCCGTGAAAATTTGTCACTGCCACGAGGATTCGAATCCGAGATCTACTAAGATAGAGTCAGACGTAGTGACCACTAGGCCACCGTAGCAAGCTGAGTGAAAACTTAGAACGCTATTTTCCGACATGGCCGGCTTCTAATGAGAAAAGATGTACCCCTCCTTTACAATCAAAGCTACCATCTTAGAAGAAAGAATAATGAGAAGAGATGTCGGTATCTCAAAAAACTGTATTACTTAAAAGAAATCACAAAATATTATTCTTTTGCTCATGATGTATACGAGAGCTTGTCGCAACATTTTTGTGAAATCGAGCAAATTCTTCATACTTTCTTTTTCTTTTATTTGAAAAAGAAAACTAACATGAATTTTAAACATACGAATAAGGGATCGGAAAATCTTCCTCAAAATAGGGTAAACGTAGGTACATTAGACGGTCTTAGTTCTTAACGTGGACAAACTAGCTCGACGTTCTACAACGATGAAACCTAACATGAAGCGGTACACCCAGAAATACTAAGACGCATGGGGTTCCCAAGAGCAGGTGTGACCTTTTTCAAAAACGACGACCATTAACTGACTGTCGGACAATTTCTAGGAAAATGGCTGAGCAAGTTGAAATGCATTCGCTCAAAGCGGGAAATTTACTCAGACTGCAGACTGCAGTCTGCACCGCTCCCACTTGGGAAACTGGATCACCCGAGACACAGGAAGGATGTAGGTGATCCTGGCAGGTCTTGGAGATAAGGTCTCCTAGTTGTCAAATCGCTAGTAATCAACCGATTCCCTCGTTGAGAAAACACGAAATGGGGGCAAACGCGACAATATCGAAGAGACCAGAGACGACTAAATAAGCAGGATGACTGCTTGAACCGACTCGATCAATTTTCTTGTCGAATCATTTTGTTTGTTTTAAGGTTAATGAGTTGTTTTGACAAACAAGATCCCCAAACATGTGTAAACAAGTGTCACGACGGCCGGGCCCAGGCAGATGGATTGAGATAAGTGGCTAATGTCTGCGGAGCCGACCGTGTCCCGCTACCCCTGAGTGATGCAAGGGATGTGCCCTCATGTCCCTGGCTCCATGTCTCTTTGCAGTCTGCATATTCCTCTCCTGGAGTCGCTCTTTTCCGCCCTCCTGTCTCCGTTTTTCTTTCCCTCCTTCCCCTTCCTCGTTGAGCGTTCCTCCGGCGGCGCGGCGCTCGGCGTGGACAAGCTCGCTGTCTCCTGCCCCGGCGGCGACATGGGGGTTGGTTCCTCCACCGCAAACTGCAAATTGTCGTCTCCAGACTCCTGCATAATGCGCTCTGCATTTTGAATAATTATCGGAGGCTTGT